>NC_057813.1:65523909-65857568 GCF_018294505.1 Triticum aestivum
TCTCTTTGTGTGTGGGGGGGGTCTTTCTAGTTCGCATGCATATATACACCATCTATAGGTCTCTCTCGCACACTATGTATGATACTCTAGCTAGTCCAAGCTAGATATCTTGGGTGCACTCATCGTACGCACACAAATTCCTTGGCTCTTTGCCCATAACTCTGTCACGCACCACTATGTCGTCTCGGAGCTCTCCCCCCCTCTCTCAAACTCTTCATCCACCTGGGTCACACATACACATGCATATCTCACTTGCACTCGATAGGCCCATCTAAAACTCTATCTCTCTCCCTCGTTCTCTCTCCATCTCACACGCACACACACAATCTCATGCCCAGCTAGCCAAGTATGATGGTCTCTCACTCAATTGTAGGCACACGCAGTCCCCCCCTATATGTATATGACTAGCTAATCTTAGTCTCCATCACAAACATGTGCATGGTCTATCTCGATTTCTCTCGGGGCATCTTTCTATCACGCACGCACTCCCTCGATCTCCCACCCATATAGTCCCCTCACGATCTCGATGGGATCTCTCTATCACAAACACACTCTCTCTCCCTCCCCATGCGTCCATGCCATCCATGTGTCCCTCTCGACCTTTGTTCCTTGTTGGCCAGACCTCTATTGGACATGTGCTACAGGGGTGTCTCTCTCCG
The DNA here is from genome assembly GCF_018294505.1 of Triticum aestivum. Lineage (NCBI taxonomy): Eukaryota > Viridiplantae > Streptophyta > Magnoliopsida > Poales > Poaceae > Triticum > Triticum aestivum. The sequence continues at coordinate 65,524,569 of NC_057813.1, forward strand.
TTGCAAACGATCACACACTAGCTATCTTCGTGTATCTCCTCGCCTCAGTTTTCATCTCGGAGATGCATGCGTGATATGTTCGCATAAGAAACGAAAAAACACACACACTCTCTCTAATTTATCGTTTGTTGTCACTTTCTCTTTCACACACATACTCTTTTTGCACACTTACTCATTCTCCTTCACACGCACTTGATCTGTCTCGACTGAGGCACTCGCCTCGGTCCATAGCATATAGATTTATTGAAAAGTCAAACATCACAAAGTTTGACCATGTACGTGGAGAAAAAGTCAAGTACGGTAAACATATACCATTAGATTCACCATGAGATGTAGTTTTGTATGATGTATCTTTGGTATTGTAGATATAAATAACATTTGCGTAAACCTGATCAAAGTTTCCAAAGTTTGACTTCTAAAAAATTTACATGCACTGCATTATTGAGCGGATGGAATATCTCTTTCCCCCTCTCAGCTATCTGACGCACCACTCAGCCTTATCGGGGCTCCTCAATCTCTCTCAAACTTTATTGGTCAGTTTGGTTCGTGACCTGACCCTCATGCCTTGATGGCCGGTACTGCTTGGTGTGGATGTGAGATGTAAAATATTTCTGCCTGGCCAGGCTTGTGTGGTGCTGAAGCGTTTGGTTCATGCCTGGTCCAAGCAAAGCATCAACGTCCCATCAATCAATCCATGCATCAATTATTTAATGCTAATATCCATCCATGTTGTTGTTACCCTCATGGCCGCACGACCAGGCACGGCCAGGCGTTCGAAATCGGTCGCCTGGGCCAGGCTACTTGCAGTGTCTAGAGTTCAGCCAGGCTAATTAAAGTGCAAGGGAACCCAGGCCAGGCAGGCTTTCTTTTTCACAAGGTAGCAACCAAACAAGCATGCATGAAATCCAGCCACAACCCCAGGCCAAGCAAAAGATGCTTAGGACGCAAGCCAAACTGGCCTTATATCTCCCTGGTTCAGACATACACATGTCTCGCTCGCGCTATACATATAGACCCATCCAACACTCTCTGCCCTTGTTCTCTCTCCATGTGACACGCACCCCCTAAGTACCATAATCCCTCACTCCATCATAGGCGAAAGCACTCCCCCCCTCCTAAGTATGATTATCTCTTACTAGCCATCAGGAACACACGTATTGTCTCCTTCCATCCATACATCTATCTCGATATCTCTCGGGGCATCTTCTATCGCGCACACACCTTGTCACTCGATCTCCCACCCATGTAGTCCCATCACGATCTCCACGGGATCTCTCTATGACAAACATACACTCTCTCCTCCCCATGTCTGCATTTTCTCCGTACGTCTCTCTCGACCTCTCTCCCTTGTTTGTCAGACCCCTCTTGGCCACGTGCTAGGGGTTTTGCTCTCTCAGTTCCAAACAACCACACACTATCTCCTCACCTTGCCTCCGTTGTCGAAGATGCATGTGTGATATGTTTGCATAAGACACGCACACTTTTTTCTCTACTTTTATTGTGTGTTGTCCATGTCTCTTTCACACATGCACACACACTTTTTTCACTCTCTCTCTCTCTCTCTCTCTCTCTCTCCCTAGTTAGGGACTCTGTCACGTCCATAAGCATATGGATGTTTTGAAAAGTCAAACCTCGGAAAAGTTTGACCAGGTATATGTGGAGAAAAATGTGGAGAAAAACATTTACATCTGGAACGATCATTAGATTCATCACAACATGTACTTACTTCATACTATCATTTATCTTTGGTATTGTAGATATAAGTAATTTCTTTATAAACTTGGTCAAAGTTTCAAAAGTTTGACTTAAGAAAATGTTGGAACTACATTATCGAACGGAGGGAGTAGCTCTTTCTCTCTCTCTGCTATCTCTCACGGGCCTCCCCTCTCACTCGAACTCTCTATACCGACGGATTATACGCTCACTGTGTCAGCGTATAGCTCCGTATATTGTTTAGTTTACCGGTCAACCAATCCACATGCTGCCTTGTCAGCTCGTGTTCTGTATCTTCGTGTGCTGGCCCATGTGGCAGTGGGTGAAAATAAGTGAACTAGAGGCCCATCTGACACGCGGTGAAGTAAACAAAGTTGAAACCACTCGGGATAGCACCCCGCACGCTAGTAAATTGAGGGTGCATTGAGGACAAACTTCTTGCGCGCGAAGGATGCACTCGCGCACAATTCACCATTGTGCGGAGGCATGCACAGAAGGACGCACTCGCGCACACCCAGCACACAACATGCACCAGCACACGTGTACACCGGCATCGCCGCCGGTTGAGATGGACGGCGAGGCAGCCAACAAGCGGAGGCGGCTCGAGCCAAAACCGCATCCGGCGAGCCTGGACTTCATCAGCAGCCTCCCTAATGACATGCTGCTCGTCATCATCGGCCTCCTCCCCACCAAATCTGCCATGCGGACCGCCCTGCTCTCCCGGCAGTGGCGCCCCCTCTGGCGCTACGTCCCCATCAACCTCACCATCGACAGCTGCCTCTGCGACGGGGATTGCAAACGCATGGCCGCAGTCTCCAAGATCCTTTCATCGCACCCTGGGCCAGCCAGACGCCTTGACATCCACATGTTCAGTACCAACTGCAAGGTCCAACCCATGTTTGACGAGTGGTTCTTATCCCCCGCCCTAGATCAGCTCGAGGAGCTTAGCTTTGAAGCTGGACGATGTCGCTCTCTACCGCCGTCCAGCTTCAGCTCCTGCTATCTTCCCCAGATTAATGTCGCGCTCGCCCTTCTTCTCCCTCAACTCAAGCAGCTCGACCTCTTCGACGTTGTCATCTCGAAGAAGGCCATGGAGTACTTGCTCCGCAGCTGTACTACACTCGAGTACCTTCGTCTTGAGCAGATCCACGGGTTCATTAGCCTCCACATCACCTTGATGAATCTCTGATGGATTTATGTGTCTTGCTAGCCCCGCAACAAGACATCAAGTGGGAAGAGATCACTCCAGCTGTTCCACGTTATGGTCATTTAGAATGCACCTTTCCTTGAGAGGTTGCTTGTATCAGATCTAGAAGGTCCAACAAAAATCAGGGTCATTGACGCGCCGAAATTGACAGCGTTTTGTGTACTCATCTGCCAAATTCTCCGAACTCTTTATTGGATCCGTAATCGTTCAGGTACATCACTCATCTTCTTCTCCGTCTTCTTGAAATTCACATTTTTAAATTTCTTCTTGATGTATTTATGACCGTCTTCCAGAAAATGATTCCCACAAGCTTGACCCAGTCCATGCGCATAGTGAAGATCTTAGCACTAAAATCTATCGGTCCCAATCTGGATCAAGTTGTTGGATTCCTTACATGCTTTCCGTGCACGGAGAAGCTACTCATCGAGGTGAAACATCTTTCCTATAAGTAAACGGTAATCACAACATAGCTCAATTTTTTTCGTAATTTTCCCAAATTATGATGACAAGTGTAGTGTTCAAAACTGCATCTATGCACTGCACTGAAAGAAATGTTTTTAGTATTTTTTTTCTCATGTGATCAGCTGCATCATTTTTATGTTGTACTACTATAGTAGCCTAGGCTAGTCATAGTGGAAAGTAACTTAGACTACTCCAGTAACTCTATGGTTACCCTAAGAGCAAGTACTACCTCCATCCTGGTTTACTCTTCCAATTTTGTTGTATCAAAATTTGACCATAGATTTAACTGACAAAATGTTAATGCATGTCACTAAGAACTATATCGTTGGATTCGTATTTGAACATAATTTCAAATGGTGTAATTTTTAGTGACATGCATTGGCATTTTCTTAGGTAAATCTATGGTCAAATTTTATACTAAATACGAGGTAGTATTCCCTCCATCCCAAAATTCTTGTCTTACATTTGTTTAGATACGGATGTATCTAACACTAAAATGTAACTAGATACATCCGTATTTAGACAAATTTAAGACAAGAATTTTGGTACGGAGGGACTACAAAAGTGGGCTATGTAGGCCAAAACATGTGCCAAATTCACTTGTGATGCATTTGGCATCGATGCCCCTCCATTGCTCACCTGGTGCCCCAATCTGGATCACCTACTTTGCTCTGGTGCCAAATTAACTCACGCAATGAAAAAACACAGCGTGGGAGAGAGAGAGGACTGAGGCAATAAAAAAACACTTCTTTGGGAGAGTGAGAGGCTGGTGTAGTTGGTTTGTTTGATTTGTTTATACATGTGGGTCTGTGTGCACAGCGGTGCCAACTCTCTCACATCGCGAGAGCGGTGCCAAAATCTTTTGATTTGACATCGATGCGTATTATGTGGCATACTTTTGCGAAATATGGCATCGGCCACATAGTGGAAGGCAACAAATGCCCAATCTCTTCACGTGCTCCTAGTTAAATGAGAGGAAACACAGAGAGAGAGAGAGAGAGAGAGAGAGTGAAAAAATATCACTAGCCAGCCAACCCTATAATATGAGCGAATGATACTGGTACCTCTTGATGACACGGCAATCTTATGCAGCCAGCTGCTCTAATATGTTCTCTTCTTTTGCAGATAAAAAAAGACCCAAAAGTGAAAAATGTGTTGCACTATAACAATCTCATCGAATGCCTTGATCTCCATCTTACAGAAATTGATTTGATCAACTACCGAGGCAGCACATCTGAGATTAAATTGGCCAGGTTCTTTGTTCTGGAGGCAAGTGTGCTCAAGGTAATGAGGCTTGGCGTTCTCTGGCGCAACAATGAATGGCGTGCTGATCACCGCAAGCATCTAAGCCTAAATGACAAAGTCTCCGCATAAGCTGAATTTGTTTTTGAAACATCAAGTGGCCAGAGACTCGAAAACTTATTTGCCCATTAGTGACTTGTCAGGGCGGTGGATTTTAGTTTGTACGATAATGCTGCATCCACCTAAAGTAACGAAAGTTCTTACGTAAACTTCCTAGTAATTCCATCTTCATAGGTGCAGCATTACTCCTAACATTTGTAATATCAGTTTGAAACTTGTAATATTGTCGTGTCATATTCCTGCGTTTTCAAAATCCTGCGAATCAAACAGGTCCTGAGTTGGTGATGATGGTGTGCCTCCCATCTTTCACCAATAGCCGTCGGATCTAGATCTGACGCATACAAACCAAGCTTCTCCATTTTTGCAAAAAGATGCTCGCACTTGTTCTCTATTTACAAACAACTCCCTGTCTCTCACAATCAGCCTTATCTCCTCCCCACCACATCTAGAAGGCCATGGAAAAATCTAGCCGATGGCCGCTACCGGAGCCGTCCACCCCCAATCTTGCTGTTCCGTGCAATTCACGGGCATCTACGCACGGGAAATTATGTCGAACATGGCTAGTTGTAAGCAGGCTAGCTCTACAGCCATGATGATAGTGACTGCAGATGGTGAGGCTGACTATGGTATGCTGAACACGGCGCCTATACTCAGGTGTCATCTCCGGCACAGGGTCTTGTCACTTCGCTGTGAGGAGCAGCACGTAATAATTTGACCAACGGGTAGTACAATGCTAGTACTCCTACTACTACATTGGTAGTACTACTACTAGTACTAGTAGCACCACCGTCTGGATTTAGGAGTACTACCACGTCCATCTGGATTTTAGTATTTGACTAGCAATATCTAGTAATGCATGTCACAAAAAATGTACTACTCCCTCTGTAAATAAATACATGGTGTTTTATTCCTATCGGCGAAAGAACTTAATGTTTTTTTCTAACTAGAGTACTAATAGGATTACATGCAATGAACTAAACACTGCATGTCATGTTTGGTAGTCTCAACTCATTGAAAGCATGCACGGCCCACATCTCTCATTGGTTGATATGTCACAAAATAAGAAACAAGGATGGAGTTAATGCATCGTGCCTAAGTGTTTTGGGATTATTTGGTTTTCATAAGGTGGCTTACACAACATTTTTGTTTACATGCATTAAAATTTTATTAGTTAAATCAAAGGTCAAAACTTGGCGCAAAATGCAAAGGGGACCAATAAACCAGTAAACATCAAACTTCTCTTGTTTGGCCCCAACTAGAGGTCCGGTGAGATGACTATACTGCACCGGCACGGAGGGGGGCGCAGTTTCATTAACTTATGGCAACTTCCTTTGGGTGAATGACACGTGGGCCCAGGGGGTGGCTGGCCCACCTATCATACATCCAAAGGCGATGCAGTAGAGGGCCGAGGAGTAGTACGAAATCCTACGCACCTACGCACGCTAACCAAGGGCAAGAGTGATCACTCGAATCGTAAGATCAGTTGACTAGAAGCTAAGCTAGACCCATGGAGGAGATGAGCGCGAGCATCGGCCGGCTGTGCCAGATGGTCCACGACGCCGGCCTGCGGCCCAGTACCGAGGAACATCTCCAGGTAGTATTGCTTGAGGCCGCCAGGGAGAGGGGCCGCTTGGACGATAGCTTCGTCTCCTTGTTCGACGAGGTCCTCGTCGGTTTCCTCGACAAGTTCACCGTCGTCAAGAAGCTCGCGGACGACTTTGACGTAAGCCTCCAGCTGACGCGCCCAGGCTCTGTGATGCCCGCCACCCTCAACGGCCACTATGGTGACAACCTCTTAGACGCACTGGTGGCCCTGCGACTGCCCGCCATCGCGCTGGAGAATGTCCACCTCGAGGTCGCGCTCGCCGCATAGCGCCTGGCGCAGCAAGACACCGTCGACATAATCACCCACGTCTACGCGCAAATCGTCCATAAGGACTACTACATAAAAGAGGAGGATGATAGGACGTTGGCCTTCTTGGACCGCAGGGCAACCTTGGACGGCACTGTTTAGAAGCACGTTGAGCTTGCCGCCAACGCCTCTGCTCCTCACACGTCGGTTGGTGACCCGGCGCACTAGGGCGTGAGGATGTCATTGATGGATCCGTATGTATTTTTATCTTCCCGTCAAATCCATGTAGTAGTATATGATACTACATTAATTATCTTACCTTTCGCATCAACTTCATAATTTTCGTATGTACTCCATGCATGAACGGCGCCAGAACCAAACTTCTCATTACTCTAGGAAAAATCGTTATTTTCTATCTATCGATCGTGCCATGGAGCAGAACCAAATTTTATAAGTTACGAGTTCAAAAGGAAAAGCCTGCCGTGTTCGCATTGCACCCCCACACGGTTGGTCCGGCACACCGCTCAAGCGGGAATGCGTGCGGTGTTGCATTTTCACTTACAAGTGGGACGACAGTTGAGCAAACTGACTATTGGCAAACCCCCACCCCGCCCAAGAAAACAGGAGGGAGAAGAGATGGCTGAGAAAACAGGAGGGAGAAGAGATGGCTGTAGCATAGACTCCAAGAAAATTGGTGTCGGATGGGACTCGTGTGGGTGGCGTGTGCCATACTGCTAGACGTGAATGCTAGTTATAGCCCATGCCACCCCACTATATCGAGCCTATATCGAGGTACTTAGAACAAATGTCCTGCAGTCTATGCTTAGCCCTCCTCTATCTCTCTTCTCAGCCAGCCAGCGGACACGCGGAGCCCATCGTCTGTTTGCTCACATGCGGTCCCACATGTCAGTGAAAACACAAGTGGACCCACTGAACCTGCACATCTTTCACCTCGACGTGCTGGTGATGAAAAACAAATCCAATAAAGATCTTCAGTGGCCGCTTTTGGAGTTACTCAAGAGTAGTAAGATTCTATTTATAGTTTAACCCAAGATGCACATCTCGTGGCTTCAACTACCACTCTATTTTCTTTCATGATACGACCTGGATGCTGGGTGTCCCACGTGTCGGCAAAAGGACCAAATCTTCGGTTGTGCTCTCGGATTAGACTAGTTGTGCTAACTTAAAAAATTTATTGTGTACTCCCTCCGTTCCAAAATACTTGACTTCCATTTGTCCAAAAATGGATGTACCTATATACTAAAACATGTCTAGATACATATATATTTTGACAAATAGAAGGCATGTATTGTGCAACGGAGGGAGTAGAATGGATGCGAGTTTTTGTATTGGGAAGAAGAGTACATCCATATAGTACATCCATATATTGATTGAGCGCAATTTAGTAGATGTTCTATCACTTTTAGCTAGCACAGAGGCTAGAGATGAGATTAGTGCACTTGTTGATACTCCTACTAGAATAGAGTCTAGACATGAGACTAGATGCGAGGAAGCAACGTCTACTTCTTTACACTCGAAGAAGAAAGAAGCACGCAAGATCGAGCCTCCATAGATCAACAATGAATGCATCAAGAAGGCACTAATCCAACTTACAGGAGTAGTAAAATGTATTCTTATGGTTCTTGTCTTCTTTGGTCTTGCTTTTCTAGTCAAAATTATCATTGGAGTTCGTGCAAAACGGAGGTCCGTTTGGGGTCGTGCGTTGGAGTTGGCCTTACAAGTGGGACCAAAATTAGGAAACCGACTATCGGCAAACCCCCACCTCTCCCGCCGTGCGATGGCTGAAGTTAGAGAAACGACGAGGTTGAAGAGATTGCTCTAGCACGGACTCCAAGAAATAATATGGTGTTAGATGGATGTCGTGGTGGTGGTGTGTGCCGTACTCCTGGACGTGAATGCTTGTTCTGGCCCATGCCACCCTACTACTCCTACTACTTACTCCTACTATATAGTACTAGTATCGAGGATTCGAGGTGCTGGTTACATACAGCGAACACATTAACATATGGCTACAGTAAAAACACCCGCCCGACGCACGAAGCATGTGAAGCTAGTACAAATAGTGTCCTACTATTGTTGATTGGCCTCATCCGATAACCTGTTGCAATGCACGTACAATTATGTATTCGGAAAATATATTTTTGCCTCGTCACACCACTCACTCAGAGAAGCGACTCGAAAGCCATTCATAAATTTAGTAAGTTTATCACAGGCATATCATTTTATTACATATAACAGGTCATCAACCCACATCGACAACGAGGATACATTATAAATACTAAAGTTTTCACCACACAACAAATAACAAGCAATGAAATGAAATTCAACTCAACCATTCCTCGGCGTTGGAAACGCTTGCTTTGAACCACAAGTGATTCTCTGGGACGGGCCATCCATTGTCGATTTGGAGACCAACGCAGGACTGATCATCCAGGCTTAAGCGGCCTACTATATCAATACCAGGGTAGGGAACCACCCAAATGTCCAAGGTATACACATAGTTGCTTTCTCATAAATGGTAGTAATGTTGTGTCAACAGCAGTTGGATCGCCTTTCACCATCATTGGATAGTTTTGTCCAAGGAAGAGCGAGTTTTCTCCAAGACTATCAATTATGTACCAGGGAGAAGGAGTTGGCACTAGCACACTAGTATCCATCCCGAATACCATGCAACAGGTGTTGGAATAGGTCTGGAGAGTGCGACCATGGGAGACTACACCTGCTTCCTTAGTAGTAACATCATCAGTGGGTTGTATACACACAAGAAGAGGTGATCCATCGGAATTAGTTGCCAGGCGCCAAAGAGTATATGGGCGTTGCTCGTCCTCATGCTTGTGATCATCACCATCGTCATCTCCCCCTTGGTTATAAAAATTTTCAAGTATAGGTGGTGGAATGTTCACAGGACCTTGGAAACACAAGAAGAAGGTTAATTAGTAAAGGGAAACTTGCTAACACGCATGCATGTGGATGAAACAATTATAATTACGGTGGAAGCAAACGTAGCGAAACTACGAGGATGCCATGCAAAAACAGTGCCACGAGTGGTGACAGCAAACACAAGGCCCTTGTAGAAACTGATTTTTGAGCAATATCCATCGAGTCAAACCACCAAGGACGGCAACAAGCTTGTCGAAGATAGCAACAACTTCATAGTTGTTGTAATTCCAAGAGCGGTTGGGAACTCGACAAATTGCTATCTTCCGTAGAAGACAGTCACCATGATCGTATTTGAACGTGTGTACAATACCGGTGTGCTCAACCTCTAGGAAGTCTGCTGAGATTTTTGGAAGTGGAACCCGGTCACGAGTGTACACATTCACAAGTTCCCACTCGCAGTTGGACCCAATGTAAACAACCCAATCTCCATTTGCGCCTGCCCAAGCCTTGCCCTCAAGCGATGGCATCTTAACATCATATGTATCATTATCAAGCGGCATCAACTTGCACAGGGCAAGGCCTCCGTCGTGCCGTCGCCAGTCATCAGGGTCACGGCGAAGAAGATAGGGGAGATCAAACTGCTCCTTGACTCTTGGGTTCCTTGTAATGATGTTATTAGTTGAGTCGAGAATGGGCTTGAACGAACCTGCCATGCTAGCCGAGGTGATGATGTCGCACCGATCAATGAGTTCCTCCACCACATCATCTTTCAGATCGGGGCAAGAATAACGGGGTCGTTTCCGGCCTGTTCCCTCCATGGAGAAGACGATTGAACAATGGCAGAAGAAAGGGTGAAGGGCTGAAGGAAAATGGAGGAGGGAGAGGAAGAGTGTGCGACAGCAGTTCCAAATCGAGAGGGAAAGGCGAAGAGTCGGTGGACGGTTGCCAGTTTGCCACGGTTCATGAAGAGGCGCCCCGGCCTACATGTCCGTTCAGAAATACTCCTACTACTCGTCGTCGTCTCACTGATATGTTGGAACAGGACCACATGTCAACGAAACATGGTGTGTAATTTCTCGTGCAAAATGCGATCTAGCCGCGTTGGCCTGAGGTATCACATTAGTTATCGACCTTTATTTTTTTAATGGCGTGTTGTTCAGTTTTGAAGCACGACTAACTGGTACTGTACACAGAGAAAATATAAACTACTCTACCACTACTCCACCTCCAGTACTAGTAGTACAAAAAAGATATATAGGCTAGAGCTTCAGCCCTTTCTTGCTAAGGGCTGCCCACTTGCTTCTCACACTACCACCCTCTCTCCAGATCTGAAAAAGACGGCCCCTCTCTCCCCCCTCACCAGTGGCCACAGATCCACCGGGGAAGAAAAGGACGTGCAGCATTGGCGCACTCGTCGTCGGCGAGCGAGGTCACGCACTGACTACAAGGCCCTCCTCTCAGACCTAGTGCCCGCGTGGGATGGCCTCCGTCCCCAAGCTTGCTGCCGTAGTGTGTGCGGAGGACGACGACCACAAGCGAAGCCACTTCCCACCGACCCTCAGGTATGCTACCTCTTTTCGAACCATACCCTTGTTCTATTGCCCCATCTGCCACGTCATTGCATGTGGATCTTTTTCCACTCCACCATCTTCCCCATTTGCTATCCTCTGCTCTGCTGGCCACACAGACGAAAACCATAATTTGCACTATTAAAGGAAACCCTACTTCATGCAGACTAATCCATGTCTGGGTTGAATAAGGAAAGGAAGGGAGACTGCACTGTCCAAGAGAGTAGGCATCGAACCCGCATCTAGGTTGAAAAGGGGAAAATCAGTAGCTAAGGAACGAGTCTTGTGTCTCTTGGTTGAAGAAGGGTAGAAAGGCATGACAATGCAATAGAGAATGACCAGTTCGATCGGTTTGTTTTCCTCACATAGGAAAAAGGTGGCTAAAGAGAACAAAAATGGGACGTAATCCACATATGTTGCCTGGATATTTGTTGCTCTGGGCAACCATACCTCCCTCACCACTCTGCGTCCGTGGAGGAACATCATAGTGGTGCGCCCACTGCCCGAATTAACCTCCCATGCTCTTATTGCCACATTTTTTGCTGTTAGTATAACGCCAGCAGTCAAGTCAAGCAATGCTACTGCTAAAGTGATGCCACATTTAACTAATGCCGCTCTCAGTCTAATGCCACCGATAAATTTAAGCAATGCCATTTAATGTCACTAGATTATTTCAGGGTTAGCTATTGATTGTGGATGTATTAAAGATTTTTCAGCTAAGGCATTCTAATGTTGTTGCACAGCCAGTATACCAATGATGGAACTTGTTACTACCTTCAGATTTTTGCACTGTTAATGCTTATAGATTACATACCTCACTTTCATGAGATAACTTAATTTTTTTGTACAGTGTCACCAAAATGCCAAGGCGCTAATGTCATTTTATTTTGGTTAAACTACACAGACAATTATGAAGATAAGAGGAAAGGTCAAGAGTGGGCACCTCCCCCTCCGGCTGTTCTCTTGATTCGTTCGATCAAGTTTTTATGTTTGATCGATTATCAAGATTGGGATAGCAATTTTTAAGGTCCCCCCGACTTTGAAATTATATTTACCTTGGAGGTACATGGTTTGCAAATTTGTTATACTGTCATTAGTTAATAATGCTAGTTACCTTCAGACTTTTGTATTTGGTTTAATGCTCACGCATAGCTAGTATACCAATGCTGAAACTTGTTACCTTTACATTTTGTATTGTTAATTCTTATAGAAACCTTCCAGTGCTAGAGTTTATTGAAATCTGTTCAGTAAAACCATTGTATTGTACCCTGTAATAAACTAACTACTCTACTATTGCACTAGCCACTGGATTAGTGTATATTTGTAGTATTCGAATGGTGTTGCATTAGCGTATGGACATAAATAAAGTGTGGCATGCTTTCCCATATATGTGCTCAAGAAAACTACTACATGTTTTTCTAAATACTAGACGTTTGGGTACTTAAAATTGAACCGCGAAAACGTCTTATATTAAGGAACAGAGGGTGTAGAGTTCACTCAAATTATCCCGGTAAAGCTAGTCACACCTTTGTTAAAATTAATGTCCATTATGTTATCGGAGGAGGTCTGTATGTTTGTCTCTAATGCCTGTCGACTACATACCTGACATCATGATGTAATGTTAAGTCATTTCCTTTTGTACAGTGTCACTGAATTGTCAAGGCCGTGATGGCATTTTATTTTAGTAGAACTGCACAAAATTTGCTTAAAAGAAGAGAAAAGGTCAGGAATGGCTCCGTTTTTCAGAAAAAACTATGTATGCCTTCTTGACATCAGCCGTTGTTGCTTTATTTATTCCTTCAAATAGGTGGTTAGAAATAGTCTTGCTACCTTTTCCCATTAAGAAATTGGAATGCTTATATTTGTGAGTCCATGCTTCAACTAGTGCCACTTTTGTAGTAATCACACTTTCAATATCTATGCAAACAGGGATGCTCGATTTTAGTGGAACTGCACAAAAGCCCAACTGGTTCCACATTAGGAGCATTTTTTCAAACCTTTATATCCAATTGGTGGCACTATGAGCTGTTCATTACGAAGGTACATGGTTTGCTACTATCTTCCTACTCTTTTTGTACTGTCATTAGATAGTAATACTAGTGGTTTGCATGTGAATTTATTGGCAGGGTGGACCTACATTGGAGGTGCAGGACAGGATTCAATGATTGGATGCTCAATTTCCGTTGTATCGATTTCACCTATTCCATCACTCCGAACATGGATATCCTTGGTCTAATGAAGAATAGGCGCTATATTTCTGCTCTAAACCAGCAAATCAATTCAGTATGAAATTGTCCAGGGCAAAACATAACTGTATCAAATTGTCCGGTGTAGAACATGACAGATGCTAAGCGGAAGAGACATGTTTAAACCAAAAATACATGGTGTGGTATATGTTTACTAGCTGCTTGATATTTGTGCAGACAGAGATGTCTGCCCATTGCTATTTGGCAAACAAACAAAGTGTCCGCAATTTTGGTTGAACTGCATAAGAGAATAGTATAGTCACTACATGCAGTGCCATTTGAAAATAGACACGGAAAGATTGGATAGCCACTTCATGGACTGCAGAAAAGTAGTACTGTACTATTTATTGGCCAACACTAGGTGCTTCATTGCTTTGGTCTGATTATACAATGGCCATCATTTCGCCTAAGTTAAAGTTTGTATTCTGAAAATAGTCTCGCGGTGTGATCGAGAGAAGACCAAATCATATTGCAGTGGATGTTCCTCCATCATGTGTGGTTCATTCTCATGGTTCCAACTGTTGGTGAAACCACTTACGTTTGCAAGAGGAATTGTAGACTTCACAAACAAATTTGTCTTTCAGCCTGTACTGAATGTTGGCCAAGAGAAGCATCCATGTTAGTAGGAAGAACAGATGTTTTTTCTAGATCTTTGCGTTTGGAGCTACATATTTGTATATGATCTGTGAATCATTGAGATGCATTAACATGTTGATCTTATGTATGGGAATCATACTAGTTAGTTTTAGTTGCGATGCAAGATCCGAAGTGGCTGATCTTTGCTTTTGGAGCTACATATTTGTATATGATCTGTAAATAATTGAGATGCATTAACAGTTACTTATTTCTGTTCGCTCAGTGTTTACAAGTTACTGATCGATCACTAGCTATCCTACAAATGCGCTCCTGGCAGTTTTATTTGCGTCGCAAGATGCAAAATGGCAGTTTTTTGAATAAATATGCCTACCTCTGAAGAAACTGACAAGCTACACTATCGATCCTACACGGATAAAAATGCCTACCTCTGAAGAAACTGACAAGCTACACTATCGATCCTACACGGATAAATAGCGGATCACGCACGTACTACCTCCTTTCCGGTTTGCAGGGCTCAATTCAAGGAATGACCTACTCGATCCTACACGAATAAATAGTGGATCACACATGTACTAGTACCTCCTTTCCGGTTTGCAGGGATTAATTCAAACCTCTTACAACCAAGGTACTCCCTCCGTCCGGGTTTATTAGTCCCGTGAGCAAAGCAGCGAGACCAAGGCATGGCAATAATTAACGGCATGCAAAAGTTTAAGCCTAATTAATTCCAGCGATTTAAGTGGTAGCATGCGTGCCCTCGGCTGTGACTCGTTGTATGCTGCTTCGTGTTCTGCCTGTGAGCGATTCTGAGTGCCTACATGCAGCCGGCCGTAATTAAGGCAGCTAACTGATGCGAAAAAAAGATACACTTTAATTGTTGCGGGCTTTTTAAATCCGTGGAATCATTATTGACAAGGAGGGAGATGATTCGAGTGCACTCGTTTGACCGCCATGCCGGCGTGCGACCCAGACAGGACGGGACGACACAGTCATAATTTCAGTTTCTCTAGTTTTCCACGGCACGGCAAGCTGGCGCGCTAAGCCATTATGCATTGAATTCTGATGACCATCGTTCTACCTTCCGCCTATAAGTACTGTTTCCCGGCCTTCTCCGGTGCCACCGTGACCCAGCTCGCCATATCCTCATAAGCCCCCACCGTCCCGGCGTCGCTCGCCACGTCCGCCATGCCCCCGCCTATCCGCGGTAGGCGACGCCGGAGGCGGTCACCGCCGGAACTAGTGTTCGGTTTTCCACCGGAAGGCAGATGGAGGGAGGAGGCATTCTATCTGTCTTTAGATGGCAATGCGGAGATCGAGGAGTTGTTGGAGCGCGACCGCATGGCGGAGGAGCAGGAATTGTTGGAGCGCGACCGCCTGGTGGAGGAGCAGCGTATCGCCGATTTGCACCGCCAGCGGGACATGGAGCAACAGTGCACTGACGCTCTGAGTCACGAGCATAGCGCCCGCAACTGGGCCGACTACGTGGAGGCCGGCCCCAGCAAATAGCCCTCGAGGCTGTCGGGCACACACGCGTTCGCGACGCTGATTTTTACTACCAGCTCGTCAAGTGGGTTTCCCGCTTGGAGGCCGAAGCTTCGGTGGACCACGCCGGCATGGAAAGGGCCAACGCGCGCGAGCAACGCGCCCTATCGCACCTCTTGCAAGTCTGAGGCGAGGCGCAGGACGCCGGTGCTAGCGTTTAGCATGTACCATAGATGGCGGATGGCATCGTCTAGTTAGCTAAGAGTAAGTTAGTATTTGTACGCTACTAGAGTATTAGTGGGAGTAGATAGTTAACTTGGCTATGATGGTTGTCAACGTGGAAGTTCAGTACTCTATATGTGGATCAGACCTGTTACTTTGCTCTGAATGTTGAACTTTCCATTTGAACGTATGGAATGGGCTGTTATTTTTTTAAATGTGTTGTATTTGGCCTCCACGGGTCTAGAGGCTGACTTGTGGGCCTAGCAAGTTGACGCGTACACAATCAGGAGAAGATTGTACGTGGAGAGTATGACAGCAGGGACCCGCCAAGGTCATGGCAGTGCGCAAGCAAGTGCCTCCTTATTTCAAGCCAATAAAATAATGGCTCCTCCTAGTGGATTTCTGACATCTGGGTCCCATGCCATTGTCAACGTAGTCAATAAACGACAGAATTGCACAACGAGCGGCTGACACCAGGGACCCAGCAGCTCACCCAGTTATTTTTGTTTTGGGTTAATTTGATAAATGCCACTCCAAATCTGGTGTATCCGAGAAATGCCACTGCAATTTCCGAACTTTGAAAAATGACATTTCATGCCATTTCTAGTGGCATTTTTTGAAGTAGGTGTGGCGTTTTTCAAAGTTTGCAAACTGCAGTGGCATTTTTCAAAGTTTGCAAAAATTGCAGTGGCATTTTTCAAAGTTTGCAAATTGCTGTGGCATTTTTATGAATCGCCATAATTGGAGTGGCATTTATCTAATTTGTTTTTGAGACGGAAGCAGGGTGTCAACTGGGCTGTGTAGGACACTCTTGTCTGTCTAGACAGCCTTTTTTTATGTTTACCACAGACCAGCCCCGTAGTTTTTTTTTCTGAAAATGGCTAGCCCAGTTTTTTTGTGATTTGTCAAGTAAGTCACTTTATCAGGCCTATTGGGCTGCAAATCTTTCAAGACGAGGAGAGCTTCATTCGGCTGGCCGAGAAAACGGCCTATCAGTAATGAGAAATGGGATGTACATTTTTAAAACACATCAAGCCGGAATTAGTTTCAAATATCTTTTTTTCATTTCGAAATTTTAAATTGCATTGATTTTTATGCGTGGACAA
The DNA here is from genome assembly GCF_018294505.1 of Triticum aestivum. NCBI lineage: Eukaryota > Viridiplantae > Streptophyta > Magnoliopsida > Poales > Poaceae > Triticum > Triticum aestivum. Next base: position 65,541,284 of record NC_057813.1, read on the forward strand.
TTTATTGGATTTTATATTGATATACATTTATTTTTAAAATCAGTCTGAATGTGACTCGAAATTTCGGGATTAAAAATAGTTCAGACCGCACCGACACATGCAAAATTTTGTATAATTTTTTAACCGTGGCCACAATATGGGCTGTAATACTAACAAAAAGAATATGGGCTCCAAAAAACCCATAAGAATTAGCAAATGGGTTGTAAATTATTTGAAATAATGGCAGATGGGTTGTATGCTATTTTCCACAGATTTGAGGCTTTCCACAGATGGCATGTATACTGTTGGATGTCCATCCAACGGATGTCGTGCTTCTTCAATCTCTGTTCTTCCTGCTCCAGCCGCTCAAACAAGCGCCGGCGGGACTACCTGCTCCCTCCTCCCCGCGGCTGGCTGTGATGCCGTGCAGGCCTCACCGCCCCATCGTACTCCCATCGCTGGCCTAGCCATCCCTCTACTCACCCACAGTCCCACACCTACTGTTATTCTCCAGCGACGGCAGATGAACCAGTAAACCCTCGTACAGTCGTACTCCCCTCCGCGTGGGAAACAACTGCCGAGTCTTCCCTGCCTCCATGTCGTTCCCTTCCTAGGCCTCGCCGTCGTTCACCGGCCTGGTGCTCTCGGCATGGCGTGGTCAACATGGTCAACAACCGACATGCATCTGAAGTGGACTGTATGTGGAGAGGCTAATAGCTGGGTCCACGGCCGCACGCAAGGAAATGCCTCCTTATTACGCGCAAAATAATGATTCCTCCACCTATCATCTGGGACCCACCGAAAAGGCCTCTGTATTTCACAAAAAAAAACATTACCGCCGCTGATAGCTCGGACCCAACAGCTATATCTTCGCATGCAAGGAAGTGCCTCCTTATTACGGACAAAAAAATGAATACTCCCCCTGCTAGCTGGGACCTAGTATAGTGGGCCTACTAAGTTGACGGGGACGAAGGGCTTTGTCAACTTAGTCAATATGCACGATTCTAGCTCGATTGACTGTACGATGTCCATCCAATGGCCGTAGTGCTTCTTCAACCTCTGGTCTTCTTGCTCCAACCGCCCAAAGCAGCGCCGGTCGTGCCGCCTGCTCCTGCCTCCCGAGGCCGGCTGTGCTGCCGCGGAGGCCTCACCGCCCCCATACTACTCCCATCGTTGGCCAGGCCATCCCTCCACTCCACTCACCCACACCCCCTGTTATTCTGCGGCGATGGTAGCGCAGCCGAACCAGTGAACCCTCGTACTCCTCTCTGCGTGGGCATCCACTACCGCGTCTTCCCCGGCTCCGCGTCGTCCTCTTCCTAGGACTCACCGTCGTCCACCGCCGTGGTGCTCTCGGCGTGGCGTGGTCAATGTGGTCAACGACCGAATTCCATCGGAAGAATATTGTACGTGGAGAGGATGATAGCTGGGTCCACGATAGCCGCAAGGAAGTGCCTCCTTATTACATGGAAAATAATTATTCCTCCACCTGACAGCTGGGACCCACCGGACGGGCCACTAGTATTTCGCGAAAAAAATGTTTGCCCCTGACTGTTGGGACCCACCCGATGGGCCACCGTATTTCGCGAAAAAATGTTCCCCCTGTTGTCAGCTCAAACCCATCGGAAGTGCCTCCTTATTACGCACAAAAAAATGAATACCCCCTGCTAGCTGGGACCCACCTTGGTGGGAGGCTGACTTGTGGGCCTACTAAGTTGACGGGGACGGAGGGCTTTGTCAACTTAGTCAATATAAACGATTCTAGCTCCAGTGATCGTATGATGTCCATCCAACAGCCGTAGTGCTTCTTCAACCTCTGGTCTTCTTGCTCCAGCCGCCCAAAGTTGTGCCGGTCATGCCGCATGCTCCTGCCTCCCGTGGCTGGATGTGCTGCCGCGGAGGCCTCACCGCCCCCTACTATTCCCACCGCTGGCTAGGCCCTGCGGCGACGGCAGCCTCACACCGCAGCCGAACTAGTGAACCCTCGTACTTCTCTCCGCGCGGGCTTCCACTGCCGCGTCTTCCACGGCTCCCCGTCGTCCCCTTCCTAGGCCTCGCCATTGTCCACCGCCCTGGTGCTCTCAGCGCGGCGTGGTCAACGTGGTCAAGGAACGACATCCATCGGACGTGGACTGTACGTGGAGAGGCAGACAGCTCGGTCCACGGCCGCAGCAAGGAAGTGCCTCCTTATTACGCGGAAAATAATGATTCCTCCACCTGACAGCTAGGACCCACCAGACGGCCACTGTATTTCGTGAAAAAAACATTTCCCCCTGACTGTTGGGACCCACCAGCTACATCTTCGCACGCAAGGAAGTGCGTCCGGGCAAAATAAATGATTCGCCCCCCTGACTGCTAGGACCCTCTAGCTACATCTTCGCACGCAAGGAAGTGCCTGACAGTCGGGACCCACCTGGTCGAAGCATACGTAGCGTTGTCATTCTGGTCGCGAACGTGTACGTACATACTGTTCGATGTAGAGGCGCGCACGTGTCGTAGTAGAGGTGCGCACGTGTCGTAGTAGAGGCGCGCACATAGCATGTACACGTACGTACAGCGGCCAGGGTGCAAGAAAGAAAATACGGCCACGTATGTGTACGTACAAGCGGGGTCTCGAACGCCTACTTGCGCATACGTACGGCCAAGGCTTGTGTACATGGCTGGGTCAGAACGGAGAAACAGCGTCGTCGTCGTGTTCAAGGGAAGGCAACGGAATGCGTCGTGTTCATGGGGAGGCAACGGAATGCGTCATGTTCATGGGGAGGCAACGGAATGCGCCGTGTTCATCGGGAGGCAACGGAATGTGTGGGAGCCAACCGGCTGGGTCAGAATGGAATGCGTGGTCGTGTTCATCGGGAGGGCTTGGACGGAACAGGCGATGGAAACGAGGCCTGGCGTACCGCAGAACGGAGGAAACGGACCTACTACGTTCGGAACGGGGTCCTGTTGATCGGGAGGGGTGTGGCGTACCACAAAACGGAGGAAACGGACCTCCTATGGTCGAAACGGGGGTCCTATTGATCGGGAGGGGTGTGGCGTACCGCAAACGGAGGAAACAGACCTCCTACGGTCAAAACAGGGGTCCTGTTGATCGGGAGGGGTGTGGCGTACCGCAAAATGGACGAAACGGACTTGTGTTGGAGTGCTACGGTCGAAATGGGGTCCTGTTCATTGGGAGGGGTGTGGCGTACCACAAAACGGGACTCCACGGGATACTGTTCCTCTCCACCGTCGACCTCCTCCAGCCTCCACGGGCTCCTGTTCATCCAGCATCCACCGCACGCTACTCCACCGGCTACTGTTCAACCACCCCTCCACGGGCACACCTCTACTGTCTACTGTTCATCCAGCCCTCCACACCACGGGGTCCTGTTCAACCACCCCTCCACGGGCACCCCTCCACCGTCTACTGTTCATCCAGCCCTCCACACCACGGGGTCCTATTCATCCAGAGGCAACGCCACCGCTCACTGTTCATCCAAACCCCCCCCTCCCCCGCAACACTCACTATTCATCCCAGAGGCAGCATCGATCGGCTTCAGTTAGTAGAAGTAGTGAAGGAATCGCTCGATCGGGTTCAGTTAATAGCCATTGATCGATCGCTCGGGTTCAGTAATGCGTAGCCTGCAGTGCAATCGCTCGGGTTCAGTTAGAGCCTAACGCCTCGCTCGGGTTAAGTTAGAGCCAATGCCTCGCACACACGCGCGTACGTGTAGGAGAGAAACGCGCATCGCTCGGCCCCCGACCGGCCACCCTAACCGGGAACTCCCCGAAATTTTTCTCGCCCTCGCTTCTACCACGGTTTTTTCCGTCATGGACGGCCCAAAGAATGTTATGCAGCCGCATCTCCGGCCCGCCCAGGACGAATAGCCCATTTTCTGTCATAATTTTTTGTCATAGAAGTAGGAGCCCACCACATCTATGATGATACCGGGTTTTGTCACAATTATCATCATAGAAGTGTCATATGTATGACAGAAAAAAATCGTTCGGCCCAAAATGTCACTGATGTGTCTTTTTTTGTAGTGGTTAGCACAACGCGGTTGATGTAATTGTACATCTTCACGATCCGACCGATCCAAGTACCGAACGTACGGCACCTCTGAGTTCAGCACACGTTCAGCTCGATGACGTCCCACGAACTCTGATCCAGCAGAGATTTGCAGGAGAGTTCCGTCAGCATGACGGCGTGATGACGGTGTTGATGATGCTACCGACGCAGGGCTTCGCCTAAGCACCGCTACAATATTACCGAGGTGGAATATGGTGGAGGGGGGCACCGCACACGGCTGGGAGAGATCAATAGATCAACGTGTGTGTCATGGGGTGCCCCTAGCCTGAGTATATAAAGGAGGAGAGGAGGGGAGGGGCCGGCCCTCTCTATGGCGCACCCTGGGGAGTCCTACTCCCACCGGGAGTAGGATTCCCCCCTTCCATGTAGTAGGAGTAGGAGTCAAGGAAAGGGAAAAGAGAAGAGAAGGAAGGAGGGGGCGCAGCCCCTCCCCCTAGTCCAATTCGTACTAGGCCTTGGGGGGCGCGCAGCCTCTCCTCCCTCTTTCCCCTAAAGCCCAATAAGGCCCATATACTCCCCGACGAATTCCCGTAACTATCCGGTACTCCGATAAATACTCGAATCACTCGGAACCTTTCCGATTTCCGAATATAGTCATTCAATATATTGATCTTTATGTCTCGGCCATTTCGAGACTCCTCGTCATGTCCCCGATCTCATCCGGGACTCCGAACTACCTTCGGTACATCAAAACACATAACTCATAATATAAATCGTCACTGAACTTTAAGCGTGCGGACCCTACGGGTTTGAGAACTATGTAGACATGACCGAGACACATCTCCAGTCAATAACCAATAGCGGAACCTGGATGCTCATATTGGTTCCCACATATTCTACGAAGATCTTTATCGGTCAAACTGCATAACAACATACGTTGTTCCCTTTGTCATCGGTATGTTACTTGCCCGAGATTCGATCGTTGGTATCTCAATACCAAGTTCAATCTCGTTACCGGCAAGTCTCTTTACTCGTTATGTAACACATCATCCTGCAAGTAACTCATTAGTCACATTGCTTGCAAGGCTTATAGTGATGTGCATTACTGAGAGGGCCCAGAGATACCTCTCCGACAATCGAAATGACAAATCCTAATCTTGAAATACGCCAACTCAATAAGTACCTTCGGAGACACCTGTAGAGCACCTTTATAATCACCCAGTTATGTTGTGACATTTGGTAGCACACAAAGTGCAACTCCGGTAAACGGGAGTTGCATAATCTCATAGTCATAGGAACATGTATAAGTCATGAAGAAAGCAATAGCAACATACTAAACGATCAAGTGCTAAGCTAACGGAATGGGTCAAGTCAATCACATCATTCTCTAATGATGTGATCCCGCTAATAAAATGACAACTCATGTCTATGGCTAGGAAACTTAACCATCTTTGATTCAACGAGCTAGTCAAGTAGAGGCATACTAGTGACACTTTGTTTGTCTATGTATTCACACATGTACTAAGTTTCCGGTTAATACAACTCTAGCATGAATAATAAACATTTATCATGAAATAAGGAAATAAATAATAACTTTATTATTGCCTCTAGGACATATTTCCTTCAGTCTCCCACTTGCACTAGAGTCAATAATCTAGTTCACATCATCATGTGATTTAACACCAATATTCATATCTGTATGTGATTAACACCCATAGTTCACATCGTCATGTGACAAACACCCAAAGGGTTTACTAGAGTCAATAATCTAGTTCACATCGCTATGTGATTAACACCCAAATAGTAATAAGGTATAATCATGTTTTGCTCGTGAGAGAAGTTTAGTCAACGTGTCTGTCACACTCAGAGCCGTATGTATTTTGCAAATATTCAATGTCTACAATGCTCTGCACGGAGCTACTCTAGCTAATTGCTCCCACTTTCAATATGTACCCATATTGAGACTTAGAGTCATCTGGATCGGTGTAAAAGCTTGCATCGACGTAACTCTTTACGACGAACTCTTTATCACCTCTATAACCAAGAAATATTTCCTTAGTCCTTATTAAGGATATTCTTGACCATTGCCCAGTGATCTACTCCTAGATCAAAAATTGTACTCCCTTGCCAAACTCAGAGCAAGGTATACAATAGGTCTGGTACATAGCATAGCATACTTTATAGAACCTATGACTGAGGCATAGGGAATGACTTTTCATTCTCTTTCTATTTTCTGCCATGGTCGGGTTTTGAGTCTTACTCAACTTCACACCTTGCAACACAGGAAATAACTCCTTCTTTGACTATTCCATTTTGAACTACTTCAAAATCTTATCAAGGTATGTACTCATTGAAAAATCTTATCAAGCGTCTTGATCTATCTCTATAGATCTTGATGCTCAATGTGTAAGCAGCTTCACCGAGGTCTTTCTTTGAAAAACTCTTATTCAAGTATCCTTTTATGCTATCCAGAATTTCTATATCATTTCCAATCAACAATATGTCATCTACATATAGTATTAGAAATGCTACAGAGCTCCCACTCACTTTCTTGCAAATACAGGCGTCTCCAAAAGTCTGTATAAAACCATATGCTTTGATCACACTATCAAAATGTGTATTCCAACTCTGAGAGGCTTGCACCAGTCCATAAATGGATTACTAGAGCTTAAACACTTTTGTTAGCACCCTTTGGATCAACAAAACCTTCTGGTCATATACAACTCTTCTTTAAGAAATATCCATTTAAGGAATGCAGTTTTTATATCCATTTGCCAGATTTCATAAAATGTGGTAATTGCTAACATGATTCAGACAGACTTAAGCATCGATACGAGTGAGAAAATCTCATTGTATTCAACACCTTGAACTTGTCGAAAAACTTTTACGACAAGTCGAGCTTTGTAGATAGTAACACTACTATCAGCGTCTGTCTTCCTCTTGAAGATCCATTTATTTTCTATGGCTTGCCAATCATCCAGCAAACCCACCAAAGTCCACACTTTGTTCTCATACATGGATCCCATCTCCAGATTTCATGGCCTCTAGCCATTTTGCGGAATCTGGGCTCATCATTGCTTCCTCATAGTTCGTAGGTTCATCATGGTCTAGTAACATGACTTCCAGAACAGGATTACCATACCACTCTAGTGCGGACTGTACTTTGGAAGACCTACGAGGTTCTGTAGTAACTTAATCTGAAGTTTCATGATCATCATCATTAGCTTCCTCACTAATTGGTGTAGGAATCACTGGAACAGATTTCTGTGATGAACTACTTTCCAATTCGGGAGAAGGTACAATTACCTTATCAAGCTCTACTTTCCTCCAACTCACTTCTTTCGAGAGAAACTCCTTCTCTAGAAAGGATCCATCTTAGCAACGAATATCTTGCCTTCGGATCTGTGATAGAAGGTGTACCCAACAGTTTCCTTTGGGTCTTCTATGAAGACGCACTTCTCCGATTTGGGTTCGAGCTTATCAGGTTGAAACTATTTCACATAAGCATCACGTCCCCAAACTTTAAGAAATGACAACTTTGGTTTCTTGCCAAACCACAGTTCATAAGGCGTCGTCTCAACGGATTTTGATGGTGCCCTATTTAAAGTGAATGCAGTTGTCTCTAATGCATAACCCCAAAACGATAGTGATAAATCGGTAAGATACATGATAGATCGCACCATATCCAATAAAGTGCGGTTAAGACGTTCAGACACACCATTACGCTGTGGTGTTCCATGTGGCATGAGCTATGAAACTATTCCACATTGTTTTAAATGAAGGCCAAACTCGTAACTCAAATATTCTCCTCCATGATCAGATCGTAGAAACTTTATTTTCTTGTTACGATAATTCTCCACTTCACTCTGAAATTCTTTGAACTTCTCAAATGTTTCAGACTTGTGCTTCATTAAGTAGATATACTCATATCTGCTCAAATCATCTGTGAAGGTCAGAAAATAACAATACCCGCCACAAGAATCAACACACATTGGATTGCATACATCGGTATGTATTATTTCCAACAAGATAGTAGCTCATTCCATTGTTTTGGAGAACGGAGTTTTTAGTCATCTTGCCCAAAAGGCACGGTTTGCAAGCATCAAATGATTCATAACCAAGTGACTCCAGAAGTCCATATTTATGGAGTTTGTTCATGCGCTTTTCACTTATATGACCCAAACGGCAGTGCCACAAATAATTTGCACTATCATTATCAACTTTGCATCTTTTGGCATCAATATCATGAATTTGTGTATCACTACGATCGAGATCCAACAAACTATTTTCATTGGGTGTATGACCATCGAAGGTTTTATTCATGTAAACAGAACAACAATTATTCTCTGACTTTAAATGAATAACCGTATTGTAATAAACATGATCAAATCATATTCATGCTCAATGCAAACGCCAAATAACATTTATTTAGGTTTAACACTAATCCTGAAAGTATAGGGAGTGTGCGATGATGAACATATCAATCTTGGAACCACTTCCAACACACATCGTCACTTCACCCTCAACTAGTCTTTGTTTATTCTGTAACTCCTTCTTTGAGTTACTAATTTTTAGCAACCGAACAAGTATCAAATACTCAGGGGCTACTATAAACACTAGTAAGGTGCACATCAATAAACTGTATATTAAAATATACCCTTGTTCACTTTGCCTTCCTTCTTATCCACCAAATATTCAGGGCATTTCCGCTTCCAGTGACCATTTCCTTTGCAGTTGAAGCACTCAGTTTCAGGCTTTGGTCCAACTTTGGGCTTCTTCGCGGGAGTGACAACTTGCTTGTCATTCTACATGAAGTTCCCTTTCTTTCCCTTTGCCCTTTTCTTGAAACTAGTGGTCTTGTCAATCATCAACACTTGATGCTCTTTCTTGATTTCTACCTTCATCGATTTCATTATCATGAAAAGTTCAGGAATCGTTTTCATCATCCCTTGCATACTAGTTCATCACGAAGTTCTACTAACTTGGTGATGGTGACTAGAGAACTCTGTCAATCACTATCTTATCTAGAAGATTAACTCCCACTTGATTCAAGCGATTGTAGTACCCAGACAATCTGAGCACTTGCTCACTGCTTGAGCTATTCTCCTCCATCTTTTGGCTATAGAACTTGTTGGAGACTTCATATCTCTCAACTCGGGTATTTGCTTGAAATATTAACTTCAACTCCTGGAACATCTCATATGGTCCATGATGTTCAAAACGTCTTCGAAGTCCCAATTCTAAGCCGTTAAGCATGGTGCACTAAACTATCAAATAGTCATCATATTGAGCTAGCCAAACGTTCATAACGTCTGCATCTGCTACTGCAATAGGTCTGTCACCTAGCGGTGCATCAAGGATAAACCTCAGATCACAGACCCAGCCCGCATCATTTCTATTGTTATCTTTCAAGTTAGTTTTCTCTAGGAACACATATAAAACATACACTACTAGGGAAAACCTTATACACAGAATCTTACCAGTAGCGCGTGTTAAAATGAGGCGCTACTGCTAATTAGCAGTAGCGCTTCTACCAAAACTGCGCTGCTGTTACCCCCTTAGCAGTAGCGCGGCAGGAACTGAACGCGCTACTACTATAATTGCCACACCGTTCCCGACGTGCTAGGTATAGTAGTAGCGCCCTTCTAGAAAAGGCGCTACTACTACCGATTTTAGTAGCAGCACGTTTTCCCCTCCCACGCTACTGTTAAATCTATTCTCACCTAACCCCCCACGCGGCCTGATTCCCTCCTGAGATCTTCCTCCCCCAATTCACCACTCTCTTCTCCCCCTCGCCGCCGTCTCGCCGCCGTCTCCCCCGACCCCGCCTCGCGACCGTCTCCCCCGACCCCGCCTCGCCGCCGTCTCCCCCGGCCCCGCCTCGCCGCCGTCTCCCCCCGACCCCGCTTCGCCGCCGTCTCCCCCGACCCCGCCTCGCCGCCATCTCCCCCGACCCCGCCTCGCCATCGTCTCCCCCGACCCCATCTCTCTCCCCACTCTCTGTAAGCACTCTCCCCTTCCAATCCCTCTTGTTAATTTGCTTAGTATGAACCCTAGCTATTTAGTGCTAGTTAGTATGAACCCTAGGCTATTTTTAGTATTAGTTAGTTAATTTAGTGTTAGTTAGTTAGTTAATATGAACCCTTAGCAGTAGTTCCTAGGTACTAATTAGTTAGTAAGAACTAGGTACTAATTAGCTAGGTACTAGTTTATTTTTATTTATAGTAAGTTTATTTTCAGTAAGAACTAATTGAATTAATAGAACGTATTAGTAAGAACTTGTTGCTATTTTTTTAGTTAAAGCAATTTTTCCCGTATCGACGTGGACGATGCCTATCCCGCATCCTCGTCGTCGAGTCGGTGGAAGACGACACCTGCTTGACCAGATGGGCCATGTCCGGGACTGGGCTCCGCCGGGGTGGTACTGGGAGGCGCTACCTACCGGGGGGTGCAGGTTGGTGAGGAGCCAGCCTATCGTTGACCCGAACCTTCTTTGGTGGCGGTCGCGTGGGCCAGTGACGATCCAGAGGCTCGAGGACTCTGCAGAGGTGCTGCGTCACCGTGTCAGTGAGGAGGACGCGCACTGCAAGAGTTTTTTTACTATTCTACTAGCGTATCCCCTGCCATGCAAGAGTTTTTGTATTGGATAAGATAGGTTTCAGTCATAGTATGGAGGAAAAGAAAGTTTACTTGAAGACCAAGCATGGTTATATTTTCCATGCAAAATTGTACAATTCAGACGACTACACCTATTTTGGATGCAAAACATGGCGAGCACTATGCAAGACTTATGCATTTGAGCCTGATATGGTTATCACCTTTGATATTCGTCCGGAAGATGATATTGAAGGTAATACCGACATCTGGGTCGATGTGCAGACGCCTCCAGTTATACCATTATGTAAGTTTCTCAACCATATATATGTCTTTGATATTGTTTATTCAAAAATAGTTGACAACTAATTTGTATTGTCAGCTTATTTCGGTGCAAGCAAACATGTCCAGCGCTTGGTAGACAGGACCGTATACTGTCCTGGGGTTGAACTCAACTGTGAGGAGCTCAGTCATTATGTTTCATGGCTTGAGGATCCTGATACTGTCAAGACAAATGTTCTTCCTGCATTTAGAAATGTTAGTACTGAAAATGTGCGACCAATAGTGTTCGTAATGAACTACGGTCACATCTATTTAGGAAGGATGGTAAGATTTTTACTATTTTTCATCAGTGCATCTTTTCCATACATTATTTTTGAAACTAAACTTCATTGCTAAGTATGTTATCATACGATGTTCTTCAACAAGGACTCCCGATGAATGTTGTGCCTTATGGGATCGAGCCTAAAGGTACCATGAGTATTATCAGCTTACGGCCAAGATATCCTACAGATTACTTTAGTGCATTCAAGATTAGCGACGGATGCTTAATAGTGCAAGACTGGACCAAATATGTGATGGGGGAGCGCAGAGAAGTACTAGGGGGAAGCAAACAGATGTGCTACCCACGATTAGGAGACAGGTTCATCTGCATGCTCCAGCTTGATCAAGGAGGAGAGCTATACATGTTTTATGTTATTTTACCTAAGAGAGAGCAGCAGGAGTGATTAGCTAGCTAGAAATGAGTTTGAGGATGATGATGTGCTACTATATTACTATGATGATAAAATAGCTAGTGTTGGTGGTAATGACTATGATGATTATTATTAGCTAGTATTAGTGGTGATTAAATAAATATTGTTGGTGGTAATGACTATGATGATGATTAAATAGCTTGTGCTGGCGGATTAGATTCAAGTGGAGGCAACATGTGGTGCACATCGAAAGTACTACTAGTCCAAACTAGATCAAGTTTGGATTAGTAGTATACTTTTGACATGCACCACATATTGCCTCCACTTGAACCTAATCCACCTTCATTTGACACACTGTTATGGACATAATGATGTAAACCTCATAACTGGTATTGTATCAATATTTGTACGATGGCGCATAAATACACTAAAAATAAAAAAATAAAAAAAGTACTAGTAGCGATGGACAGAAAACACGCTGCAAGTAGTTACCTTAGCAGTAGTGTGGTACTGAACAAACGCTGTAGCTATTTGTCCTAGCAGTAGCGCGGGCGGGCACGCGCTACTGCTAAGCAATAGCTATAGCGCCTTATTAGTAGCGCGCCTACCCGCGCTACTAGTGAGCACAAAACCAGCGCTACTTCTAGGGTTTTCCCTAGTAGTGATAGGGAAGCAACAAAGCGAGCTATTGATCTACAACATTATTTGCAAAATACTATCAGGACTAAGTTCATGATAAATTAAAGTTCAATTAATCATATTACTTAAGAATTCCCACTTAGATAGACATCCCTCTAATCATCTAAGTGATCACGTGATCCAAATCAACTAAACCATGTCCGATCATCACGTGAGATGGAGTAGTTTTCAATGGTGAACATCACTATGTTGATCATATCTACTATACGATTCATGCTCGACCTTTCGGTCTTCAGGGTTTCGAGGCCATATCTCCATATGCTAGGCTCGTCAAGTTTAACCCGAGTATTCTGCGTGTGCAAAACTGTCTTGCACCCGTTGTAGATGAATGTTGAGCTTATCACACCCAATCATCACGTGGTGTCTCGGCACGACGAACTTTGGACACAGTGCATACTCAGGGAGAACACTTATACCTTGAAATTTAGTGAGGGATCATCTTATAATGCTACCGTCAATTAAAGCAAAATAAGATGTATAAAAGATAAACATCACATGCAATCAAAATATGTGACATGATATGGCCATCATCTTGTGCCTTTGATCTCCATCTCCAAAGCATCGTCATGATCTCCATCGTCACCGGCATGACACCATGATCTCCATCATCTTGATCTATATCAATGTGTCATCACATGGTCGTCTCGCCAACTATTGCTCTTGCAACTATTGCTATTGCATAGCGATAAAGTAAAGCAATTATTTGGCGCTTGCATCTTATGCAATAAAGAGACAACCTTAAGGCTTCTGCCAGTTGCCGATAACTTCAACAAAACATGATCATCTCATACAACAACTTATATCTCATCACGTCTTGACCATATCACATCATAACATGCCCTGCAAAAACAAGTTAGACGTCCTCTACTTTGTTGCTGCAAGTTTTACGTGGCTGCTACGGGCTGAGCAAGAACCGTTCTTACCTACGCATCAAAACCACAACGATATTTCGTCAAGTTAGTGTTGTTTTAACCTTCACAAGGACCGGGCATAGCCACACTCGGTTCAACTAAAGTTGGAGAAACAGACACCTGCCAGCCACTTGTGGGCAAAGCACATCGGTAGAACTAGTCTCGCGTAAGCATGCGCATAATGTCGGTCCGGGCCGCTTCATCCAACAATACCGCCGAACCAAAGTATGACATGCTGGTAAGCAGTATGACTTGTATCGCCCACAACTCACTTGTATTCTACTCGTGCATAAAACATCTACGCATAAACCAGGCTCTGATAACACTGTTGGGGAACATAGTAATTTCAAAAAAATTCCTATGCACACGCAAGATCATGGTGATGCATAACAACGAGAGGGGAGAGTGGTGTCCACGTACCCTCATAGACCTAAAGCGGAAGCGTTAGCACAACGTGGTTGATGTACTCGTACGTCTTCACGATCTGACCGATCCAAGTACCGAACGTACGGCACCTTCGAGTTCAGCACACATTCAGCTTGTCCGTGAACTCCGATCCAGCAGAGCTTTGCAGGAGAGTTTCGTCAACACGACGGCGTGATGACGGTGTTGATAAAGCTACCGACGCAGGGCTTCTCCTAAGCACCGTTATGATATTACCAAGGTGGAATATGGTGGAGGGGGGCACCGCACACGGCTGGGAGAGATCAACAGATCAACTTGTGTGTCATGGGGTGCACCTAGCCTCAGTATATAAAGGAGGAGAGGAGGGGAGGGGCCGGCCCTCTCTATGGCGCGCCCTGGGGAGTCCTACTCCCACCGGGAGTAGGATTCCCCCCTTCCATGTAGGAGAAGTAGGAGTCAAGGAAAGGGAAAAGAGAAGATAAGGAAGGAGGGGGCGCAGCCCCTCCCCCTAGTCCAATTCGGACTAGGCCTTGGGGGGCGCGCAGCCTCTCCTCTCTCTTTCCCCTGACGCCCAATAAGGCCCATATACTCCCCGGCGAATTCCCGTAACTCTCCGGTACTCCGATAAATACTCAAATCACTCGGAACCTTTCCGATGTCAGAATATAGTCGTCCAATATATCGATCTTTACGTCTCAACCATTTCGAGACACCTCGTCATGTCCCCGGTGTCATCCGGGACTCCAAACTACCTTAGGTAGATCAAAACACATAACTCATAATATAAATCGTCACCGAACTTTAATTGTGCGGACACTACGGGTTCGAGAACTATGTAGACATGACCGAGACAGGTCTTCGGTCAATAACCAATAGCGGAACCAGGATACTCATATTGGTTCCCACATATTCTATGAAGATCTTTATCGGTCAAACCGCATAACAACATATGTTGTTCCCTTTGTCATCGGTATGTTACTTGCCCGAGATTCGATCGTTGGTATCTCAATACCTAGTTCAGTCTCGTTACCGGCAAGTCTCTTTACTTGTTATGTAACACATCATCCCGCAACTAACTCATTGGTCACATTACTTGCAAGGCTTATAGTGATATGCATTACCGAGAGGGCCCAGAGATACATCTCCGACAATCGGAGTGACAAATCCTAATCTCGAAATACGCCAACTCAACAAGTACCTTCGGAGACACCTGTAGAGCACCTTTATAATCACCCAGTTACGTTGTGACGTTTGGTAGCACACAAAGTGTTCCTCTGGTAAATGGGAGTTGCATAATCTCATAGTCATAGGAACATGTATAAGTCATGAAGAAAGCAATAGCAACATATTAAACGATCAAGTGCTAACCTAACGGAATGGGTCAAGTCAATCACATCATTCTCTAATGATGTGATCCCGTTAATCAAATGACAACTCATGTCTATGGCTAGGAAACTTAACCATCTTTGATTCAATGAGTTAGTCAAGTAGAGGCATACTAGTCACACTTTGTTTGTCTATGTATTCACACATGTACTAAGTTTCCGGTTAATACAATTCTAGCATGAATAATAAACATTTATCATGAAATAAGGAAATAAATAATAACTTTATTATTGCCTCTAGGGCATATTTCCTTCAGCTGGCACACCCAAACACTGTGGTGCAACGGTGGTTGTTAACTCCAACAAAGGAGACGAATGGCATACCGTACATGTTCATCTTATACGTGCTATCAAACACGACCACTTCTCCATAGTCCTGATAGTCCCTCCGCGACTGTGCATCACACGAAAACATACTCTTTAGTCGCCCTTCCTTGTCAAGCACATACTCAAAAAAACTCAGGGTCCTTCTCCTTCCTGCTCCTCATAATGTCAACTGCCATCTCAGCATCACCCTTTGCAATGAGCTTCATTTTTTTCTCTGCAACGAAGATTGTAAATGTCCCTCCTCATAAGCCCGCACTTATCATACAAACCGTATCTTCTGGTGAAGTTGTCTATTATTATATTCTTTCTTATCTCGGCCGCTTCCAACGCCAATATCTCTGCCCTCTTGCCTTCTCCAATCCGTCTGTGTGACCACAGAAAACAAACCTCGTCAGGCCTAGCCATCGCGTGGTTGTGATCATCCACGAATGACGCGACGAACCAAACACCGTGTTCTCTGTCCAGCTTCACCACCATATGTGCACTGCAGTCGCAACGAGTCTCCGGTCTAAGCCTGCACTTGCGGCCCTCCATGGTTATAAACTTGCTCTGCATTCTACCTGCCCTAGAGCAAAGAAAACTCCGGTACCGTATCATTCCTGAAGCACCTTGTTTGACCTTCTATTTCCTGATGCTAAACCCGTTCTCTTTGGCGTGATTTTTATAGAATATGTATGCATCCCCTTGCGACCCAAAGGTCATAGCCATCACCTTCCAATGTGTCTCCACCATTTGCTGCTGCCTTTGAGCCTCCTCAATGTCGATCTCCCCCTCATTGTGATCACCGCTAATACCATCTGACTCCTCCTACAAAATTCATATGAAAATATATATGTTAATTACTATCATTTAAATCATACAATTCATCGATGTACAACATCTATCTACAAACCTGGCTCAAGTTATCTATGAATGATTCCTGTAAACTATTTTGCACATTGTCAACATCAACATCTTCCTGCAAATTTGTATACATAGAGAAATAGTTAGCCATGCCATACATTGCAGATTCAAAGATGACATCAAAATATACGGCACTTATGTTTTCACTATTTGTGCCATGTTCATTATGGTCAAAATCCTCCGGAGGCAAGATATCATATGATGACACGAAATCGTTATCGCTGCTGTCATCATCTTCATTAAAAATATCGTTATCATTCTGAGTCACCTTATTAGTACCATTCTCATCCCCCATGAATGCGGTTTGTTCATCCATGGCAATACGCCTAACTCACGAAACTACACAACATTGTGAATTCATCATCGGTTAAGTTTGTATAGTGGATAATGCCCAAGTGCAACACTAACTGTCTACAACATGTGGTCGTTCAGGGAGGCGGCGCTGTGACGGCATGTTTACGTGAACCCTAAACCCTAGATCGCTATGTGTGACTCCTATCATCTAGCATGCTAGGTTTAGATGACGAGATTACATGGCAAACCTTGGGCCGCGGTGTAGACGTCGCCGGTGTACGATGACGGGCCTTCAAGCAGGGGTCTAGCGAGCGGCGACGTGCAAGACGAGGGTGAGATGCAAGATAGCGGCGACGTGCAAGACGAGGGCCATGGTGTAGACGTCGCCGGCGTAGGTTGACGCGAGCCGGATCCGCGGCGGGGGGGACGACGGCACGGTCAGTCACAGCTAACAAGTCGTCGGACGGTGATGTTCAGATGTGGCGTCGGATGGGGTTTAGTCGGCGGCGATCGGCCACGGCGGTGATCGCACAGTTGTAAAATGGACGTGATCGACGTGCGTGATCGTCGGGCGGGCGAGAAGATCGTGCAGACGCCTTTTTTTCCCGTACACGCGCGGCGGTCATTTTTTTTGGCATTCTTGGAGGTATATGGACGTCGGTCTATACGGTATGATAGGAGGTGGGTATATGTTTCTTCCGTATGACCATTATGCCCTTCTACGTTTTGTGTGGGGGGGGGTCTACCGAAGCAAGCCCCTTTTTCTTTTCTCGAGAGCGCTACCTCTTTTTTTAGGCAAAGCGCTGCCTCCTTTGTGGCTACCTGCTTCTTTTCTTTCTGCCGGATGGCTAGCTGCTTTTCCTTTTTTTTACAGACATGTAATTTTATTCATACTCATAACGATTACAGGTACACTGATTTGGATCGAAGATCCAAGAAAATATAAAGTAACTTCTAAAAGTATGAATTGCAATAAATCTCTTAGAAACATCTTCTTCGCGGTATCAATGTCTGCTAGAATAAATACTCCAAACACTTTGATAAAGAGGTTGCAATTGGACTAGAGCAACGATGTTGTCCTTCTTTCATCCGCATGAACATTACCAATAATATTTTCTGAAAGCCTCTTGGGTCACCCATCCAAAAAGATGGGAAACTTTGATCAATGAACGTACTTGGGCCAAAGATGATCCCCTAGAAGTGCAGTCCGTCTAATCACGATATCTTCAACATGGTGTCGATGAAACACTTCATATTCACAAAGAATCAAACTAATAAAACACACCAACATAAACTCATCAGCTCCGAATAAATCGGATCTGCGATCATGTCCTCTTCTTATTAGTGGAGCACTCCAAGTTAGGGGTGGACTAACGCGCAGCTTGGCTCGTTAAGCTCGTACTCTTTAAGCTCGTGCTCGTTAAGGCTCGGCTTGTTAAGCTCCTTAAGATTAACGAGCAGAAAACCCTGCTCGGCTCGGCTTGTTTAAAGCTCATTAAGCTCGTGAGCGCTTGCGAGCGCTCGTTAACAGATTATAATGTGTCATGATATACAGGACGAATGTGTATGTGTGGTTTTTAAGATGAAATATGATGACTACGAAAAGAAATGCACTAGTTTTTGCCTCATATGTCGATTAGATTGAATTGATGGGCTGAGGTGCTAAAAAAAGTTTGTCATGTAAGATGAAACTATGTGTTATGTTGTTACTAACGAGCTACTCGTGAAACTTGTTAGCTTGTTTGTTAAGCTCATTAAGCTTAATGAATTGAAATCAATGATTGGCTCTGTTCATTAAGAAGCGAGATCTGAGCTTAACGAGTCGAACTATCGAGCGCTCATTAAGCTCGCAAGCTACGAGCTTTTGGTCTAGCCCTACTCTAAGTACAGGGCTGGCCCTGGCCGTCCGACTTCTTGGGCCTGAGGACCCAAACAAACAACGAACAACATCCAAATTCATGAATATTTTTTTTTCAAATTCGAGCGCATACACCCGAACAAAACGGGCCAGCCCATTTAATACAGTAGCATTAATCTGGTTCTTCATGTGTTTTCTTCGGACCGATTCTTTTTTCTGTTTTGTTCCTATCCGTTTTAGGCTGGTTTTTGGTCCTATTTTTTTTGTTTTTCCTTTCCTTTTCCTTTTTTTACATTTTAATTTTATGAATTTTTTCTTTTTCAAAATTTTGAACTATTCCAAAACTCATGAACTCCTTTCAAATTTGTGATTTTTTTCTTAAATCCATAAACCTTTTCAAATTCATTTTTTTTCAAATTCAGTTTTTTTTCAAAATTTTGAACTCTTCCCAAATTCATGAACTTTTTAAATTCAGGAACTTCTTTCTTAAATCATGAACTTCTTTCCTAAATCGTGAACTTATTTTCTTCAAACTCATGATTTTTCCCCATATTCGTGAACTTTTTTCATATCCATGAACCCTTTTCAAATTTACAAACTTGAAAAAAGCTTGTAAATTTTTCTAATTCCTCAATTTAGCTTAGTTCAAAGATCCTAAATTTTTCTAGTTCCTCAATTCAGCTTAGTTCAAAGATCCACTAGGGAAAAGATGACACGTAGCTAGGTGGGCCCATGGATAAGATCGGGCTGTGTTGTCAAAACTAGACCAGACGAAGATCACCCTAGTGTGCGGGGATACTTTTCACCCACAAAGCAGATGCATGTGAACATTTTCAAAAGCATAGATCAAATTTTCACGGCACTCATTAGAGCCGAGATGGTTTAAGGCACTTCGAAGGTAGCTCGACACTGGATTGCAGATCGAATGTGATGCTTTCGGTGGACCAGTTTCCATACCTACGTTTAAAGACAAGAGAAGTTCGGATAAACCGAGGTGCGGTTAGACTTGAAGTCCGGTTGAGGGGTTAGTGACAGTGTCCCGACTAGAGGGTCTCTCACCATACCGACTCCCGTCTTGGTGGGTCGGATTGAGGACACCCATGTCGATTCTGTCCTGGGCCACTTTGAGTGACCCATGATGATTATAATGAAGATTCATAAGACTTGTGGTATAGTCCAAGATGTTGGACTTGTGAAGAAACATGAATCCTTGTAAGTTACCGAGTAGGACCTTGTAACCCTAGGACACCCCTACGCATCTATATAAATGAGAGGCTATGCTCGCAGGAGACACATTACAATATTTGTGGTACACAAACGTGTACTTTGTACACCTGATGCAATAATGCAATCAGAGCAAGACGCAGGGTATTATCTCCTCAAAAAGCCCGAACTTGAGTAAAAACGTTGTGTCCTTGTTGGAAAAGTTTCATGCTTCCATCTTCCTGGCCTTCTTCCTCCTCATGCCTAGAGCTCCTCCATTCCTCTAAGCACCTCACCTAAAAGTAGCGCCTTCATCCTATAGCCACTCGCGTCGCTGTAGCCGGAGACGGAAAGCAGCGCAAGGGAGGGAAGGCATCAGTTGCCAAGAAGAAGCTGATGGCGGAGCCTAAGGCTCCCTCCTTGACCAAGGGAAAGTGGAAGCCCTCCACTATGGACCAGGCCCACCTGGACCGGCTGGCCGTAACTGGCTACATATTCACTCCGGATTGTGCTGCCACTCGCTCTCCGCTCGTCACCTGGGACGGCAGTTTCTGGTCCATCACGATCCCTTAGCATCGCAAGGATGATGTTTCACCCCCACCATGCTCGAGGTCTTGGTTTCCAAATCCACCCCTTCCTCTGGGGACTTCTCTACCTATAAAACCTACACCACAAATTGCCCCTAATGCCATTTTGCACATTGCATGCTTTCATCACGATGCACGAGGCTTTTCTTGGTTGTGCGCCGCACTTCATGCTTTGGCGTAACTATTTTTGCGTCAAGCTTTTGTCCAACAGCCTCGAGACATGCGAGTGCGGCGGCGCATCGATTAGCAAGATTGTGGTTTCCAGATATCTAGATGTAACCTTTGTAGAGACCAACAAGAAAATGGCAAGAAGAATACTTCTACATTCCCTATATGCCCCTAGAGATCCACGTCGGGTGGGGATCACCATGCCTTTCATGCTGACACCTTCGTCCAAGCTCAACTCCTAGAAGCCGAGGAGCAACCTCGGTCGAGGAATCCGAAAAGGGGGCAAGGTTGAGCAAGAGGGTTGGCTCGCCTTGTCAAGGACAAGGTGACTCTCTATCAGGTTGTGCATGTGGCCCTTAGTTGTGGCATCCAGCCCGTCCAGGCTCGGGCGCATCTGATGTGGATGTATACCGAAGAGGAACACTACTAGGGAAAACCTTATACACAGAAATTTAGCAGCAGCGCGGGTCAAAAAAGGGCGCTAATGCTAGATAGCGGTAGTGGTTTGGAAAAAAACACGCTACAGATAAAATCATAGCAGTGGCGCGTGTGGTCTTAAAAGCGCTACTACCAATATTCTCATTGCTAGAACGCTAGGCTACGCATAGCAGTAGTGGGCTTGGAAGAAGCGCGCTATCGCTAGGGATACGTAGTAGCGCGTTTCCTATGAAGAGCGCCACTGCTAATGGAAATAAAATAAAATGAAAAACAAATAGAAAAGTAAATGAAAATGAAAGAAATAGAAAAAGGAGAAAGAAAAAAATAAAATGTAAAGCGAAATAAATGAAAAGCGAAAAAAAGAAGAAAGGCATAGCAGTAGCGTTTGTTAGTAAGAGGCGCTATAGCTAACGTAGCTGCAGCGCGTTTCCTAGACCCCCGCTATAGAAACAGAAGAGGAAATAAAAAATGGAAGGAAATTATATAGCTATAGCAGTAGCGCAATTTGTAAAAACCGCTATAGCTACCTTAGCTATAGCGCATTTTGCGAAACGCGCTACCACTAAGTTTAACTTAACCAAAAAAACCATTTCCCCCCGGCCACCACTTCTCCCCCAAATCCCTCGACCCACCCCGCCGCCATCTCCCCGATTCACCGTCGCCCCACTTCGCACCGTCTCCTGCTGACATCGACACCCTCGGAGCCACCAGAGTCGTGCGCCGTCGACGCCACCAGAGCCGCCCCCAACGCCACGGAGCTGTGCGGCCTCATCAACGCCACCGGAGCCGCCATCGACACCACCGGATCCTCCCTCGGCACAACTGCCTCCCTCGCCGTCACCGGAGACGCCCCTGCCTCCCTCGCCACCACCGGAGCCATCCTCTGTAAGCCCCCACCCCTCCTCTCTCTCATGCATAGGTTAACTAGTTTAATTTGGTTAATTATCTAGGTTAGTGCAAAAGTTTAGTTAGGGCTTTGACAGAGAAGTAGTTAGGTTAACTAGTTTAATTAGGTTAATTATCTAGGTTAGTGCAAAAAATTAGTTAGGGCTTTGACAGAGAACTAGTTAGGTTAACTAGTTTAATTAGGTTACTTATCTAGGTTAGTGCAAAAATTTATTTAGGGCTTTGACAGAGAACTAGCTACGTTAACTAGTTTAATTAGGTTAATTCTCTAGGTAAACTAGGTTAACTAACTAGGTTAAATAGGTAGGTTAATTAGGCTTGTTAGATTAACAAGCTAGGTTAAGTAGGTTGGCTAGGTTAGAGAACAATTTTATTTTAGAGCACTAGGTCAAAAGGGTTAGAGAAATGGAGTTCCTTTGCAATTTAATTGGGTTCTGTCCTATGTAGAGAAGGGTTAGAGAAAATAATGTGTGTGTGTGAGAGAGATAGAGGAATAGCTAGATCAACATAATTTGGGTTTTGTCCTAGGTAGAGAAATGTTTAGTGAGGTCATTTTGCAAAGGTTTTTGATTATTGAAAAGACCACTATTTTTCAAGGAAAAGAATTTAGGCAAGTTTTATTTTAAAGATGATCCCTTCCTAGACTTTTATTGTTGATTATATCTTTTCATTGAAGTGCTCATGTTATATCTTTTCATTGAAGTGGTTCGATTGTGCCCAAGTGGCTTTGTTGTTTCCAAGGAATGAAGCCGAGTGGACTATGTTTTGCCGGAATGTTTATTCATTTCCGTTCCGGCAAATTTCAGGTTCTCGATTTGTCCACTTTTTAGCAAAATTCATGCCGAAATTTTCCATGAATTTTGGCATGACTTGTGCCACAAACTAGGACATATCGAGTACCCGAGATTTGTCGCACCAGGAAGGAGTCAACGTTCCTGCATGTCATTATTCATTTTATTAGGTCTAGAATTAATTACTAGATTTAATCGTAGGAAACATGGCTAGCAACGATGAAGGACACGGTTCTGGTAACTACGACAACGTCTATCGGGCGGCAGAAGAATTTTTGGGGGATGCCGATGATCAAGAGTTGATGTTGGTGGGTCCACCTGTCACATCGGAGATTGATACTGACATCGAGATCGGCGCTGAGATTGAGACCGGCGCTGAGACTGAGACCGGCATCAAGACCGGCGCTGAGACTGAGACTGGCATCAAGACCGGCGCTGAGACTGAGACCGGTGCTGAGACTAGCAGAGCCGGTATAGAATTGAAAGCAAAGCGGCAACAGCTTCCTAACAAGCTCAGGACTACTAGACTGGTGGTCACGAAGGTGGACGATGGAAATTTTGAGCCAATCGCGCCCGAGGAAGCGCGCACATGCTACGACAATCAAGTAGGTTGCATCATACGGACAACCGCCACCATCAATGATGCGAAACTAAAGAAGATTGATAATATGAGGCCCTCCCTCCTAAAGAAGCTGCACCAGATATTCTTGTTCCCGGATCGGAATGAAAACAATTATAAAGATCCAGATAAGGACCCAGCAATGAAGAAGATAAACAAACATGCGATGACCAAGTTTAGCGACGCGTTGGCCGCCTGGAAATCAAGGGTGAAATATCGGATCATCACCAAAAAGGAACCCTACTCCGAGATTGTAAAAGGATAATCCGACAATCACGGCAGAGCACTTTCAAATATTAAAGGCGGCTTGCGAGGCCGAAGCTGCCAAAAAAAGTCGAAGTACATGAAGGGGCTTCAATAGAGGAACATTGGGAGCCACCACCTCGGAAGCCGTGGTTACGGTGGGAAGAGATCCATATGGGCCAAGGAGGATGCGGAAGTCGCGAGTCTGGGCATCCCAGACCCCTTGGCAGAGTTCACCGTCCCACAGGAGCGTGACATCCTCAGGGCCCGGCACCGTTGGGACCCAGCGAAGAAGGTTTTCGAGATGAACGCGCTCACGATGGAGTTCATGAGACTGCTGGTAATTTTAGTTTCTAATCAATTCGACTGCATGTTAGTCATATTTGTAAACGGTCCTTGTGCATTTTGCAGAGAGAACAGCACATGATTGCGGCCGAAAGCGACTCGCCATCTGAGGCATTAGTGAGGCCCAAGTGGGACACTCCATTCAACCGGGTGTTGAACATATTGAAAGGACTCCTGGTGGAGACTCGACCGTCTTATGGACACGTGCACGGTGTCAGAGACGGCGCCACGTGGAAGAAGTACTACCGTGAGATCACGGAAGAGAGAAAGGAAAGACGGAAGTTAACTGAAGAAAACATCGACAAGAAGGTTGAGATTGCGGTTGAGAAGAAATCATCTGAGACAGTCGCAACAGCGGTAGCTGCCGCAAAACAGGTGGTTCTAGATATGTCTACTACCTTGGTTTCGGCCGTTTTCAATTGGACCATGCAAAATCCAGGAAAAAGTGCAGCAGACTTTCCCCTTGCTGACTTCTTGGGGAGCAGCTCGACTAGCGTTGCACCAGCACCTAGAGCTGCACCTGCTCCCGCACCGGTTCCCGCACCGGCTCCCACATCGGCTCCTGCACCTGCTCCTGCATCGTCTCCCGCACCTGCTCCCGCACCGGCTCCGGCACCGGACGTGCTCGGCGGTGCTTCGTCTTTGGATGAGCTCAACGCCCTCACGGTATCTGTCACACCGGCCCTCTTCAATAAATGTATAATCTCCCATTTCGTTGCCTTTCAGATGTCTCACATTGTAGAATTCTCTTTGCAGGCCGACGAAACCCTGTGCACCTTATTGTACACCATCGGTGACCAGAAGGTGGACATGGGGAAGGCGACGATAATGGAGCCGAAGGAACCATTGTTCCACAGCCAGCCGATCCCCCCGGACGTCTTCAAGAATTCTGTGGCCAGTGTCAAACTAGGCCACGAGAATTTGGCTCCTATGGTACTAGTGGGGGATGACGATGAGACCCCGCGACTGCTTGGTGATTGTTGCAATGGGTGGGTCCTGTTGTGGCCAAAGAGTCTGCTTCGTCTGGAGGCGGCCGGGAGCACACCCACGAGCACGCAGTTAGGTATGAACATCAACACCTCACCTACTCAATTAGCGTCGGCTGTCGTGCTGGGTGATAGCGTAGGGGGTGAGGAAGAGGCTCCATTATTCGTTGGTGACGTCGCCATAGATGAGGATGAGGATGACGATGACACTCAACAATATGTCAATACTGGCGCCTACTTAGGGTTTGAGCGTCATGAGTCGGTGCCTGAATTGTCGCCTCCGGAGTCTGAACGTATTATGGACAACCTTCCGGTACCAAAGAAGTCTAGGAAGAGACCGAGGAAAGGCAAAAAACATGATTCTATGATCGAGCCGCCTCAGCAGCCTCGGGTTCAAGACCGTATAGATATCCCCGGTGCGGCAAAATGGCATATCGCCGGTGAACCAATCCTACCTGAAGCAGCGATAGGGGCCAGATTTGGCGATGTAAGGAGACTTCATGACGATGTGTTGCGGAGAGAGAAAGGCCTCATCGCCTCGAAAAATCCAGGATACCCACTATACATGGTTAACGTGCCGCTGCAATTGTCGTACGTCGACACATTCCCCGCGGACAAGTTCTTCCTTCGATTTGATTACATCTTCGACATATATCACTAGAAGAAGCTGGATTTTACGTTTGTCCGCCTTTATGC
Organism: Triticum aestivum; assembly: GCF_018294505.1. Taxonomy (NCBI): domain Eukaryota; kingdom Viridiplantae; phylum Streptophyta; class Magnoliopsida; order Poales; family Poaceae; genus Triticum; species Triticum aestivum. Next base: position 65,566,607 of record NC_057813.1, read on the forward strand.
CTTGCACATGAACTACCTCATCAGGGTTGAGCAAATACGTTTTATCTATGCCGCTGACCCGTACTTCATGCACGAGAGCTTCTTGGCAGTCTGCGCAAAGCACCAAGAATTCGCAAGGGAGTACCTCGTCAATTTCATGCTCGCCAATAAGGACAAGGAGGCGATTCTCGTGCCTTATCATCCCCTGTAAGTCATCCACGCAGATATCCTTCCTTCGATTTCAATCATTCATTCGCACGGTGGAGGCTAATTAATTTGAGGTGTACTTATTTTGCGCAGCGGCGGGCGCGCCATCCTCATCATCCTCTACCCCCGATACTCCCACGCTCTTTACTTGGACTCGTCGAAGAACATTACCAAAAAGGATTACACCCACATCAAGTCTGTTCTCGATGGTGCTATCTTTTACTACGGAAAAGGGGGTGGAGAGGTCAATGACAAGAAGACAAGGCACGGCTGAGGGACTCCTGGATTAGGGGGTATCCGGAGAGCCGGACTGTATACATCGTCCGGACTATTGAAGCGTGAAGATACAAGACACAAGACTCCGGCTCGTGTCCGGATGGGACTCTCCTTTGCGTGGAAGACAAGCTTGGCGATCCGGATATTATATTTCCTTCCTTGTAACCGACTCCATGTAAACCCTAGCCCTCTCCGATGTCTATATAAACCAGAGAGGATGGTCCTTAGAAGGCCGATCACAATTACAATCATACCATCATAGGCTAGCTCTTAGGGTTTAGCCTCTACGATCTTGTGGTAGATCTACTCTTGTACTACTCATATCTTCAATATTAATCAAGCAGGAAGTAGGGTTTTACCTCCATCTAGAGGGCCCGAACCTGGGTAAACATTGTGTCCCTTGCTTCCTGTTACCATCAGCCTAAGACGCACAGATCGGGACCCATTACCCGAGATCCGCCGGTTTTGACACCGACATTGGTGCTTTCATTGAGAGTTCCTCTGTGTCGTTGCTGCAAGGCTTGATGGCTCGTATCATTGTCAAGGACGACATCATCTCTGGTGGAATGCTGGCTATAGGCCAGACCCTCCGACTTGGCGGCTTCATTATGGCCGCCCCATTGGCTGTTGCACCAACGATGGCCTCTCGGGTCATCACGCATAACCTTCGCATCAATTCGGAGCTTGCTGAACAGATGGATCCGATAGAGCTCTCCTCTCTTAATGAGCTCTTGGATCGCATCGCCGCTTTGGGAGTCGCTACGAACTATGACCGGATTGGGCTTAAACCCGACCAGAGGGACATTAGATCCCCGCCGGCCACCCATGAGATAGCGGTAGTGGAGGAACCACACACGGGTTGCCCCTCAACTTTGAGGACGAATTATGTTCGGATCACCGAACTTAGTAAGCCGAACACCTACTCAAAGGAAGACATGGCCTGAGTCCTGGACATAGAGTCGGGCATCGGGCTGACGAGATCGGGTGATACTCCGGACCCCGAACTGTCGGGCTCGGAACCTTCCGTGCCCCCAGGTGTCAGATCGGATCAAAATCCGGATTCAGCCAACGACACTCGCTTGGACTTAAACCGTCTCTCCGGCATCAGGCAAGAGCCCCTAGAGACGGTACACCATTACTGGGCCAGATTCCTCCTTGCGCTTAACAAGGTCGAGGACTGCCACGAGGAGGACGTAGTCTCACTTTTCTGCAAAAACTGCACAAACAAAGGACTCCTTAATGCTATAAGCCACCGTGACATAGTACACTTTGTGGAGTACTGTGCGATGGAAAGTGCCTCGAAGACCCAAACAGAATTTTGGGATAGCACGGCCCTCACCAGAAACTTGGTCCGAACTAAACGGCCGAACTCTCATAAGTCAACCAATTCAATTCCCAAGAAACCAAAACCCGCCCCAGGGTGTGGAACCGTATTGGAGGGGTGTCTCAATGGGCCATGTAAGCTTCACAGTACGCCGGATGCAACACCAACCCATAGCCTTAGGGCATGTTGGATACTCCGGCAGGTAGCTAAAAGTGGCGAGGATCTCCTCGAGAGCCATAAAGCCAAACAACATCCCGCCAAGGAACACAATACGGTACTAACGGTCTTCGAGACTTTCACCTCAAACAATAGGCGCAAGCGAGCTCATTGAAGCTCTGCTGAAATCTGCCATGTGGCAAAAGTAAATCCGTGGAACGACACTGCTATAACTTTCAATGCCAGTGACGAACCCCAATTCCAGACCGTCCGGGCACCAGCTGCTTGGTCCTTAGACCAATAGTGGACGGCTTTCGGCTCACTAAAGTGCTCATGGATGGCGGAAGTGGATTAAACCTGATCTACGAAGAAACACTCAAGAAGATGGAAATTGATAAAGGCCGCATTGAGCAAAGCGGCACAACCTTCAGGGGAATTATCCCTAGTCGGGAGGCACGGTGTGCGGGGAAAATCACACTCGATGTGGTATTCGGCACCCCAGAGAATTACAGGTCCGAAGAAATCATATTCCAAGTGGCCCCTTTCAGCAGCGGATACCACGCCCTTCTAGGGCGGGACGCGTTTGCAAGCTTTCAAGCTATACCCCATTACGGTTACATGAAGCTTAAAATGCCCGGACCCAATGGAATCATCACTCTAGCTAGTGATCCGAACGTCGCACTCCACGCCGAGAACAAAACCGCAGCACTAGCCTTGGAAGCACTATCCGAAGCCCTAGCAGCAAAAGAATTAACAATGCTGCGCGCCACCGTGGACAGGGACGACATGATACTCGACAAATGACCCAAGTCCACCTCATTTAAACCCGCAGATGAGATAGTCAAATTCCAAGTCCACCCTACGGACCCCACGAAGACAGCCTCCATCGGGACACAGTTAAGCCCCACTATGGACGCCGCACTGTGAGACTTCTTACGCGAGAATTGGGACATTTTCGCCTGGCACCCATTGGACATGCCGGGCATCCCGCGCGAATTGGCCGAACACAACCTTAACATACTAAAGGGATACAAACCCGTCAAATAGACCCTAAGGCGATTTTCAGAGCCCAAATGGCAAGCCATGGGGGAGGAGCTAGCCAAGCTACTTGAGGCCGAATTCATCAGAGATATCAAACATCCGGATTGGCTGGCGAACTTGGTAATGGTACCAAAGAAGGACAAATCCTGGAGCCTGTGCATCGACTTCAAAGACCTTAAGTCCTTAACAAGGCTTGCCCCAAGGATCCCTTTCCCCTCCCTCGCATCAATCAAATCATCGATGCCATAGCAGGACACGACTCGCTGTGTTTCCTCGACGCATACTCTGGATACCATCAAATAAATATGGCAGAGTCCAACCAAGCTGCAACAGCTTTCATAACGCCATATGCCCTTTCTGCTTCAACAATATGCCTTTCAGGCTCAAGAATGCCGGAGCAACCTATCAACGCATGATTCAAACATGCCTGGAAAAGCAAATCGGCAAAACAGTGGAGGCATACATGGACGACGTAGTCATAAAAACAAGACACGTCGAAACCCTAATAGATGACTTGAGGCTTACGTTCGACAACCTACGAACATACGACATCAAGCTGAATCCGTAGAAATGCGTTTTCGGCGTCCCCTCTGGAAAACTGCTGGGCTTCATTGTTTCCAATAGAGGAATTGAAGCTAATCCGGCAAAAATCCAAGCTGTGTCGCAGTTGGCTATACCAACAGACCTCAAACACATCTAGAAACTAGTTGGATGCATGGCTGCTTTGAGCCGCTTTATCTCCAGTGTAGGACCTTGAAGTATGTCTAGAGGGGGGGTGATTAGACTACTTGACCAATAAAAACTTAACCTTTTCCCAATTTTAGAGTTTGGCAGATTTTAGCTATTTTAGGACAAGTCAAGCAATCATCACACAATTCAAGCAAGCATGCAAAGAGTGTATAGGCAGCGGAAATTAAAGCATGCAACTTGCAAGAAAGTAAAGGGAAGGGTTTGGAGGATTCAAACGCAATTGGAGACACGGATGTTTTTGGCGTGGTTCCGATAGGTGGTGCTATCGTACATCCACGTTGATGGAGACTTCAACCCACGAAGGGTAACGGCTGCGCGAGTCCACGGAGGGATCCACCCACGAAGGGTCCACGAAGAAGCAACCTTGTCTATCCCACCATGGCCGTCGCCCATGAAGGACTTGCCTCACTAGTGGTAGATCTTCACGAAGTAGGCGATCTCCTTGCCCTTACAAACTCCTTGGTTCAACTCCACAATCTTGTCGGAGGCTCCCAAGTGACACCTAGCCAATCTAGGAGACACCACTCTCCAAGAAGTAACAAATGGTGCGTTGATGATGAACTCCTTGCTCTTGTGCTTCAAATGATAGTCTCCCCAACACTCAACTCTCTCTCATAGGATTTGGATCTGGTGGAAAGAGGGTTTGAGTGGAAAGCAACTTGGGGAAGGCTAGAGATCAAGATTCATATGGTAGGAATGGAATATCTTGGCCTCAACACATGAGTAGGTGGTTCTCTCTCAGAAATGGTAAGTTGGAAGTGTAGGTTCATTCTGATGGCTCTCTCCACAAATGAAGAGGAGGTGGAGGGGTATATATAGCCTCCACACAAAATCTAACCGTTACACACAATTTACCAAACTCGGTGGGACCGAATCGTTAAACTCGGTCAGACCGATTTAGTAAACCTAGTGACCGTTAGTGATTTTCGGTGGGACTGACATGCATCTCGGTGAGGCCGATTCGGTTAGGGTTAGGGCATAATGTAATCTCGGTGAGACCGATTACACAAACTCGGTGAGACCGATTTGGTAATAAGCTTTCCAGAGAGTTGGTCAGGTAAACTCGGTGGGACCGATTTGCTCTTTTCGGTGAGACCAAAATGTTACAAAAAGGAAAGAGAGAGTTTACATTGCAATCTCGGTGGGACAGATCGCTCACTTCGGTTAGACCGAAATGTTACGAAGGGAAACAGAGAGATTGCAACCCCATCTCGGTGAGACCGAGATCCCTATCGGTAAGACCGATTTGCTTAGGGTTTGTGGCAGTGGCTATGACTTTTGGAATCGGTGGCGCCGGATAGAAAGAATCGGTGTGACCGATTTTGGCTTTAGGTTTAGGTCATTTGTGGATGTGGGAAAGTAGTTGAGGGTTTTGGAGCATATCACTAAGCACATGAAGCAAGAGGCTCATTAAGCAACACCTCATCCCTTCTTGATAGTATTGGCTTTTCCTATAGACTCAATGTGATCTTGGATCACTAAAATGTAAAATGAAGAGTCTTGAGCTTTTGAGCTTGAGCCAATCCTTTGTCCTTAGTATTTTGAGGGATCCACTTTCATCATCCATGCCATGCCATTCATTGAGCTTTCCTGAAATAATAGTCTTGGAATAGCATTAGCTCAATGAGCTATATGTTGTTATGAATTACCAAAACCACCTAGGGATAGTTGCACTTTCAATCTCCCCCTTTTTGGTAATTGATGACAACATATAGATCAAAGCTTCGACAAATGATAATAAAATTTAAATAACATCGTCGCTTTGAGAAGTATGTGATAAGCAAGAGCTCCCCCTAAATTTGTGCATAGTTTTAGATTTGCTTTGGACTGCAAATGCACAATGAATTAGGCTCATGGGTTACTCTTCCATGTCACATACATCTTGGTGGAGCGCTCAAAATAATAAACAATGAACACATGCACTCATCACCAAGCATAGTGAGTGATCACATAAGATAGATAGGATAATATCAAGCATGCATAAGTGTAGCTTATGATCAAACACATGATCATCAATGTCTCACAAGCATAGTATCTCAACCAAAAGCAAACAAAGATTGAAAAACCACCAAATAAAGCAAGAGAGAACAAAAGCAACACTCTCTCTCTCTCGAAGCCTATGATCTATACATTTTTCTCCCCCTTTGGCAACAAGTTACCAAAAAGTTCATAGAAAATGCATAGTGCTAGATCGACTCTCAGGCTTGATCTTCTGGTGGTGGTGTAGAGATGGCTCCTTGGATGAAGGCTTCAGTTGAAGTGGATGGAGCTGGAGGAGTTGGTGCTGGAGCTGGTTGCACTGGAACTGTAGGGGCAGTGGCTGGTGCTGAAGTTGTTGCTCTAGTGTCTGTCACTGGCACTGCAACTGACCTCTGGGCTCTGGGCACTCTGGCAAACACATTGGTGGTAGTCTTGCCCTTCCTCTCCTGCATGTCATCCTGCAGCTGCTCCACAACTGACTGAATCTCAGTTACCTTGACATCTAGATCATAGAATTTTTGTTCCATGATTCTTTCCAGGCTCTCCTGGTTTTGAGTTAGGGTGGCCAACCCCTTCTCAATCCTCAGAGATGATGCTATCAAGTAACCAAGCTGCTCCTGTTTGGTTTTCAAGAAATATTCAGATGCCTCCTCTTGAGTTGGCATCTTGGCAGCCTTCTCCCTCTTTGCCTTCTCCTTCTTCTCCTGAGCTTGAACTGATTGTGGATCATCTTCATTCATGACAACCTCATTGTCCTCAAAGTCTGGATAAAGTGGAAAGTGTTCCTTATCCAACTGATATTTTCCTGTGCCCATCTTTGAGTTTATCAATTCTTGAATCTGAGGTGCATATCCACAGCTCCTCTTCTGATCTGCTGCAGTCCTCTTGATTGTTTCAATGATCAGGCTCATGACTTTGAACTTCTGTGGCACATCAAACACATGCAACATGTTGATGGCATGCCCTCTGATCATGTTATGGTCACCAGACTTGGGCAACAAAGTGTGCCTCAGAATCCAATTTATGGTTGGCAACCCTGACAGCAGAAAGTGAACTGATCCAAACTTGTGAGTCTCTAATGCCTTGTCTGGAATTTCCTTGTACATGTGAGCCATTGAATTGTGACCCAACTTCTTCTTTGCATAAATGTCTAGGTCATCCTCATTCTCCTTGGGGGCATTGATCAGACTTGCCCATTCTTCAATAGTGGACTGGTATCTTGTACCTTCAGACATCCAAACTATTCTCCCATCTGGGTAAAAGTGTGTTGTGGAGTAGAACTGCATGATAAGCTCATCATTCCAGTTGGTGAACTTCTGTCCAACAAAATCTGCAACTCCACAAGCAACAAAGCTGTCTTGCACTCCAGGATAGTGCTGTTCATTTTCCTTGATGAATTTCCAGTCAACCCACCTCATGTCACAGACTATGGGCTTCTTGTCCAACAGAATTGTTTCATAGAAGTCCTGTTGTTCCTTTGTGTGGAACCTGTAGTCAACAGCAGTTCTTCTTCTTGAAGCATATGGATCTTCCATTCTCCACAGTCTCAGCCCTGAATCCTTCCTGATTCTCATGTCCTCAGCCACAGGATGGGCATCATTGTGGTCTGGTATCTTGGGCTTGAGCTTTCTTAGAACATGTCCTTCTTCTTCTGAATCTTCAGCAACATTGGGCACTGGGGCCTTGTTCTTCTCAGCAGCTGGAATACTCCTAGTATTCCTCTTTGGAACTTGCTTGGCCTTGGAGGCAGCTTTGGGTGATTCCTTGGGCTTGGATGTTGCAGCCCCTGATCTGATTGCATCTCCCATAAGCTTAGCTGTCTTTAGAGCTGGTGCAGCAAGCTCTTCCTCTTCCATCATGGAAGGTTGACCAACAATTTTGGCCATGGTCTTCTTGACCCTTTCCTTCCCTCTTCTTTCCTTCAGCAGCTGGCTCTTTGGGATCAGGCCTTTTAGGCAGTTGAGTTGATGCTCTGGCCTTGGACATTGGTTGTCTTCCTGCAGGCCTTTTGGTCTTCATGCCTGGCTTTGTATTCTTTGCTGAGCCATATTCCTTCTTGAGCACCACTTTCTTGGAAGTAGCCTCATCTTCCTCAGCTTTGTAATCTTCATCCTCTGAATCTGAAGTTCTTTTCCTCCTTTGCCTAGTTGCAGCCTTAGGCAAATTGCTAGGAGTACTTCTGCTCCCTTCATCTGAAGTTGAGGGACTAGTGCCCTCACTCAAGTCCATCTGCTCTTCTGACCTGTTCTGGCTGTCACTTTGATCAGACATACTGCAAAAGCTGACTGCTGACCCTGTGAAGAGTTATAGATGAGATAGAAAAGATGAGCATCACAAAATGCAGAGGTTTTTGCAAAAGAATGACTCAAAAGTTCAGTCTTAGTTTTCCACAGAAAGCATTTCGGATCCACCGATTTTCAAACTCGGTGATACCGAAGCAGTTTTGGAACCTAAACTGATGATCTCGGTTGGACCGAGTTTCAGTTCGGTGGTACCGAGACTGCTAGGGTTTCACAGAATCCTCAAATCGGTTGCACCGATTAGTAATTCTCGGTCAGACCGAGAGTCACTAGTGCAATGGCATAAGCCAAATCGGTGAGACCGAGTTTTTCAACTCGGTGGGTCCGAGATGGTTTCGGCGGAAACCTAACCCTAAAAATTTGAATCACATCTAATCTATGAACTACTTTGGCTGGATAGAAGAGTTTCAATCGTGGCAAGAATCAATATGAAAACAATGTGCCAGGAATCAGACGTGGATAGCACAAAGATTAAGTCCATACCCTAACTTGGCGGTGGACTTGCTACGGCGGCAACGGCGGGGACGAAATCCGTTGACGGCGGCGGAGACCAGCGACAGGAGGCTGCTGGCGACGAGGAGACGATCCGGAGACCACGATGGCAGAGCGAGCTGTTGCGCGGGCGAAGGGTTTCGGAGAAATTTCCAAAATTTTGCCCGTGGCTATATATATAGCTCGACCCTGTCGGTGTGACCGAGTGGAACAACTCGGTGGCACCGAGATGCATAACTGTGTTCAGTTACAGCAAATCGGTGAGACCGAAAAGTTCAAATCGGTTGCACCGAGATTGAAAACTCAGATCAACTTGATGATCTCGGTAGGACCGAAATGGAAGGATCGGTCAGACCGAGAATCACTAAGAGGTTTTGGAAGTTTAAGTCTATGACGAATCGGGGACTCCGAGTGCTCCTCACACAGAGTGGTTCGAATCTGACTTGATCAAATTTTGTGATGTAGCATGAATAGAGTTTGAGACGAGAAAAGCATAGATAGCTAAAGAAGGTTCTTAGGCATTCTTGTCCATCCACTTGGCACAAAGAAAAGAATCCAAACAAACAAAACAACAAGTGGATGTCCTTGAATGAGTAAAATATGCACCAACATGCTCACACAATAAGATGGCAATTGAAATATGTGGCAAAGCATGCACAACCAATTTTAGCATCTATCAAGCAATTGGCGATGACTAGGTCATCTATATATGAGTATATTGACTTAGGAGTCAAATGAGAACATTTGATCATAGGTCATACTCATCGTTTAAGCTCAAGTGGGGTTACCACTTTTACATAATGCATTAATGTGTTCACACCATTAGAGTTGCTTTGACTCAATTCTTAGAGTTAAGCTCCCCCTAGATGTGAGATCCCCCCTTAGAGGGATGAACTAACCTTGGGTTTTGTCGATGATGACTTCATGTAGGTGTTGAAGATGTAGATGCTCAATGTTGATGTAGATCATTTGGAGCAATCCTTTGGAGTGAGTTGCACTTTCAACTTGCCTACATGGGTTAGTCCCACAAGGAACAAACAAGAATATCCATAGACATAGAGTGATGCACACACAAGATGATGTCCATGAAAACATTAGGTTACCTTGTCCCTTGCCTTACCAACATGAGGGTTTGTGACTCCTTGAACTAGTGCAAGATGTGAAAGTTGATTGCACTTGTTCTTGCCAAAATGATATGAGTGAAGAATGTTGGCGGAGTCACCCTCAAGAACTCTCTAGTTCTTCTTCTTCGGGATCCACATCATCTTGATGGGAATCCTTGGAGTTGTAGTTGTACTTGATGAAGTAGAACTTGACGTAGTCTTGGGGACCCAACTGAACGAGGCTTTAGGTGCTTCTTCAAATGCATCAATCTCTTCTTGAAGCTTGTCCTTGCCTTTGTTCTTGTGGTCTTGTGGTGGAAGATCATCTTGAGCTTGTGTCCCCTTGAAGGAAGTAGGATCATACTTCTCTTGTTGAGGAACAAACTTTGTCTTGGGGTATTGATCTTCTTCCCACTCAACTCCATTGGCGTTGAACTTTCGTTCAAAACCAACACCTTGATTCTTCCGGTGCCTTCCTTGCTTGCGTACAATTTCCTCGAATTGCTTACTCCCGGCAAGGCTCTTGTAAACACCTTTCTCTATAATTCCCTTCAATAAACTATTTTCTTGCTCAAGTGTAACTTGGCTAAGAGAATCATTAGTGGAATCAAGAGAACTACTAGAAGCAACAACATTGGATTTGACATTATTATTGTTACTACTAGAGGAAGTATCTTTCTTGTACTTGTTACTAGACTTGACTTGAGGCATGTAAGTAGATAAGAGTAAACGCTTGGCAATGTAAGAAGAACTTTTCTTGCGGAGATCATCATTGATTGCCTTTAAGAACTCATGCTCTTGCTCAAGATTGAGCTTTTCAAAGCGTAACTTCTCATGAGCCCTTAAAAGTTCTCGATGATCTTCGAAGATAGTTTCATGAGCCAACTTAAGAGTGTTTAGTTCTTTAGTTAGAAGCTCAATTTTCTCCTTATCATTGTCATTCGTTTGATTAGCATGATTAATTGACGTTTCATCATAGTATTCATCACTAGAGTTGTCAACAAGTAAATCATCATCCACAAGCAAGTCATCTTCATCACTATTAAAATCAACATACTCGGGATGTGTTACCTTTGGACCTTTGGCCATGAAGCATCTTCCAACACCTTCATTTGGTGAGTCAAATATGTCGTAGGAGTTGGTTGACACAAGTGCTAGACCGGCAACACCTTCATCTTGAGTATATTCGGAGTCGGAGTGATAGCTTCTCTCGGAGTGATTGTCGGAGTCGGAGCCGGAAACCCATTCACCAACATGAGCTTGATGTCTTCGTTTTGTGTAGCTCCTTGATGACTTGTCCTTTCTTTCCGAATCCTTACTTCTCCGTGAGGGTCTTCGTTCATAACGATCATCTCTACTCCTCCTCTCTCTTGGTGGTGATTCTTCTCTTTTGCTCCTTCTTCTTGGAGAATCTTCTCTTCTTTTGTAGGGTGCCGTACACTCATTGGAGTAGTGTCCGGGTCTCCCACAATTGTAGCAATTGCGCTCTCGACTAGAAGATCTCTTGTCATTGTAAGACCTTGACTTGGAGCTTCTTTCTTTGCTTCTACTTTTGTAGAATTTGTTGAAGTTCTTCACCATTAAGCTCAATTCTTCATTGAAGGTTGGTTTCTCACTTGATGATGTGGGGGCTTCACTTGAGGCTTTGTAAGCACCACTTGACTTGTTGTGAAGTTCCTCCTTATCCTTGAGTGACATCTCATGAGCAACAATCCTTCCAATGACTTCCGTTGGCTTGAGATCTTTGTAGTTTGGCATCATTTGGATCAATGTGCACACGGTATCATACTTTCCATCCAATGCTCTTAGGATTTTCTTGATGATGAATTTGTCGGTCATCTCTTCACTCCCTAAGCCGGCAATCTCATTTGTGATAAGAGCAAGCCTAGAGTACATTTCAGCGACACCTTCACCATCCTTCATTTTGAACTTGTCAAGCTGACTTTGGAGCACATCCAACTTGGATTCCTTGACGGACTCGGTACCTTCATGCATATCAATCAAAGTATCCCAAATTTCCTTTGCATTCTCAAGACGGCTGATTTTGTTGAATTCTTCGGGGCACAATCCGTTGAAGATGATGTCACATGCTTGAGCGTTGTATTGCAGCATCTTCAATTCTTCCGCATTAGCTTCACGGTTCGGTTCTCTCCCATCGAAGAATTCACCTTGCAAGCCAATACAAATAATTGCCCAAACGGCGGGGTTATGTCCAAGAATATGCATTTTCATCTTATGCTTCCAACTAGCAAAATTAGTACCATCAAAGTAAGGACCTCTACGGTGATAATTTCCCTCGCTAGACGCCATACTCTCCTAGGTTGTGAAACCAAGGCTATGACCACCAAAAGCTATGGAAATCAAAGCAAATGGAGACCAATGCTCTGATACCACTTGTAGGACCTTGAAGTATGTCTAGAGGGGGGGTGATTAGACTACTTGACCAATAAAAACTTAACCTTTTCCCAATTTTAGAGTTTGGCAGATTTTAGCTATTTTAGGACAAGTCAAGCAATCATCACACAATTCAAGCAAGCATGCAAAGAGTGTATAGGCAGCGGAAATTAAAGCATGCAACTTGCAAGAAAGTAAAGGGAAGGGTTTGGAGGATTCAAACGCAATTGGAGACACGGATGTTTTTGGCGTGGTTCCGATAGGTGGTGCTATCGTACATCCACGTTGATGGAGACTTCAACCCACGAAGGGTAACGGCTGCGCGAGTCCACGGAGGGCTCCACCCACGAAGGGTCCACGAAGAAGCAACCTTGTCTATCCCACCATGGCCGTCGCCCACGAAGGACTTGCCTCACTAGCGGTAGATCTTCACGAAGTAGGCGATCTCCTTGCCCTTACAAACTCCTTGGTTCAACTCCACAATCTTGTCGGAGGCTCCCAAGTGACACCTAGCCAATCTAGGAGACACCACTCTCCAAGAAGTAACAAATGGTGCGTTGATGATGAACTCCTTGCTCTTGTGCTTCAAATGATAGTCTCCCCAACACTCAACTCTCTCTCATAGGATTTGGATCTGGTGGAAAGAGGGTTTGAGTGGAAAGCAACTTGGGGAAGGCTAGAGATCAAGATTCATATGGTAGGAATGGAATATCTTGGCCTCAACACATGAGTAGGTGGTTCTCTCTCAGAAATGGTAAGTTGGAAGTGTAGGTTCGTTCTGATGGCTCTCTCCACGAATGAAGAGGAGGTGGAGGGGTATATATAGCCTCCACACAAAATCTAACCGTTACACACAATTTACCAAACTCGGTGGGACCGAATCGTTAAACTCGGTCGGACCGATTTAGTAAACCTAGTGACCGTTAGTGATTTTCGGTGGGACTGACATGCATCTCGGTGAGGCCGATTCGGTTAGGGTTAGGGCATAACGTAATCTCGGTGAGACCGATTACACAAACTCGGTGAGACCGATTTGGTAATAAGCTTTCCAGAGAGTTGGTCAGGTAAACTCGGTGGGACCGATTTGCTCTTTTCGGTGAGACCGAAATGTTACAAAAAGGAAACAGAGAGTTTACATTGCAATCTCGGTGGGACCGATCGCTCACTTCGGTTAGACCGAAACGTTACGAAGGGAAACAGAGAGATTGCAACCCCATCTCGGTGAGACCGAGATCCCTATCGGTAAGACCGATTTGCTTAGGGTTTGTGGCAGTGGCTATGACTTTTGGAATCGGTGGCGCTGGATAGAAAGAATCGGTGTGACCGATTTTGGCTTTAGGTTTAGGTCATTTGTGGATGTGGGAAAGTAGTTGAGGGTTTTGGAGCATATCACTAAGCACATGAAGCAAGAGGCTCATTAAGCAACACCTCATCCCTTCTTGATAGTATTAGCTTTTCCTATAGACTCAATGTGATCTTGGATCACTAAAATGTAAAATGAAGAGTCTTGAGCTTTTGAGGTTGAGCCAATCCTTTGTCCTTAGTATTTTGAGGGATCCACTTTCATCATCCATGCCATGCCATTCATTGAGCTTTCCTGAAATAATAGTCTTGGAATAGCATTAGCTTAATGAGCTATATGTTGTTATGAATTACCAAAACCACCTAGGGATAGTTGCACTTTCATCCAGGTTAGGAGAAAAGGCATTGCCTCTTTACCGCCTTCTTCGGCGCACCGAACACTCCGTGTGGACGGATGCAGCCGCGGCCGGACTCGATGAAATAAAGACCTTATTGGCCAATAATCCGGTCCTAACAGCGCCAAATATCGGCGAACCTATGCTGCTGTACATAGCTGCAACACATCAAGTTGTAAGCGCAGTACTCGTCGTCGAACGAGAGGTTGACGGATACAAATTCCCTCTACAGAAGCCGGTTTATTACGTATCCATGGTCCTCACCCCATGCAAATCCCGATACCCGCACTATCAAAAAATAGCATACGCGGTCTTCATGGCATCCCGAAAGCTATGACACTACTTTCAAGAGTGTTCGATTACGGTGGCCTCCGAAGTACCACTAAACGATATAATAAATAACCGTGATGCCACAGGCCGGATTGCCAAATGGGCCATTGAGCTCCTTCCGTTCGACATAATATACAAGCCTCGGCGGGCTATCAAGTCGCAAGTATTAGCTGGCTTTGTCGCCGAATGGACGGAAACCGAACTCCTTAAAGAGTACGACGCATACTCTAACTGGATCATGCACTTCGATGGCTCTAAAATGCTGGCCGAATTTGGAGCGGGTGTAGTCCTGGCGTCTCCCACCGGAGACATGGTCCAATACATCCTCCAAATATTATACACAGACTCCAACAACGCAGCCGCATATGAGGCTCTGTTGCACGGTCTTCGGATGGCAGTCTCTATGGGCATTCAACGCCTAGAGGTGCGCGGGGATTCAAACCTTGCAATATCACAAATAAACGGAGACTTTGATGCCAAGGATCCGAAAATGGTGGCCTACCATAATGTCGTCCTTAAAATGTCAGCTTGGTTCGAGGGGCTCGAATTTCACCATGTGGCTCGAGAAAACAATCAAGCGGCAGATGTCCTTGCCCGCATCGGCGCTAAACGTGACCTTGTCCCACCTAACATATTCCTGGAAAGGCTGTTCAAGCCATCCGTGATATGGGAAGGGGAGTCCGGCAATACCAGCACGGATCTGAATACATCCCCAGATTCTGAACTATCAGACATAATCGGAGGCTCTATCACAGAAATAACATCGTCAGCCCACGAAATAATGGTTGTCATCGCCCCGTGGACTGAGCCTTTCTTGGCCTACCTAAGTACGCAGGAGCTCCCCGAAGACCAAAATGAAGCACGACGCATTGTCCGGCGTTCTAAAGCTTACAAAGTCCATGAAGGGGAACTCCATAAGAAAAGTGTGACCGGAGTGCTTCAAAGGTGCATCTCCGAAGAGGAAGGGCGGCAGCTCTTGGCTGAAATCCATGCCGGACTGGGCGGGCACCACGCCGCGACGCAAGCACTAGTCAGCAAGCCTTCCGTACAGGTTTCTATTGGCCGACGGCCCGAGCAGATGCACAGGACCTTGTCCAACACTGCGTCAGTTGCCAGCTCTTTGCCAATCAGAGTCATATGCCCCCTACCGCTCTCCAAAAAATCCCCATAACTTGGCCCTTCGTGGTCTAGGGACTGGATATGGTTGGACCCCTTAAAGGGGGAAGCCACAAGAAAAAAACTTATTGGTCATGATAGATAAGTTCACCAAATGGATAGAAGCCAAACTAGTGAAAACGGCTGAATCTGGACCAGTAATAGACTTTATATCCGGGGTCGTACACCGATACGGTGTCCCCCACAGCATCATCACCGATAATGGCTCAAATTTCATGGCCGATGAGGTGAAATCTTGGTGCGGCAAAATGGGCATTAAGCTCGACTATGCTTTCGTTTACCATCCTCAAACAAATGGCCAGGTTGAACGAGCAAAAGGTCTCATCATGAGCGGCATCAAACCCAGACTAGTGCGATCCTTGACAGAGTTGGATACTCATTGGGTCGAGGAGCTCAACTCCGTACTCTGGGGGTTGCGGACCACGCCGAATCGCACCACCGGATATACACCATTTTTTATGGTGTACGGTGCGGAAGCAGTACTACCTTGCGACATAATACATGATTCGCCACGCGTACGCATGTATGAAGAGAAGGAAGCTGAGTTAGATCGACAGGATAACTTGGACGCCCTGGACGAGGAGCGAGATGTCACTAAGGCTCGTTCCGCATTCTATCAGCAACAGGCTCGACGATACCAAAGCAGAGAAGTGCGGGCCAAAACTTATAATATTGGCGAGCTCGTTCTACGCTTACCGGAGAATAAGAAGGACAAGCTCAAACCCAAGTGGGAAGGCCCCTTCGTCCTCGACAAAGTTCTCACCGGAGGAGCGTATCGCTTATGTAATGCGTCCGACAACAGGCTCGAGCCAAACCCATGGAACGCGGCCAGACTCTGGAGATTCTACGCCTAGCGCCGAACTCAGTGTTCGTCTCCTTACCCCCTCCTTTTAAATTATGCTCCCTCCCTCTTCCTTTCTCGATCTTTTTCCTGTCACACACAGTATTTAATACAGTACGGACTCCCGGACTACTCTGGCCGCACTATGTGTGTAAGCTTTACCTGGGGGCTTCCTATACGGAAGCTAAATATAAATTACTTTCAGGGCTTTTTGCCCGTCACACATGCGTTTCTTTTTCCATGTGTGCCTTTTCTTCACCATTATATGCATCGATATGACTTAAGATGTGGCCAAGCTGGGTTGCCTGGCTCCTGTGTTTATGCCCTACGTTCCCGTTAATTCGGCTAGGGTATAAGGGGAGCACCTCTACGATTGTTACTGCCGGTTGAGCCGGATGTGTACCTCAGACTGGGTGAAGCCGAAAGCTAGTTTCCTTAAGAGAATATTCGATCGGTGAACAAAACATGTCTTCGTTTATTATAACATAAATCCCCAGAAGTTTTGTATCCTGTGCCATGGTTCGCAGTTCGGGCATGTGCCTTGTCGCATGCTTACCCAGGGAAAGGAACCCTTAACGGAATTATTCTCCCTGGAAGATGTTTCTTACTATCCATGTAATATAACATAACTAGTTGGGTACTTGTCTGTTCAAGCACTTATGACCCCTACGCCTGGTTTCCACGCATACTCCTGTTTTGTATAACCGAGCGGGCATTCGGACATACCCCGGACTATAGGATCCGGGGGCTGAAGCGAAAAGGTCCGCCATGACAAATGATTTTAATCCGGCTAGGGGCTACTTATGTCCATTGAATTACACAGTCACTTGGACTGACTATATTCATCCTCTATACCATCCAACAAGTTATCTAGCTTACAATCCTGTTGAGAATACTTCGCAGCTAACGCCACCTGGTCATATACCAGACTCACGGGAATTTCTTGCCCATCTGGCCCCGCCGGTCTGACTTCAGCCATATGGTTCGGGTCCAGCTTGGTGTAGCGCGTTTTCACCATAGCCCATGCTTCCCTTGCACCCTATCGGCAGGCTGACATCTTCCACAGTCGGAAGCGCCGCCATGCTCCTTGAAGCATGTCCACAAGCTCTCCCATGCCATTCGGCAGGAGGCTTGACGGCCACAAGGCCTACGCTACGCCCTGCATCGCCTGCCGAGCTCGCTCGTGCAGCTGTGAGAGGTCTTGCAGTAAATCGCCTGCAGATGCGGGCATCTCCTCCTCGGGGCGACCCGTCAGCATTCCTACAAGAAAAACTCTATTAGTACACTTCCTCGCCGAACTATGCTACAGTTCATCTAGGCACTTACCATAAATGCCGCGGCGAAGCCTTTTGTTCTCCTTCACGGAGTCCGCCAGCTGCGCACGGACGTCTTTCAATTCCACGTCCAGCCGAAAATTGGCATCTTGGAGAGCATTCTTCTCCTGCTTAACTTGCGTAAGAATGCGCTCGCCGGCCTTTAGTTGCCTCTGGAGATGCGACTCGTCATCTCTCCCGCTCTCCGGATTTACTCCGGGGTTATCTACAAAATTTACTGTTAAATTTGTCATACCAGCCAGTTGCTAACTGGTACATTTTCGTACAATCGAGATAAATGATACCATATGAGGCCTTCTGGGATTCCTCTAGCTTGGCAACTGTGGCCCTTAGTTGGGTCTTGCACTCCTCTAGCTCCCGAGACAATTGCTCATTCTTATCTACAAGAACCTGCGCATAAATTGATACTTAAAACTATTGTTCCAACCGTTTCAAGTCTCAGGGGCTACTGCTATACATGCTCATCAAACTTTCTTACCCGTATATCTTTGGTATACTGGACTGTCGCCCGGGCGAGCCCGCTTTGAGCAGCTCGGATGTATGTGTCTCCCGAATTGAAAGCATTAAATGCCTCTTCAGAAAAGATGTTGTTTCGAACCACGGCCCGTCGACGCCGGTGATTCATGGAGCTCTCTACTTCGGAATTTGTGGCAGAGAGCATATCTGCGTCCTCTATCGGAAGACTATGCGGCGTCGGCCCTACGTCCGCCTCCTCTCTCGAAGTTGGTTCTGGAGCCCGACTGGTGGAGGCGTGGTTGGCAGGATCCCCGGATATAGTCCGGATGTTCCTCTTCCTACATGATGTAAAGGGCGTTGTTACACTTCAAATAACAATAATTACATGACATGTTGTTTCCTTACCTCTGTAGAGGCGTGTCGGCCCTAACCGCCTTCCTCTTGAGCCTACCCAATCCGGACGCCTATGGCTGACGGGTCCCTAGGGGCTTGGGCCTGCGCTCCGAACGTCGCTTCTGCAAAAACACGAGCATCGGGGATAAGGCGTGACATCAGGAAAGAGTCCTCTTCGGAGGATCGGGTCTTCGGCTTGGCTTACACGCGATGAAGGTAGCAGTCAGGGATAATCAGCAGTAATAGCCACTGAGGCGCCATCATGGCTCGCCCGATAAAATATCCCGTCGACAAGCTCCACGGCCGCATCCAGGTCTTCTTCGAGTCCTGGATCCAGGGCCCTTTCAGGGTCCTCTGGCTGCAGGGAAGGGCTGGAGATTCCTTCTACGGCCCTCCTCAGTTCCTGCTCAAAAATATCGAGGCAGGTAACTTTAGCAAAGAACGCCACGATAAGTGAAGCGAGAACATAAATGACAACTTACCCAGTTTGGGGGATTGTACATGGAGAATCCGTCTCGCGGTTTGATATGAAGGAAGTCTTCCTCTTCTCCTTTGTATAGATCGGACAATATCCTTGCCAGAGCAGTGGCGGAGTCCGGACCCTTACGGCCATAGCGGGTGGCATCGTCTGTCCCGTTGTAATGCCACATGGGATTGCCCCGATATTGAAGCGGCTGCACCCCCCGCATTATGCATATTGCCATGACCTCGACTATCGTCAGTCTAGATTTGGCCAGTAACTTTATCCTACTCATCAGGAAATGTATTTCCCTGGAATCCTCTTCTTGGGGCCCTCGGGGGCGCCAGCTTAGACGTGCCCTCGGTGGGGTGTTACTGAACTTGGGGAGTCCTGTCCGGACTGGATCCGGAAGGGGAGCATCGTTAATATAAAACCACTCTGAAGCCCAGTTATATGGTGCCTTCTTGGGAGTGCCGGATAGGTATCCGGTCTCAGCAATACGCCATACTTCGGCCCCGCCCACTTGACATAGGGATTCTCCCTAGTTGCAGGGGACAAGGCAGAACAGCTTCTTCCACAATCCGAAATGAGCCTTGCAGCCTAAAAATAGCTCACAAAGGGCGACGTACCCTGCTATATGTAGTATGGAGGCTGGGGTAAAGTTGTGCAATTGGAGGCCGTAGAACTCCAGAAGCCCACGAAGGAATGGATGAATAGGAAACCCGACGCCCCTTATCAGATGTGGAATGAGGCATATTCGCTCCTCTGGAGACGGATTGGGGGATCTCTCCGCTTGTTCTCCGCCGTTATAGGTGGCCACTCCAGCTCGGACAGGGACCATGAACGCCGGCTGGAGAAGCCCTTGGGTTTGTAACTTTATCAAACGGCTATGAGAAACTGAACACTCTCCCTAGTCCCCCGGCTTGGGGCAAGGGGAGCGAGCAGAAGAGCTGCAACGACCGGCCATGTTGGAATGGTTTTTTCGGGATGCTCTGTTGGATGCTTGCTAGAGGAGGGAGAGTGAGGTTTGGATCTGGGAATCCCCGTCTCTTCAAATAGATGGTTAGCCCGAAGGACCGAGGGTGGCAAATGCAAAAATGCCTCGACTCATCGCATTCGCTCGACACGTGGAAATGGTCATTATTGAAGCACTGAAGCCGAGGAGTACAACATTGATGAGATGCCGAACACTGTTCGTCGTGATGGATACATCGGAGTATTCGGAGTATTTGGAGAGGGAACCCGCCTTGCAATGCCAAAGACAAGACTGCGCGCCGGACTCATCGTCATTGAAGCCTGGTTCAGGGGCTACTGAGGGAGTCCTGAATTAGGGGGTATCCGGAGAGCCGGACTATATACATCGTCCGGACTATTGAAGCGTGAAGATACAAGACACAAGACTCCGGCTCGTGTCTGTATGGGACTCTCCTTTGCATGGAAGACAAGCTTGGCGATCTGGATATTATGTTTCCTTCCTTGTAACCGACTCCATGTAAACCCTAGCCCTCTCCTTGTCTATATAAACCGGAGAGGATGGTCTTTAGAAGGCCGATCACAATTACAATCATACCATCATAGGCTAGCTCTTAGGGTTTAGCCTCTACGACCTCGTGGTAGATCTACTCTTGTACTACTCATATCTTCAATATTAATCAAGCAGGAAGTAGGGTTTTACCTCCATCGAGAGGGCCCCAACCTGGGTAAACATTGTGTCCCTTGCTTCCTGTTACCATCAGCCGAAGACGCACATATCGGGACCCCCTACCCAAGATCCGCCGGTTTTGACACCGACAATGGTAGGCCCACGTTCAGCCATAGGACCGACTTATGCTGCATCCAGCAACCGAGTGATTCTCGTAATGATGGATTCTATCTCCTACACCACATGCTGGAGTACAGACGGGATCACCAGAAACTTCGCATGTCACCTAAATCCGGCGATGCCCATATTTTGCAATGGGCAAAGCACATAGGAGATATCGAGGATCATCGACTTCGAGCTGAGTTCTATCACATCCAGCGCGAACTTGCCCAACTCATCATGAAGGAGGTCCTCGAAAAAACAGGGATGTTCTACGAAGAAGGAGAAATGTCGCGGGAAGACGTCCGAACACGCGTAGCATCTCAACGTCTCGACATGAAGCCTTTCACTAAGCTCGGGGACTTTCTCCTTGACATGGATGGATGGCACGGCATGTTGGAGTGATTGTCAATATATGACAATGTGTGTCCGTTTAGTCCATACTTTCTGTATGACAAAACTTTGAGTTATGCACGGCGAAACTTTATTGGTGATGTAATTAAACCGTCCTCCTCCTCGACTAGCGAAGATCACTCTAGTTAGGGCATTTTGGGTACGATGAACTTTGTTATTTATGCTTATGATATGTTGTTTCTATTTTTGCCAAGTCTGTCTCTTTCTGTTGCTCAACTATATATGTTGCATATCATCGACTCATGTGATGATGCAGGTGCATAGATCATTGATGGCGAAGAAGTGCTAGCTACGACATGAGTATACGATGAGTGGCCGGAGTGTCAGGCCCATGTGTACCGGTTTTCGGTTTTCGAGCGACAGCCAGTAGTTAGTTTAGGTTCACGCTAATGCGAGAGAGGAATACGAACTCATGTATTTCATAGTTCCGCTCTCACTCATAGTGTAGCTCTTCTCGTGTATAGCATTGTTTAGATGGATGGCGATGTAGTTGCAAGTAATCGAGACTTGTATCGCTATTTTCGAAATGATGACGAGAGACCGCTTTGTGTTGGATGATGATTATGATGATGACATGATTTGATGAGACTGTTTGTATGTATATGCTATGATTACATTTGTATGTATGTATGATATACTAAAGATTATTGTATAAAGCTTATTCAAATACAAAACAAATATGCATAAAAAAACAGAAACTAATAAAACTAGCAGTAGCGAGGGGAACAAAGTTAGCAGTAGCACTCCCTTACCAGTAGCGCTTACATCTAACAAGCGCTGCAGATATTAGCAGCAACGCTCCTAGCTAAAATGCGCTACTGCTAGCCATGTATAGCGATAGCATGGGACGATAGGCGCTACTGCTACACGTTAGTTGTACTGATAGGCAAAATACCCGCGCTACTGCTAGGGTTTTCCCTAGTAATAGAAGACCACACCCGGACCATTCAGAGCAACCTCGATGAGGGCAAAACCACGAAGGAGATGCTCTCACTCACCTTTCAAGAAAAATCCAGCGACTTCCCAGACCACAAGGACGACATCGGCCATAGTGTGGCCCACCAAGATCGCCCAGGTAAGTTTCTATGCAAAAATCGTCATGTCTTCGGATAATGTGAGGCGCCCCTTTTGAAATGTTTATTTTAAATGCACACCGAACCGGGGCTCCTGGTCAGCCACACTCAACTGTCCATCTCCTCAGCCTGAAGATGATCCGACGCCGGAGCTGGCCCGGATGCTCTCCGCGGACTTGGTCTAGACCGCTCCGCATGAATGAGGGCACGCTCGTTGTCTCGTAGAGTCCATCGAAGGTTGCCTGCATGTCTAGTATGATTAAGCATTGGTCTTATTTAGGTATATTATAACTGCACATCTTTCGGGCACTCTCAGAGCACTGTTGTTTTCGGCCGTTAGATCTGCACTACTGACTGTTTATGACTGTTGGATTTGGTTTCAATCCCGCATGGGCTTCAGTGGCGATCAGAAAGCGTTACACGGGCTGGGCCGCTGCTCCCAGAACAAAATCAGAGCTCTTTTATTGTTTGGGCCTATGGGCCTTGCCGTCCGCGAGTAACGAAGCCGATGCTAACCTTTCGGAGCGATTGAGGAAAAAAACCGGTGGTGTCACCGCTCAGACGATGGCGACAGCGCCTCTCACAACTGATCCGAGGAACGCGTGAGACATCAAGGATGGTCAAGGATGTTAAATTGCAATTACTCTGCGCCACTGGCGGACGACCGAGATTATTGCTGGTCAGTTACGATTCTGATTCATCTTCTTCCTTTATTCGATTCATCTTCTTTATTTGACGTGCGTGTATATAATCTTCACACGGTGGCTGCTCCTTCACCCTTCTTACTCTCCAAATAGCGCCTCTGCTAGCCATGCTTCTGGCCATGTTGCTCTCGCAAATTTATCGTCCCTTCTTCCTCACATCTTCCATCCAATTACTATACCGTCAGATCCCTTCAGACTGATACTGCTTTTGTTTTGCTCCCAATTCGCCGAGGGACACTGGTTCTGGTGTGTTAATTGGTTCGGGGAATCCTCAAGCCGATTTGCAAACCTTTCCCACTACCACTCGGTTTGGACTCTATAGTTTGCTGCCGGTGTTCTCATATTTCGATTGAGGTATTGGTACTGATTGTGGTGGGTTGGTTCGGGCAATTCTAAAGCTCACGATGCAACTCCATCCACTGCCTGTGGGATGGAGATGCGCAGTTAGTACAGCCCGCGGCCATCCGCCTCCATGTGGATGGCTTCTATAGGGCCTTATTTACCCCCACCCCGCGTGGTGGGGCTAGCCTTGCCCCCGACATTTGGTCGGGGGCGCTTGGAGTCTCGGCTGCAGCCAATGCGGCCTTGGTTGCTCCTTTCAGTGAGGACGAGGTCCTCGCTGCCATTAGGGGGATGAACCCCTCCTCGGCCCCGGGACCTGATGGTTTACCTGTAGCTTTCTTCAAGACGTTCTGGCCTGCCATCAAGCATGAGGTCATGGCTCTCTTTGAGGAATTCTACTCTGGTACCATGGATTTGGGGCGCCTTAACTATGGTGTGGTGACCCTCATCCCCAAGGTCCCGGGTGCCGCCGATATCCGCCAGTTCCGCCCCATCACAGTTATTAATGTGATCTTTAGGATTCTGGCGAAAGGGTACGCCAATAGGGTGACCCTCCTTGCGGACACTATTACCCACCCGAACCAATCCGCCTTCATTCAAGGCCGATTTATCCTGGATGGGGTGTTGGTGTTCCACGAAGTGCTCCACGAGGTTCGTCTGAAGCGCCACAGGGCGGTCTTCCTTAAGCTGGACTTCCACAAAGCCTATGACACGGTCCACTGGCCGTTCCTGAGGGAAGTCCTGCTTCGCAAGGGCTTTGACGATCGGTGGGTGACCCGCGTCATGCAGCTCGTCTCCTGCGGCCGGACTGCGGTGAACATCAACGGCGAGATTGGACCCTTCTTCCCTACCCTTTGTGGGTTCGGCAGGGGGACCCCTTCTCGCCGTTCTTGTTCAACATGGTTGTCGATGCCCTGGCCGCCATCCTAGTTAAGGCCACGGCTGCGGGGCATATTCGAGGCTTGGTCCCGCACCTTGTTGGAGGGGGAGGGGTGACCCTTCTCCAATACGGGGATGACACCATTATTATGACGGAGGGATCCGCCCTCGAGATTTCCAACCTGAAGTTCCTCCTTCTGTGCTTCCAGCAAATGTCGGGCCTGACCATCAACTTTGACAAGAGCGAAGTGATGGTGCTCGGCTACCCCGACGAGGACGCTCAGTCCATTGCCGATCGGCTTAACTGCCGGCTGGGATCTTTTCCCACGACCTATCTGGGGATCCCCATTAGTGACTCGCGCCTCACCGTGGCGGACCTCCGCCCCACGGTGACCCGTATGCAGCACCGAGTTGAGCCCTGGAAAGGGCGTTGGCTGTCGAAGGCGGCACGTGTGATCCTTATCAACTCGTCGCTTGCCAGCCTTCTGTGGTTCCTCATGAGCTTTTACAGCCTTCATGAAACCCTTCATCAGGAGATCGCCAAGTACCAGGCCAGATTTTTCTGGGCTGGCGAGGCAGGCAGACAGAAATATCACATGGTCAGCTGGCCAGACATCTGCAAACCCAAAGACCAGGGTGGCCTTGGGATTTTGTCCTCTCGGCGCATGAACATCGCCCTCCTCACCCGCTGGCTATGGCGCATTGCCAATGGGGAGGGAGGCCTTTGGTTGACTATCATTCGGAACAAGTACCTGCGTGGCCAGCCTCTGGCGTTTTGCCAGCGCTCGGGCGGTTCCCAGTTTTGGCAGGCAGTCGTCCAGCTGCTTCCAGTCCTGAGGATAGGCACCTCCATCTCGGTGGGCTCTGGCGCCTCGACCTTGTTTTGGCTTGATAGGTGGCTAGGGGACTCCCCCCTGACCGCCCGGTTCCCCATCCTCTTCGACATTGTAGTTGACCCTCGGGTCTCGGTCGAGGCGGCCCTTATTGACTTAGGGCGCCTCGCGTTTCGTCGTCCTTTTGGCCCTGCCGAGGTGGATGCTTGGGATGTCCTCCTCCAGGACATCGCCCTGTTGCCTATGGACGTGGCTGACTCTCCGGATGCCATCTCCTGGCGTCTGGATTCCTCAGGCCGCTTCTCCACCAAGTCCCTTTACGCGGCTATTGCCCCATCAGTTGCCCCGGAGCCATTCGGCCTTATCTGGGACATCCGCCTCCCACTTAAGATCCGGATCTTCTTGTGGCAATGGATCCGCGGCCGCCTACCGTCCGGCGTGGAGGTCCTCAAGCGCCATGGGCCTGGGGATGGGATGTGCCCCCTATGTGACACGGCGGAGGATGCCAATCACATCTTCTTCTCCTGTTGCACGGCACAGTTCCTATGGGCGTGTTTTCGCGAAACGGTTGGGGGACAGTGGTGTAATAACAACTTCCCCAACTTGCTTGCGGAAATCCAGGCCTCCCCTCCACGCTACAGACATATTAGATGGCTGTGCGTTGGGGTGCTGGCTTGGACGTTGTGGACGGTTCGCAATAAGCTTGTCATTCAGAAGGTGCCTCTTCGACGTGCGACTGACTCCATCTTCAAAATGTGTGGTTACTTGCAGCTCTGGCGGCCGCTTAGCCGCCCTCCGGACCGGGATGCCATCGACAGACTCCTCTCCGACCTTCGTTCGTTGGCCTTCCGCCTGGCTCCGCCGCTCCCGCCGCCTCCCCCGGAGCCCGACTAGAGGCGTCTCTCTCCCGGCGTGTGTGCCGCTTTTTGTGTGTGTGTTGGGCTTGTTGAGCTGTGCCCTCAGCACTAACCCTTGATGCTTGTTTGTTCCTGGACTGTGTGTGTGTGTGTGTGAACCTTGTGGATGTTGGCTTTGGCATTGGCTTTATCTATAAAGCGGGGCGTGAGCCTTTTTCGGTAAAGCTCACGATTTGCAATGGCTGACGCCCAGGTTAGTGTATACGTATTGGGATATCTCATCTTATTATCCATCTACGTGTGCCCATGATTTATAAAATTTGATGCTACTAGCTGTGTGACTATATATATACTTCAAAGTCTTCGACAATGCTAATATTGGCTATTTTTGTTAAGGATAAATTCTAAAGAACATATATGCTTTACTGATTCATACTGATCCAAAAATATGACAAGTTCTTTCATGGATGAGGCCAATAGGAATAACCTAATTAAAGCTGTAATTGCAGGTCACTCTTGAGCAGTTAACATATATGTTTTGCTGAAACAAAGCAATAAGCTGAATTTTGTCCATCTAATGCTTCCATACTGGGTTTGGTTCTGAGAATATAGTTTAGCTCTTGCACCGTACCTGATTTAATTACATGTGGTGTACGACTTACAGTACTTGATCTTCCAAAAAAAAGATAAGTCCTTCCTTTTTTTGAACAATCTTAAACAAAAATAATTGAACAATTGACAAGTCCTTTCATCGATGAAGCCATTAGGAATAACCTAAAGTTGTAGTTGCAGTTCACTCTTCAACAGTTAACATATATGGCTGAAAACAAAGCAGTATAAGTTCAATTTGGCCCATCTAATCAGCTAAGCTTTTGTTTTAATATTACTGCCAAAACGATGGCATAATTTCTGTAGATTATTAGCATTTGTTGTTGTTACTGTGTAGAACATTATGTTTGGGTATCTCTCTGCTGGAAACGAGTTATTGCTATACAATTGGTTGTACTATTTTGAAAGCAATCTTGGTTTCTGACTGTAATTAACCTCTGCTTCTTTGATTCGTAGCTACCATGTAGCAATGTCATGTATTGACCAAATCATATAGATTCGGTGCCTTTATTAAAAGTTTGTGATGATATGCCATATTCATATATTTAAGTGCCCTAAATGTGTCCTCGATTTTTATTCTCCTCATTTCTAGATTAACTCAATATTTATACCATATATGTTGCCCTAAAATTAAAGCCCCTCTTTTTGTTCGTCTGAAAATTGAGAAATTGGTTAAACCAAACAACCATCAAATTTTTCTATTGATATGAGATCTTTCTAAAAATACAAGGTTGATCTACAGTCGTGTGGAATGACTATTCATATTTCATATTAATTTACCTTTTTATAGGAGTTTGTTAAGACTTATTTTTTTAGTTTGTTAACTTAATATATCGCATGTTCATATATATTATAAGAGGCATATTGCTTATACGATTCGTTTATGTCATTATTTAGTTCTAAATTATTCCTTGATTTATCTACAAGTATAGTTTTTACAATAGAATGTCATCTTGCATCTAGCTAAATTATTAAGACGCCATATTCGTTGGACTCATTTTAAAAATTACTACCATTTTATTATAAAAATAGACGAGATTTGACAACTTACTACCATTTGATTATAAAAATTAGACGGGCGCAGCAACACGCGTCTATCATGGTCTAGTAACTTTATATAGTCGGTTGGTTATACTGCCCCAACGTCTTTTATTTAGGAACGGAGACAGTATTAACCATGCTCTAAGTGAAGAATTATTGTGATCTAGTCGAGAGTAGTGTTGACTCCACGTGGCGCAATCTCCACAAGCAACCAACGGCTCTCCGTCGCGCGCGCCCTCCCTGCAGCATCCGCATTTGCGAAAAAACAAAATACCCAAGAGGATAACATGCAAAAACCAAAGCCTCGCAAGAACCGCTCCTTCTCCCTCCACTTCTCATGGAGCTCGCCCTCCCTCCCTTCCCCTCTCTCCTCCCCAAATCCCACCACCTCCAGCCCCAGCCGCCCTCCCGGCCCCGCCATGGCCGCCTCCAAGAACCGGTCATGGCGCTGGCCCAAGCTCCGCCGCCCTGGCTGGCGCTCTCGCTTGACGAGGCGAGAAGCGTCCACGTCCCTCACCACGCGCGGCCTGTCCAAGAGACAAGAGCTCGCCCGCCCACCTCCTTCGCGCGCGGGGAGCCCCGGTTCGTCTCGGAGACCAAGCTCATCACGTTCCACTCCTCCGCGGGCCGCCTGGGCGCCGCCCGCGAGGTGTTCGACGGAATGAGCCACAGGGACCTGCTCGCCTGGTCGGCCATGATCGGCGCGTACGCCACCAGGGGCATCTTCCATGAGGTGCTCGCGCTCGCGGTGAGCATGATGGGGGAAGGCGTGCTCCCTGACAGGTTCCTGATCACTCGGATTCTGCAGGCGTGCGCCTACGCTGAGGACCAGAGGCTTGGGAGTGTGCTGCACTCCATGGCCATCCGGAGAGGGTTTATGGGCAGGGTGAAGGATGTGCCTGTGGGGAACTCGGTGCTGGTGATGTATGTCAAATGTGGAGAACTGGGGCGTGCGCGCGCGGTGTTTGACAAGATGAGGCGCCGGGACCTGGGCACATGGAACTCGATGATCTTTGGGTGCTGTCGGTCTTGCGAGTGGGAGGAAGCGCGGAGGCTTCTTGATGAAATGAGGCGGGAAGGGACAGAGCCAGGGGTTGTCACATGGAACACACTGATTTCGAGCTATGCTAGGTCTGGGGATCTTGATGTGGCCGTGGACCTGCTGGGACAGATGGAAGAGTGTGGAGTAGAGCCAGATGTTGTCACGTGGACAAGCCTTGTGTCAGGTTTCGTTCATAGCGATAGAGGGGATGAGGCACTTCAGTGTTTTATCCGGATGCGTGTGGCTGGAGTGGAACCAAATGGCATGACAATTGCATGTGCCATCTCAGCTTGTGCGAGTTTGAAGTTATTGAGACAGGGAAGCCAGCTCCATTGCCATGCGATTAAGATTGGGACTGTAAACAATGTTTTGTCTGGGAACTCCTTGGTTGACATGTATGCTAAATGTGGCGAAATAGTCGCAGCATATAGAATATTTAATGAGATACCCGAGAAGGACATCTTCTCCTGGAATTCAATGGTTGCAGGGTATGCACAAGCGGGATACTGTGGCAAGGCATACGAACTCTTCTGCAAGATGGAAAGTTATGGTATCCAGCGCAATGTGATAACCTGGAATACAATGATATCAGGGTACATACGGAATGGGGACGATGAGAGAGCTTTTGAACTATTCCAGACCATGGAAAGTTATGGAGTAAAAAAGGACACAGCTTCCTGGAACATACTCATTGCTGGTTCAGTGCATAATGGATATTTTGATAGAGCCCTAAGAATATTTTGGCAGATGCAATCAGTTCTGATAAAGCCCGACTACATTACAATCCTAAGTATCATCCCAGCATTCGCAAATCTGGTGGCAGCGTGGAAAGTAAGGGAGATCCATGCCTGTATTTTTCACCACAACTTAGAAATGGATGGGAAAATCGCAAATGCGCTTATTAATGCATATTCAAAATCTGGTGATCTTGCTGGTGCTTGTGCTGTTTTTGATAGGCACTCATCAAGGAACACTATTTCATGGAATTGCATCATTGTTGCACATTTGCTGCATGGGTCTCCAACTAAAGTAGTGGATTACTTCTTTAAAATGAAGCAACAAGGTGTACTGCCAGATCATACAACTTTGACAGCTGTTATCAGGGCCTACGGTATGGAGGGGATGGTATCTGAAGGGAGAGAAATATTTCTCAATATGGACAAAGACTATAATGTAACTCCAGATTTAGATCATTATGCAGCAATGGTAGACCTTCTTGGACGGTCTGGGAGACTGCAAGAGGCATATGCAATTATTGATGAAATGCCACTCGCACCCAATTTAACACTGTGGGAATCATTACTAACCTCAGCAAGAATGCATGGAAATGTAAGGCTGGCACTACTGGCGGCTACAGAGATGTCGATGATTGAACCCAATGATCCTAGAATCCAAGTCGTGGTTTCTAGTCTGCAGGATCTTGCTGGACAATCTTTTGATGTGCCAAAGGTGACAGTACACAGCAAGGAAAGAATGTTGGGTGGGGTTGAGAGTTGTTCAACAGAAATCAGAAATATGGTATATTTGTTCTCAACTGGTGATAAGGTTGCCTCGGAGCATGAAGCAGCTGAATTAAAAGTGATGATGATTGAGATGGGACCCTCTATGCTTAGCGCTGGTAATGGAACTCTAGAAGTGGAAGAAGAGAAGGAAGAAGTTGCAGGAATCCATTGTGAGAAATTAGCAATTATTGTTGGGATTTCTAATTCTCCTCACTTCAGAAGCATACGGATAATCAAAACTGCAAGGATGTGTAACCATTGTCACACCTTCGCTAAGTTAGTTTCGAAGAAGTATGGGCGTCAGATACTGATCAAGGATCCGAAGTATTTGCACAAGTTTGAGAATGGTAATTGCTCTTGTGATGATTATTGGTGAACTCAACTGGTATAAGTCAGCTGGGCAAATGAGGCTGCCAGGTGGCTAGACTGAAATGTTCCAGATATATGAATACAGCCAGCTAACTTTATGAACAGTGTTGTTCATCATATTTTTAGATCACATACCTCAGCAAGAGGTTGCATTGTATTTGAATTTCATTGACACTGAATATGGCCTCAACATTAATATAAAGGTAAGAGGTCGTTGCAACCTTGTTTTTTCACAAGTTATTCGGCTTGTTCTGACACAGTTCACCATTCTTGTATAGTTGACACTTGGCACTCTTGGGAGTTAGCCTTTCCAGGAATTCTATCTCCGGATAAAACATTATTGCTCTGGTATCATTAAAACAAAGCCATTCAGATGATACATGCTCCCAGCATTAGTGAATTCATTGTAAACGAATTGGTAGAACAGATCACTGCAAGTGGCACAACATACAAGATTATGCTTATAATTCAACCACATATTGAATGGCTGCATGCCTCTATGCATATGATCAATGGGATTCATCGATGATCTCCAGTAAGTTAATTCTACCAAGCACCATTTTCGTTTCAATATATAGGACAAATTTCTTCTTCAGTCTTATTTGAATGTATAAGGTGTGCATCAATTAATAATCCTCTCATTTCTGCTCAATATTTTCTCACTTAACGTACAAGAGACTATTAGAAGATAATATCCTTAATTCTGATGTACCTAATCAATATATGCCTTATAGAAGGGAAAAGAGAGAATACACATCATATGCTATTATTATAATTAGGTCATTGAATGGAAATACCCAGTGGGTCTCGGGTGCCAACGGACCTGAACTTTCACTTAGTTATCTGCTTACGCGTTTAGGGGGACAGGATGTCAGAAAGGAAGCTTGGAAAGTGGGCCTCTATATTTTCAGAATCATGTGAATCTACATATCGCATGAGTAAATCCAATCAAGATTTATTGAATCTTTGGATGGTTACCATCACATGCATAAGTGGTATTTGGCTTCCATTTGGAAGTTATAGCAAGTTCGAAATCTCAGGGAACAACTTGTCATGTTTAAAATTAATGCTAGCTATTTTGATTATTTTTTTTCTATGGCAATACCAGATATGCTCTTCCGGTTAAGAAAAAATACCAGAGATGTTCCTATCTGATTCTCCCCTTTCTATGTGAATACTAATTTCATATTATTATCTGCAGACTCAGAAGCAATACGACCTTGAATGATGATTGGCCTCACTAGAGAAGCTTTCATTAAGCACCAGGGCACTGCTGCTGCAAATGGAAACAACCTACAAAGTTTTTTGCCATACCATAAACCTTACTGATACTGAATTAGTAAGGTACTGCAGCTATTGGCTATATTTGTTGGTCTATCAAATATAGAATCTATACTTGGTGCTTCCCCTCATTTCCCCCTCTTTTGATCACCCAATTCAGCTGAAATTATTTATGGGTGTATCCTGCCAAACTGACCCAATATTCAAGGTAACGACTGTACTTACATATGTTGCAGCGTTTGTAAATTCAAGAAAAGAGAAACATGCACCTTCTGATACGAGAATTATAACTGAGAGTTATTTGTAAATTCTTGCAGAATCTGTGTTCCATTGAATCATCTCAGGTGCTTATTCATGTCGCTTTGTTTTCAAGCTATGCTGTACAACCCTTTGTGTTGTATTAATGATCAGAGAGCTAACTTGGTCTCAAGCTCAGAGCAATGTCCTTGTTTAGAAGAAGTGAATATCACCATCTCTTTCACATGGCGCCTTCTTTTTTCCATTTTGCTTTCTCAATTGTCAATTTAGTGAACCGAAGGGTAAGCAGGAGAATTATTCAATTTGACTTTGCATTCACCGAAGTGGTACTTTTGTGTGTGTGGTTGGGGGAGTCTGTCAGGAACCATGTCTGAGTATCAATCACAAATAAGACAATTTTTCAGATCTGTACGGGTGCCCCTCTCCTCTTTAGGTTTACACAAAATTTGCACACATGTACTGTATGAAACTAAATGTATATTGGACGTGAAGTTTCTGCACATGAGCACATATGCGCCCTTTATCTGGGCGGTTGAATAGAGCATCAGGATGTGCTGCATTTAATTCTGGGCGAGATATGGGTCCGCTCATAATGATGGAGATGTTCATATACGTACGCTGTGACTTCTGGGCTGTGGGTCAGGATTGTAACAGATGGACGATCACTGTGGATGGTTGGAAGCAGGGCTGTGGCTCATGACGTCATGCCCCTTCCCGATCCGTGGATCAGGAAACATGCTTTCCAGCTACTGGGACAGAGCCGTAGTAAATGTGGGTGGCTGGGTGGTGTCGTCTCCTACCTCAGGCGGCTGGATTCTTCCATTAGCGAGAGCGGTCGTCTCGGTGGCGCACCTTCTGCGGGAACAAGACTGCCACTGCCGGTGAAGATGAAGTTCTTGATGCAGCCGATTAGAAGGTGCGAATCTGAACCATTGGTATATACTGCCATTTGAGTTGTGTTTCCATTGAGTAAGATTGATCTTCCATTACCTCATGTCACTAAGCAGATTTAGCTTGCTAGAGGAGGTTAACGATAGCGACATCCCGATGGAGCCGCTGCATTACCAAGTCGCCCCACCGGTTGTCGAGCAGCAGCTGCGTCGATGCAGGCAGTGAGCGTCAACGGCTAAATCTGCGACGCAGGCGGCGGCAGATGCTGAAAGGGAAGGTTCACTGCAGGCATCTGGGCAGTTGATTGGCCAGATGAACACTAAAGCTCATGGATGGACCTGAAGGTATGTCAGAATTCAGGTGTACAATCTGAATTTCATCATGCAACTCTGAAAGTAAAGAGTCCTGGAACTTGTCACCAATTACTAAGCTGGTCCACAGATTAGTCATGTAGGTAGTGTGACATTTTAGTCCAGTAGTGCATCTGTGCAAAAAATCTTTGATTTTGGTAGTGTGACAGATCAGTGTGCTGTGCTCTTTACTGACAAATTAGCAAATTAGTTGTGTGCTCTTTATCATGGAGGCAGTGTGCTTTTGAAGTTTTAACTGACAAATTAGCAAATTAGCTGTGCTCTTTATCATGCAGGTAGTGTGCTTTTTACTGATTAATTAGTAAATTGTGCACAGATTAGTCATGGAGGTAGTGGGCCATTATAGTCCAGTACTACGTCAGCACGAAAAATCAAATGATTTTGTCACTACCTTATATATTGCAAAACTGTAGCAAATTAGTTGTGATAATAATTTCTGGCCTGAAAACACTGCGGCCGGGTTGTCATCATACCTAATAACCAGTGTAGAAATTTGAATGCCTACATTGCCTTAGAAATAACTGCTGCTGCCGGTGATGGAATTCCTAATGCAACCGATCAGAAGGTAAGAAGCACCTATGAATCTGGATCAGCGGAAACTGGTGGGGGAACGCTCTGTCTTTATTTGCTTCGTGGTTTTGTTCTTGTGTTTTACCAGGTTCCCTTTGGTCGACGATTTGTTCAAAAGTCAACCCGTCCATGCTTCTGCCGGCTATCGGGATAGCGGCGTCTTTCTGGCTCAGGGCAGCAGAAGAACTGCCGGTGGAATTCGTGAGCGCAGATGCGCCAATTTGTGAGGAACAGGCAGGCGTGGATGGAAGACGGGAGAGCTTGCCCCAGTTATCTGAGCCCGCAACGCAAGCATTGGGCTGGTAAAATAGGTGCGTTCCAAAAACTATTTGTGTCTTGCATTTTGGAAATTGCTGGATCGGAAGTAAGCTAGGCTGGGTGGATGTGTGAGAGTAGTCTTGGATTTGCTAGCCGGTAGAAGTGCTATGTCGCTGCTAGTGCACTGCTATTAATCTGTGCACCTATATAACTTCAGGAAATGTACATACTGATTCAGGGATGCTGATATGATATGATTTACTAGGAAAAGACTTGCACCTACCCACGTCAATAGATATTGATTTTCGCTCTACATAGGTACGGGCATATATAGTGTGTAGAGAAGTTAGACACACTGTGTCTTAAAAGCTAAAAAACGTGCGATTGATCGGTGAAATCCCAGCTAGGCTGGGGGCTGATCGGTAGCGAATAAACTTAGCATGCGATGACCCGATCTACACTAGCAAATTAAAAAACCAAAAACTATGAAAAGAAAAATGAAACAACAACCAGAAAAATAAATAAACAACAATGTAAAAACCAAGAAGAGAAACCAGCAATAACCAGAAAAGGAAAAAGGAAATGGGCAGGGCAGCCAGCCCACGTCAGGCGCTCATAGGTAAGTGTTTTTCTCATGTTTCTGCCATAACAATTGTGCTAGTTTAATAATGTTCGACCAGATCTACATAGAAAAAAAACAGGCGGCGTTAAAATATAGCAAATTTGTTCTTCATGTTGCCACTATTGTCTTTTAGTTTTCGCCATCTTCCCACTCAATCCCAGCATCGCCATCTTCCCACTCAATCCCAGCTTCTTCCTCCACGTCTTCACCGTCCTCGTGTTTGATACTTGTGCCCAGCTGTTGTTCGTCCTCGTGTTTGATATTCGCGCCCAGCTCTTGTTCGTCTTCGTGTTTGATATTTGCGCCCAGCTGCTGCTGTTTCAGAAGGGCTTCATAATAAGCCTTGGCGTATTCCTGTTCTAGTATACGCTGCTTTTCTTGTTCTTCTTCATTCGAGTTCATCTTTTTGTCGTCCTCGCCTTCCGACTTTCCTTCCAATCTTGCTTTCCCACCGGTCAGATCCATGCCTAGTTTTACCATCCATGGAGGAAAGACCTTCGGTACTGAATCACTGACCGTGCCAGACTGATCTGCACCGTGCAATAGTACTCCAAGTTCAACCTCCGGGTCTCGGCGACATGGAGCTGGAGCTGCTGCGGCGACATTGTTTTCTTTCTGCCATGACCGCAGGCTCATGAACTCTGGAGCAGGCAGGCCCTCCATCCTCTGGATCTGCGCATGCAACGGCTCCAGCTGCTCCTCCATCCTCCGCTGCATGTCCTGCAGCTTCTCAAGCCGCCTGCGCTTCCGTGCGCGGCTGCCGTCCTCACCGCCGTCCCCGGCCTCGTCGGTCGCGATCGTGGCAGCCTTCTCCACGACCAGCTCGCCGCTGCAGTGCTCGCACCGGAAGCTCTCGCAGTCCTCGGCGAGGAGCCTGAGGGCGTCGAGCGCCGAGTACCGCCTCCCGCAGCCGGGGCACAGGTAGTGCTGGATCGTGGCCCTGCTGTCCGCCGTCAGCTCGTCCCTGATCTTCTTCCTCATGCGGTGCATCCGGTACCTGACGGCGTCGCAGGCCTGCGCGTAGTCCAGGCAGCAGTAGGACTTCACGTGCAGCTTCACCCTCTCCTTCTCATCACCCTCCTCGGCGACACCGGTGGCGGCTGGTTTGGCCGGCGCCGGCTCCTTCCGGTGGTCCCTCGACACTATCTTGTCCTCCTCGAGGTAGCGGAGCACGCGGCGGAGCGGCTTGGGCTGCAGCCTTAGAGACGCGGCGAGGTCGTCCTCTCGGACCCACTGCCCGTCCCGTCTGGTGAGGGCGTCGAGGACGACCACGGCCGTGCCCTGCGCATGCTGCTGGCCGCCGCCGGCGGTCTCCGGGGGCAGATCGTCGTAGAAAGCACGCGCGGCTAGCCTCACCAGCCGGTTGAAGGGGACTACAGAGGTCGTCATCTCGGCGGCGGCGGCAGGATGTCTCGCGGTAGATCGATCGTTTTAGGTGAAACCTGGGGCTGGGGAGATTATTTATGGACGTGGCCGGGCGTTCGGGTCGGTTGGATTGGGATCCGGTTTGGAAACGGTGTGGACTCCGAGTCCGGGTGCAAACCGGCTGCTAGCACATGATCCAATGATTTTTTTTTATTAGCACATGCGCCCGTACATTGCAACGGAAAACATATAACCCAAAGGGAAACGTTTGGAGACGGTGCGCCGGCCGAAGCTTCGGCCGGTCGCCCGCTACCTCGTGCTCCTGTGTCGACGAGACCTGCATCCGCTCCCCATCTGCTGCAGCCCAATCTCGCAGGCGAGGCCGCCGCCCACCCCCGCATCGCGTCCCTACCCCGCTGCAGCCCAATCTCACCGGCAAGGCCGCCGTCTACCCCCGCATCGACCCTCTACCTGCGGTAGCCCAATCTCCCCAGCGAGGCCGCCGTCCACTGCACGGCCGGCGATTTCCCCACGCGCACGACACGTCCACCCCCTACCTACAGTATTCGCGCGCGCGCATCCCCTTCCTCCTCCTCCCCGGGCTGTGTTTGGGCCACCACAAGCTCCATCGCCGGCGGCCAAGCGCTCCCTCGTCGACCGCCATGGCTGCCTGCAGCCATGCCCGGATCCTCCCGCATATACAAGTGTTGCAACCGTCACCTAGAAAAGCTTCAACAGCCGTTGAAAAAAGCTTCAACCATAGACATAGAAAGCTTCAATGGCACTGCACAACAAGGAAAAGCTGCAACCGTTGTTGGATTTTGCTACTACCGGCAAAGCTTTTTGCTACATCCATCAGGCAGAGCTGC
This sequence comes from Triticum aestivum, assembly GCF_018294505.1. Taxonomy (NCBI): domain Eukaryota; kingdom Viridiplantae; phylum Streptophyta; class Magnoliopsida; order Poales; family Poaceae; genus Triticum; species Triticum aestivum. The sequence continues at coordinate 65,603,247 of NC_057813.1, forward strand.
GACCTCGCGAGGATGACAATGATTTTTTTGCTGCAACCGTAGCAGGATGTTGCTACTACCGTTGGAGGTTTTTGCTACATCCATGTAAGGCGGAGCTGCGACCTCGCGAAGGTGGCGACGGCGTTTTTGCTGCACCCGTAGTTTGATTTTGCTACTACCGGTGAAATTTTTTGCTACATCCATTCAAATGGTGTTGATTGACTCACGGCCGCCGTCGACGTATTTTTCCTGCAGCGAGCATCAATGGCGAGGGCGACGGAGCTACAACCTTCATCGTCAAGAGCTGCAACCGTAGGTGGAGCTGATGCATTGGTCGAGGCGAGAACGAGGCCGGGAGAGTGGGGGACCGTTGACGAGGACGACCGACGAGGGTGGGGTCCGGTAGGCGACGAGGATGACCGGCGAGGGTGGGGACTGACGACGGGGACGACCACCGAAGGGGACAGGAGGCGCGGTGTCGTGCTCCCCGAGCGGGAGATGCGGATCCAGGCCGCCTGCGCGAGAAAGAAGAAGCTGGGGACGATCTGTTTTTTTTTGCCTGGATCCAACGGCCGCCTGGCTCACATCTGATGGCCTGGGCTGGACCGGCCGAAAGTTTCGGCCGGTGCGCCGGCGCCTATAAGCGCCCTAACCCAAATATAAACGCCCCATCAAACCAACCTGTGGTTGGATGGTTAGAGGGACTGTATAGTATCCCCAGCCCACTAGGGTTTAAGTCCTGGTGCTCGCATTAATACCTGGATTTCTTTCAGGATTTGACTTCGTAAATTTTAAAAACAGTCTTTCGAAGGAGCTCATAGGGATAGGGTATGAGTTTATAGGGGTGAGTATACGCGTGTATATGGGCGCTTGCATCTGTACTGTGTTCAAAAAAAATATAAATGCCACACATGTGATACTCTGGTCTAGACGTTTTTTTACAACTAAAGTGCATCCCAAAAAATAAAATAAAAATAAAAAACTTCCATTCGAAAAGAAGTTGTCATGCTTACAACTAAAGTTGCCATCCCCACGCCATTAAACTTTTCATCAAAAACGCATGCCAACCCGTGCTTCGCTACGAAGAAGACGCTGGTTGCCCCATGACCCCATCCATCAGGGCATGTACAATTGCATAGTCCCAGGGTGATGCCTCGCATGCCATGTAGGATCGGATATCAGGTAATGTATGTTCGAATAGGGAAGCGGGATCCTCTGCAGGAGTCGGGTGCTTGGAGAGAAAATGTGTGGCCCGGTGTCAAAAGCTAAAAATGTTGGAGTGAGAAGTAAAGATGCATGTGTATTAGTATTTTTTTGTTTCTTAATGAGGCCCACTAGTTGTAACTTGCATTTGGAAGAAGAAATAAATGCAGGTGCCTCAAACTACTTTTTGTTATGGGGGCTCTGTTTTCATATGCCACCATTATACATGCCCTCAAACGCCCAAGACTGGTACTGGTGCTCTATATGTAGTCCATATTGAATTTTTTAAAAGCTTATATTTTGAAACAGAGAGAGTATTGTATAGTGTTCCAGTAGATTAATTCATTGTACATAATAGAACGCATGTCTAACGTCCCAGATTCGATGCGCTAGGTGTCTGCCAGTTATTCGCCGTCGTTGTCATGTCATTTGCTTGCGTGTTGCATATTGCCATGTCGGCATGTGCATTGCATTGCATACATGTTCGTTTCATGCATCCGAGTATTTTACCCGTTGTCCGTTTTGCAATCCGGCACTCCTATGTCCTCCGGCGTTCCCCTTTTATCTCTCGTCGTGAGCGGGTGTTAAACGTTTTCGGAATGGACCGAGTCTTGCCAAGTGGCCTTGGTACACCACCGGTAGACCGCCTGTCAAGTTTCGTGCCATTTGGGGTCCGTTTGATACTCCTACGGTTAACCAGGTAACCGTAAAAGCCTTCTTTGTGTTGCAGCTCAACACCCCTCCAAAGTGGCTCAAAACCCATCCTAACCCCCTCCATGCTCTCGGTCGTTCGATCACGATCGCGTGGCCGAAAACCGCACCTCATTTGGAGTCTCCTAGCTCCCTCTACCTACAAATATGTGCACCCCCCGGATTTTCCCGCATGAACCCTAGCCCTCTCCCTCCTTGCGCCGCCGGACATGTCCGCCCGCAGCCAGACGTGTCCGCCGCCGCGCCCCAGCCACTCCGGAGCCGCCACGTGGCGCCCCGCGCCCACATCGCCGCCGGCCCGCGGAGCCCATCCGGGGCCCGCGCGGGCCCAGATCCCGCCGCCGCCTGGCCCAGTCATCGCCGCCGCCCTGCCCGTCCCACGCCGGCGTGCGCGCCGCCCGAGCCGCCCGTCCGCGGCCGCCGTCCTCGTCGACCTCCGCCGCCCATTGCCGCCGGCCACCGCGCCTCGCGCACCGTGCGCCGCCGGCAACCGCCCGCTGCCGCCTGTCTCCTCCACCGGCGCCGCGCTCCGCGCCGTCCCCTCCGACGACCCGACCCGTCGGCGCGCTTCTCCCGCCGAACGCCGCCGCCCGCGCCGGTGCGCCTCGCCGCCCTGCCGCCGAACCTGATCGCCGCCGCCGCCCTCCGCCTCGAGCGCCGTGCGCCTCCATCGCCCGCCAGCCGGCCCCGCCCCGGCGCCTCTCTGCCGCCTCCGCCGCTCGCCGAACGCCGCCGCCCTCGCCGGATTCCTCGCCGGCCGGATCTGGTCACCGGACCAGATCCACCAGTTCGGCCAACCAAACGCCGTCCCGCGATCCGGATCCCTCCGTCCCGCACCGTCTCGTCCCGCGTTGACAAGTCCCTGAGATTTTTAACATTATGTGGCTCTGTTCATCGCATCATATCTCCTTTGATACTGCTCTGTTTCGTGCGTGTAATATATCAAAATGTTCGTCATGAGATTCTATACATTTCATTCCATTGTGCCATGCTTGTTTGAGATCATCTTGATGCCCGAATCATCGTTGCAAGAGTGCTATATGATGTTAATCTGCTGAAACTATTATAACTTGATAATTTGTCATTTTTGTTACATTTGATGTGTGCATCCTATGAGCATGAGCTCTACATGTGTTTTGAACTACATCATGCCATCTTTACAGGGGTGCCATCCATGTATTTTTTTGAGTTGTGTAGTGAGTTCATCAAGCTTGTTAAGTAGGGTACTTGCTGTTACTATTTTGCTAGGCTGAATCTATTATTTTGTGATGTTATGTAAACCTGCTGCTACAAGTCATTCTATGCATAATCTGGAAATGTTCACTAAGAATGTTTTCTTATACATGTCATGCTCTATCCATCCATGTCTCTGGTTGCATTTATATCCTGCTGTAGCTTGTTGTAATCTTGCTACAAAGTTGCTAAATAATGTTGTTGTCAGCCTGTTAACTTTAAGATCAGTTTTACCATGTGATTTGCTAGTGCTCCATGCACCCTATGGACTTGATCTTGCCATGCTTAGCTTCATAAATGTGTCTTCTTACTGTTGGTTTCCTGGTCATGCCATGTATTGCTCTGTGGTGAGTGGTACAAGCTCACCAATATGCCTACTTATTGTTGTTCCTGCCATGTTTGAATCTGTCATATAACTTGCCATGTTTACATGGGTGCAATCATATCTTCTGATCCTTTTTGGATCATGGTCACTAAAAGACTTTTGTTCTATGCATTTAGTAGTATCATGCCATACCTTTGTTTGCCATGATAAGTTCCTGTAACATGTTGTTTGATAGCTCCAAACTTTGCAACCTGATGTTATTTCTGCTAAGCCTGTAAACTGTTATTATATGCAATCTTGCCATGTCTTTTTGAGCATGTTCTAGTGATTTATGGAGATAGCTCAGTGTTCATGTTTTGTTATGCTTTACCTGTACATCATGTACATGCCTTTTGTTCTGTTGAGGTTCTGTAGCATATAGTTTTGATGCTTGCTAGATGCCTAGTTGCTGTTTTGGACAGCTTATCCTTTAAACTTGTATAGAGTGTATGTGTTGAACCGTTGCTCCGTTTTGAGTGTGCTCTGTATGATACTTGCTTAATTTTGCATGTAGCTTCATATTATCATGTTGCATCCTTGTTTTGAGGTGTTTTCTTGATGTTTGAATGCATTTTGCATCAATGCCATGTTTAACTTGTTTTGCTCATATCTTCTAGGCCGTAGCTCCGAACTAAATGAACTTTATATGTAATTTGACTAGAATCTCGTGTAGATCATCTTGGTGCAACTTAACTTGTTGTTTAACAACTTGAACATAATGTTTATTCAGATCTGGACCAATTTCGAAATTTGCATATGAGGACTTACCGGAATTGTTATATGTTGTTCCTGGCCTTATTTAAACTTGCCTTGATGTGTTGCTCTTGTTTGCATCATCTCTTGCCATGAGTAACTTCATGTAGTCTTGTCTTGCATCATGCTTGGTTATGCATCATGTCATATATATGTGTGGTGTGTTTACCATGTTGTGTGCTTCTTCTCGATAGTTTTCGTTTTCATTGCGATCGTGAGGATTCATTCGTCTACGCTTGGTTCATGGCTTCATCTTCTTCATGGACTCGTTCTTCTTCCTAGCGGGATTTCAGGCAAGATGACCGCTATCCTGGATCTCACTACTATCATTGCTATGCTAGTTGCTTCGTTCTATCGCTTTGCTGCGCTACCTATCAATTGCTCTTCAAGCCTCCCAAATTACCATGTCAGCCTCTAACCTTTTTCACCCTTCCTAGCAAACCATTGCTTGGCTATGTTACCGCTTTGCTCAGCCTCTCTTATAGTGTTGCTAGTTGCAGGTGAAGTTGAAGATTGCCCCATGATGGACATGATTATGTTGGGATATCACAATATTTCTTATATTATTAATGCATCTATATACTTGGTAAAGGGTGGAAGACTTGGCCTTATGTCTGGTGTTTTGTTCCACTCTTGCTGCCCCTAGTTACCGTCATACCGGTGTTATGTTCCCGGATTTTGCGTTCCTTACGCGGTTGGGTGATTTATGGGACCCCGTTGACAGTTCGCTTTGAATAAAACTCCTCCAGCAAGGCCCAACCTTGATTTTACCATTTGCCTCACCTAGCCCTTTTTCCCTTGGGTTTCCGGAGCCCGAGGGTCATCTTTATTTTAGCCCCCCCCCCCCGGGTCAGTGCTCTTCGAGTGTTGGTCCGAACCGAGTTGCCTGCAGGGCCACCTCGGGGAAACTCGAAGTCTGGTTTTACTCGTAGCTTGACTTATCCGGTGTGCCCTGAGAACGAGGTACGTGCGACTCCTATCGGGATTTGTCGGCACATTGGGCGGCTTTGTTGGTCTTGTTTTACCATTGTCGAAATGTCTTGTAAACCGGGATTCCGAGTCTGATCGGGTCTTCCTGGGAGAAGGTATATCCTTCGTTGATCGCGAGAGCTTATCATGGGCTAAGTTGGGACACCCCTGTAGGGTATAAACTTTCGAAAGCCGTGCCCGTGGTTATGGGTAGATGGGGATTTGTTAATGTCCGGTTGTAGATAACTTGACACCAGATCCAAATTAAAACACATCAACCGTGTGTGTAGCCGTGATGGTCTCTTTTCGGCGGAGTCCGGGAAGTGAACACGGTTTTGGGTTATGTTTGACGTAAGTAGGAGTTCAGGATCACTTCTTGATCATTGCTAGCTTCACCACCGTTTCGTTGCTTCTCTTCTCGCTCTTATTTGCGTATGTTAGCCACCATATCATGCTTAGACACTGCTGCAACATCACCACTTTACCCTTTCCTTTTCCATTAAGCTTTGCTAGTCTTGATACCCATGGTAATGGGATTGCTGAGTCCTCGTGGCTCACAGATTACTACAACACCAGTTGCAGGTACAGGTTATGCGATAATCATGACGCGAGAGCGATGTTTGCTTGTTTTGGAGTTCTTCTTCTACTTTTTCTTTGATCAGGGGATAGGTTTCAGGTCGGCAGCCTGGGCTAGCAGGGTGGATGTCAGTTGAGTTTCTGTTTGTGCTTCATCCGTAGTCGGATGATGCTCTTATGTATGATGATGTTGTATTCGTGTGGCATTGTATGCCTCTTGTATGTATCCCCATCTATTATGTAATGTTGATGTAATGATATCCACCTTGCAAAAGCGTTTCAATATGCGGTTCTATCCTTGGTGGGACCTTCGAGTCTCTTTAGGATAGTGTCGCATATTGGGCGTGACAAGTTGGTATCAGAGCCTCGACCGACCCTAGGAGCCCCCCTTGATTGATCGTGTAGTTTGGCCATTGTTGAGTCTAGAAGAAAACTATTTCGGAGTCTAGTTATATCGGTGAGTAGGAATTCTTTTTACTCCTCAGCCCCTTCGTCGCTGTGGTGAGGAATCTTGACGTAGGTGTTTTGAATTACTTCTCTTCCCCTTCAAATTTTCTTTAGGATCACGCAGTTAGTTTTTCGATCGTTGGTCCTCAGCTCTTTTTATCCGGTGCATTTCTCATCAAGTTGACTCGAGCCTCTTCATCTTTGAGTTCAATCCTCAGTTGTTTTCTTTCCCACCCGCCCACCCTTCTTCTTCTCGGAACCAGAGTCCGTAATCGAGTATCCATCCTACTCGTGCGAAGTTTTTGCTTTCTTTCCTCAATGATTTCAACCGGTGTTTCCTCTTGAAGTTATTCCTCGGTTCCCCCTTCCAAGTTGCCTTTGTTTTTCCCGCCCTCCCACCCTCTTCTTCCCGGAGCCTGAGTCTGTTTCGACCATCAATTCCATTCGTGTGGAGCCTCTTCAATCTTCCCTCAATTATTTCAACTGGTGAATTCTCGTCTCGTTCGTCATTCTTCATCTCTTTTCCGATGTACTCAATTCAAGTTTTGGGTTGATCACATTCTTTTCCTTGGATCAAGTGTTCTCCTTGCTCGTTTGCCTCTCGCCATTCAATCATTCCAGAGTGCTCTAGACATCTCAGGAGATTCGTGTTTGCATTCAATTATTTTGAGGTTGTCACCTTATTCAAATATTTCAATCATTCCAGTGCATCATCTACCTCTTCAACAATCATTTTCAACGGTGTTTTTCTCTTTAGTGGGCCCTAACCCACAGGTCTTTTCCCAGGATCTTACCTGACTCTTCTAATTATTCTGGAGTTATTCTCAAATTCTTTCCAAGTGTGACGTAAGTATGATTTTCATCAGTCAGATCTTTTCCAAGATCAATTTCAAATCATTTTCATTGTTGCCTCAACGTCTTCGCTTTTCATTCTACCGGAGTACATCAGTAATTTTGGTGGTGTTTCTCGTCGTCTTGTGAAGACCGAAGAAGAGTTTTTCCTCTAAATCTTGTCTGTTCTCTCGAAGTTTTGTGGTTCTAGCTTCATGTTATCCTCGTAAATTATTCCATTTGTCAGATATTCTTTTCATCCATCCAAAGTAGTTCAGGAGTTGTTTTTTTTTCGTCCCGATCATCCGGAGGCCATCATTCCAATTATCGTTCTCTATTACCCCGGTGCATCGTTCAAATATCCTCTAATCAGTTCATGATCTCTTCGTTATCATGTATCTAAATCCCCTCAAGCATATTTGCCTTCTAATTCTTCCCGGTGATTAAGTCTCTTTCATCAGTCATTTTCGAATTCTTACGGTGGTTCGTTCAAGATTCTTTTTCCTTGATTATCATTCAATCCATTCGCCCTTTCCAATCCTACCGGCGGTTCATGAAGACCTTCTCAAGTTTGTGATATGTCACTTCTCAATTCTTTTTCAACAAGAATAAGTAATATGAAAAATCCATTGTTTGTCATCAATTTAACTTGACGAAGGATAAGCATATAATAAATCTTATTCTTATTGCATTCAAGTGAGTAATCCCTTCCTTCGGAATTTGTTCGTGAGGAATAAATTCTAGTTCCAAGTGTTTTAATATTTTCTTTTCCGGAGTTCAAATTTCATCAGCCATTTTGTCGGAACCCCCACCTAAATCATCGCAAGGCTCATCTTATTCTTTCTTCCTTCATTCTATCTCATCATCTTTTTGTCACCGGAGTTCTTCATGGTGGTTCTTCATGATTTAATTCATTCTTCAAGAGTTCATCAAGATTCTTATCGAAGGAGCTCAAGTATCTTTCCTTCTTGATTTTCGAAGTGCAATTAATTCTCCGTATTCTTCTCCGTTCTTTTCATTCAACTCTTTCAATTCTTTTCGGAGTTTTGTGTCATGTCTTCATCAAGTATCATTCCATCCTCTCTAGCTCGTGTTCTATTCCTCCATGTTTCAGCCGGAGTGCTGCCTAAATCCTTTCAGTCTTGTTAGTGGAGGAGTGTTGTAACGCCCGGATTCGATGCGCTAGGTGTCTGTCAGTTATTTGCCGTCGTTGCCATGTCATTTTCTTGCGTGTTGCATATTTCCATGTTGTCATGTGCATTGCATTGCATTGCATACGTGTTCGTTTCATGCATCCGAGTATTTTCCCCGTTGTCCGTTTTGCAATCCGGCACTCCTATGTCCTCCGGCGTTCCCCTTTTATCTCTCGTCGTGAGCGGGTGTTAAACATTCTCGGAATGGACCGAGTCTTGCCAAGTGGCCTTGGTACACCACCGCCGCCTGTCAAGTTTTGTGCCATTTGGGGTCCGTTTGATACTCCTACGGTTAACCGGGTAACCGTAAAAGCCCTCTTTGTGTTGCAGCCCAACACCCCTCCAAAGTGGCCCAGAACCCATCCTAACCCCCTCCATACTCTCGGTTGTTCGATCACGATCGCGTGGCCGAAAAGCGCACCTCATTTGAAGCCTCCTAGCTCCCTCTACCTACAAATATGTGCACCCCCCCCTCCCGGATTTTCCCGGATGAACCCTAGCCCTCTCCCTCCTCGCGACTCCGGACATGTCCGCCAGCAGCCGGACATGTCCACCGCCGCGCCCCAGCCACTCCGGAGCCGCCACGTGGCGCCCCCGCGCCCACATCGCCGCCGGCCCGCGGAGCCCATCTGGGGCCCGTGCGGGCCCAGATCCCACCGCCGCCGCCCGGCCCGTCCCACGTCGGCGTGCGCGCCACCCGAGCCGCCCGTCCGCGGCCGCCGTCCTCGCCGACCTCCGCCGCCCGTCGCCGCCGGCCACCACGCCTCACGCGCCGTGCGCCGCTGACAACCGCCTGATGCCGCCTGTCTCCTCCACCGGCGCCGCGCTCCGCACCGTCCCCTCTGGCGACCCGACCCGTCAGCGCGCTCCTCCCGCCGAACGCCGCCGCCCGCGCCGGTGCGCCTCGCCGCCCCGCCGCCGAACCTGATCGCCGCTGCCGCCCTCCGCCTAGGGCGCCGTGCGCCTCCGTCGCCTGCCAGCCGGCCCCGCCCCGGCGCCCCTCCGCCGCCTCCGCCGCTCGCCGAACGCCGCCGCCCTCGCCGGATTCCTCGCCGGCCGGATCTGGTCAGGTGGACCAGATCCACCAGTTCGGCCAACCAAACGCCGTCCCGCGACCCGGATCCCTCCGTCCCGCTCCGTCTCGTCCCGCTTGACTTTTCGCGAGGGTAAGTCTGCCAAGTCCCTGAGATTTTTAACATTATGTGGCTCTATTCATCGCATCATATCTCCTTTGATACTGCTCTGTTTCATGCGTGTAATATATCAAAATGTTCGTCATGAGATTATATACATTTCATTCTATTGTGTCATGCTTGTTTGAGATTATCTTGATGCCCGAATCATCGTTGCAAGAGTGCTATATGAAGTTAATCTGCTGAAACTGTTATAACTTGATGATTTGTCATTTTTGTTGCATTTGATGTGTGCATCCTATGAGCATGAGCTCTACAAATGTTTTGAACTACATCATGTCATCTTTACAGGGGTGCCATCCATGTATTTTTGTGAGTTGTGTAGTGAGTGAATCAAGCTTGTTAAGTAGGGTACTTGCTGTTACTGCTTTGCTAGGCTGAATCTGTTATTTTGTGATGCTATGTAAACCCGCTTGTACAAGTCATTCTATGCATAATCTGGAGATGTTCACTAAGGATGTTTTGTTATACATGTCATGATATATCCATTCATACCCCTGGTTGCATTTATAGCCTATTGTAGCTTGTTGTAATCTTGCTCCAAATTTGCTAAATAATGTTGTTGTCAGCCTGTTAACTTTAAGATCAGTTTTACCATGTGATTTGCTAGTGCTCCATGCACCCTATGGACTTGATCTTGCCATGCTTAGCTCATAAATGTGTCTTCTTACTGTTGGTTGCCTGGTCATTCCATGTATTGCTCTGTGGTGAGTGGTAGAAACTCACCAACATGCCTACTTATTGTTGTTCCTGCCATGTTTGAATCTGTCAAATAACTTGCCATGTTTACATGGGTGCCATCATATCTTCTGATTTTTTTTGGCTCATGGTCAGTAAAGGACTTTTTTTTGACGCATTTAGTAGTATCATGCCATGCCTTTGTTTGCCATGATAAGTTTCTGTACCATGTTTTTTGATAGCTCTAAATTTTGCATCCTGATGTTATTTATGTAAGCCTGTAAACTGTTATTATATGCAATCTTGCCATGTCTTTTTGAGCATGTTCTAGTGATTTATGGAGATAGCTCAGTGTTCATGTTTTGTTATGCTTTACCTGTACATCATGTCCATGCCTTCTGTTCTTATGTTGAGGTGCTGTAGCATACAGTTTTGATGCTTGCTAGATGCCTAGTTGTTGTTTTGGACAGCTTATCCTTTAAACTTGTATAGAGTGTATGTGTTGAACCGTTGCTCCGTTTTGAGTGTGCTCTGTATGATACTTGATTGATTTTGCATGTAGCTTCATATTATCATGTTGCATCCTTGTTTTGAGGTGTTTGCTTGATGTTTGGATGCATTTTGCATTAATGCCATGTTTAACTTGTTTTGCTCATATCTTCTAGGCCGTAACTCCGAACTAAATGAACTTTATATGTAACTTGACTAGAATCTCGTGTAGATCATCTTGGTGCAACTTAACTTGCTGTTTAACAACTTGAACATAATGTTTATTCAGATCTGGACCAATTTCGAAATTTGCATATGAGGACTTACCGGAATTGTTATATGTTGTTCCCGACCTCATTTAAACTTGCCTTGATGTGTTGTTCTTGTTTGCATCATCTCTTGCCATGAGTAGCTTCATGTAGTCTTGTCTTGCATTATGCTTGGTTGTGCATCATGTCATGTATATGTGTGGTGTGTTTACCATGTTGTGTGCTTCTTCTCGATAGTTCCCGTTTTCGTTGCGATCGTGAGGATTCGTTCGTCTACGCTTGGTTCGTGGCTTCATCTTCTTCATGGACTCGTTCTTCTTCCTAGCGGGATTTCAGGCAAGATGGCCGCTACCCTGGATCTCACTACTATCATTGCTATGCTAGTTGCTTCGTTCTATCGCTTTGCTGCGTTACCTATCAATTGCTCTTCAAGCCTCCCAAATTACCATGTCAGCCTCTAACCTTTTTCACCCTTCCTAGCAAACCATTGCTTGGCTATGTTACCGCTTTGCTCAGCCCCTCTTATAGCGTTGCTAGTTGCAGGTGAAGTTGAAGATTGCCCCATGATGGACAGGATTATGTTGGGATATAACAATATCTCTTATATTATTAATGCATCTATATACTTTGTAAAGGGTGGAAGACTCGGCCTTATGCCTGGTGTTTTGTTCCATTTTTGCCGCCCCTAGTTTCCGTCATACCGGTGTTATGTTCCCGGATTTTGCGTTCCTTACGCGGTTGGGTGATTTATGGGACCCCCTTGACAGTTCGCTTTGAATAAAACTCCTCCAGCAAGGCCCAACCACTACTAGGGAAAAGCTTATACACAGAAGTTTATCAGCAGCGCGGTCTAAAAATGGGCGCTACTGCTAATTAGTAGCAGCGTAGGGTATAAAACCCGCGCTACTACTAAGTTGATAGTAGCAGCGAGGGGTATAAACCCGCGCTACTACTAAATGATCTTCATCATACCCCTGAAACAGGTCATAGTAGTAGCGAGGGGTATAAAACCCGCGCTACTACTAAGTAGGTAGCTATAGCGCGGGTAAGAACCCCACGCTATTACTAACCGTGCCCACTAGTGCACCATCTACCCCGGCCCGATCCACTCCCACCCCACCACTAAAAAAACTCTCTCACATCTCACGAACTCCGCACGATCTCCTCGGTCCACCCCACCCCGGCTCCTCTCCCCACGATATCCTCGCCGCCGCCCCCACCCACGCCGGCCGATTCCGGCGAGCACCGGCCGCGCGCAACACCCCATCTCCTCCTCCTCCCCCTCCCTTCCCCTTCCTCCTTCGCCTGCCCCTTCTCTCTCCTCCTTCCTCCCGGCGGCCGGCCATGGGCGCGGACGAGGAGGAGCACCAGTCCCCCACACGGAAGCGCGAGCGCGAGGAGGGGGAGGAGCCCGCGGCCGCCGTCCCAAATCTGCATCAGTTCGTCGAACAACAGCGACCGTGTTGTTCCGTCACCGGCGAGATGTCTACCAATGGCGTCGAGATTAACGGGTACGTTTTGTTCCCCTCTCCGGCAAATAGCCATTGGTAGAAACTGGCACATATTTTAGGGATTTCTGACTGATTTGCCGGCTCCGTCGATTCACAGGATGTGTGCTGCGCCCGGGGCGAGGAGCAGTTCCTTCTTCCCAGCGGAGTCACAGGATTCATGAGCGTCCCAAACGGCGCGGTCTGTGCCGCCGGCTATCCGCGGCCGCCTGTGGAATGCAGTGGTGGGCGAGGTGTGCTCTGAAGCCACCAGCGGCTGGACGGGAAGGTCAGTGAAAATCAATCACCTCTATTTTCTTTTTGTCTATTGTTCTGCAATCTCATATCTGGACCATATTTACGTTCTTAGTCGTAGAAACGTGTTTATTGGCGCCTGCGTGGTATATGTTGTTGTTGGGGTTCATGAATGAGTCATAGTAGCGGTGAAGCAGTTTATTTCCATATTTGTTAGGTTCCCAGGCACGTAAAATCTTGGCAGTGAGCTATGGGGTTCCCTGTTGCTGAATTTGTTCATGAAGCATTAGTATTTGATTCAGGTTTGCGGAAATTTTGATTTCCAGGTAATTTGTTTTGTGGTAGTAGGTGACGCTAGGTTCATGAACATACATATGGATGTTGAGTGCTAGATTTCAGTTGGAGAGAAAGCTAAGATGAAATTGACTTCCAGGCTGTTAATAATCATGAACTTGTGCGGTTGTGCCATCAGAGGCGGCTTTGTTGGTTTTCCGAGCTTTTGCAGTCATTCTGTAGGATGCTCAAGGTAAGCATAATAAGCTGGTAGTGTATTTATTCCTTGCACAATTTTATTTTTCTTAATTATCTCCTGCACTAGCATTACCAGGCTTAGTGCATGCCAGGCTGATCCTCCTGACTCTCCAAAATGTGCTAGTGGTAATATTGTTTCCACCATGATGTGTACTAATGTGAAGCAACTTGATAGAAATGCAGGCGGTTCAAAATTCTAGCGGATTGAATTAGCTAGGTAACCGATCATCTGTTTCTGGATTCTTGCTTTCACCGTTTCAAATCCGTTAGTTGTAAGAAAAATTATGTGTTTTCGTTTGTTGTGAACTTGTGATCATATCATATATATGCATCTGCTCCGTGTAAGTTGTAAGAATAAATTTCTTGGAACAATCTTTGCATATCTATAGTATGCGCACTTGCATTTTCTGGGAGATGAATTTTAGCATATATATATATATATAATTCTACATGTTGCTCCCTCTTCTGTGCACGCAACCGTCGCCACCCTCATGATCATTTGTCATTCATCATACCCCCAACCATCCCGTGAACCGCAGCAGATCAAGTTGAAGATCCGCAGCCCCTTGATTGTTTGAAGTATCCTCAAATAAAAAATGAACATTTCCAATAAATATATTCAACTTTTACAAGGTTCTGGTTGCTTTGACAGTACAATATGTTCTACTGTACATTATATTTCCATATCTATATAATTTAGTTTGAGAAAGTAACTTAAGGAGGTGTATCCCTTTTTATAATTCCTCTACACTACTCAATCGCTATCTGCCTCTAATTATTATAGTGACATCACTTATGGGTGCGGCGCTAAATTCTTGAGAACCTTCTCTAATCATCATATTTTTCGGTATCTTAATTCTTGTATGTGATGCCATGAATATATACTGTTATATATTTTGCTACATTAGTGTTGTTGCTGCTTCTGTTCAAATTATAGTACATTGATCAAATTAACCTTTTCAGGCAAGAAGAACGCGGAGAAAAACAAGACATTGGAAGATGTTCTTGTTCGCTCACACATCTCATAGGAAGGACGAAGGTACCAATTCCAGCTGATGGTCCCTCTCCACTTTGTGTTAACTCATGCATGCTTCTTTATTGATCAATTGTTGTATGATCCATTCACAGTTTTAGGATGGTGCATTCTTGATACAATTTCGCTTACTCAATCCATGTAGTCTATGGACTGAAAAAACAATTACTGCAGTTATTTTCAACCGGTTCTATGTAGTTTCCAACATATTGCTTATAGTGTCTAGTTTGGTGCTTAATTCAGCTAGAAATGCTTTCTGGGAAGACTAGTAACACATATTCACTCCACAGAAAGTTAACGAGTCTTTGAAGCCGAAGTTCAACCTCTTTGTCAAGCAGGTGTCCGCCAGCATTGGGATGGCAGAGCCACACATTGATGTATGGATATTTTCTGGTTGCTTGCCCCATTCTCAAATTAATAAAAATTATTTGGTCTTCATATATTTTGCTTTTGCAATATCCTGTTCTAACATCTGAAAATGGAATACTTTAACAATATAATCCTCCTAACTTTCTGCAACTGATTTTTGTTGTAGTCCAAAATTATATGTTTGTATTTATTGCCTTTTTTTAGTGTGTTGATATTTGAAAGGGGAACAAGGCAACATGTTGCACACTTGCTTTTGTTAGAGCACTATATTTTATTGTTAACCATGCTATGGTCCAAACTCCTTTTTATTCTGCTTATATGATATTGCTCATCTTTTGTTTTCTGTTCGATGCCTCCTGTATTTAGAGTAGAAATAATCTTAATTTAGTGTTTCTTGAACATGGCCAGGGCAATGGATAAAATCTACTCTGGATAGTTGATAGAGGGAGTAGATGCTAAGTTGACTTTTTTCCTGCGGATTTGCTTATCGTGAAGATGCTTGCAAGGATGCAGAGGGAGCGGATCATTTGGAGATATAGGATGCCACTATTTGGTGTTTTTATGCATTTTGATTTGCTTGTAACTGTGTTTGCACTAGCTGGGAGTAAGTGACTTTAAGGAGTGTAGGTGTTTTAATTGAAGGCATGAAAAGCCATGACAATATGTATGCTCTTACAGGATGTGCTCTAATGCTGCTGGCTTATTATAAATCTTGGATTAGTAATGATGTGTAATGATGTTGGTTTATTGCAAATATGTGTTTGTTTTAGTTGGAATTGTATGCATAGAATGGAATTGGTGGATTTTATTTTTTTAATTCCTAATTAGTTAGTAGTAGCGTGGGAAAACACCAGACGCGCTACTACTACTTTGTTAGTAGTAGCGTGGGTTTGCATCCAGGCTACTACTACTTTTTAGTAGTAGCGTGGGAAAAAACCTAAGGCGCTACTACTGTTTCATTACTGGTAGCGCGGGTTGCACCCGCGCTACTACTAAAATGTTAGTAGTAGCGTGGGTTTCACCCGCGCTACTACTAACTATTAGCTGTAGCGCGATACTAGTAGCGCGTGTACCCGCGCTGCTAGTAACCATTTTACCCGCGCTGCTAGTAGCCTTTTTCCTAGTAGTGAACCTTGGTTTTACCATTTGCCTCACCTAGCCCTTTTTCCCTTGGGTTTCCGGAGCCCGAGGGTCATCTTTATTTTAGCCCCCTCCCCCCCCCCCGGGCCAGTGCTCCTTCGAGTGTTGGTCCGAACCGAGCTTCCTGCGGGGCCACCTCGGGGAAACTCGAAGTGTGGTTTTACTTGTAGCTTGACTTATCCGGTGTGCCCTGAGAATGAGGTACGTGCGACTCCTATCGGGATTTGTCGGCACATCGGGCGGCTTTGCTGGTCTTATTTTACCATTGTCGAAATGTCTTGTAAACTGGGATTCCGAGTCTGATCGGGTCTTCCTGGGAGAAGGTATATCCTTCGTTGATCGCGAGAGCTTATCATGGGCTAAGTTGGGACATTCCTGCAGGGTATAAACTTTTGAAAGCCGTGCCCGCGGTTATGGGCAGATGGGAATTTGTTAATGTCCGGTTGTAGATAACTTGACACCAGATCCGAATTAAAACGCATCAACCATGTGTGTCGCCATGATGGTCTCTTTTCGGCGGAGTCCGGGAAGTGAACACGGTTTTGGGTTATGTTTGACGTAAGTAGGAGTTCAGGATCACTTTTTGATCATTGCTAGCTTCACGTCCGTTCCGTTGCTTCTCTTCTCGCTCTTATTTGCGTATGTTAGCCATCATATCATGCTTAGACGCTGCTGCAACCTCATCACTTTACCCCTTCCTTTCCCATTAAGCTTTGCTAGTCTTGATACCCATGGTAATGGGATTGCTGAGTCCTCGTGGCTCACAGATTACTACAACACCAGTTGCAGGTACAGGTTATGCGATGATCATGACGCGAGAGCGATGTTTGCTTGTTTTGGAGTTCTTCTTCTACTTCTTCTTCGATCAGGGGATAGCTTCCAGGTCGGCAGCCTGGGCTAGCAGCGTGGATGTCAGTTGAGTTTCTGTTTGTGTTTCATCCGTAGTCGGATGATGCTCTTATGTATGATGATGTTGTACTCGTGTGGCATTGTATGCCTCTTGTATGTATCCCCATCTATTATGTAATGTTGATGTAATGATATCCACCTTACAAAAGCGTTTCAATATGTGGTTCTATCCTTGGTGGGACCTTTGAGTCTCTTTAGGATAGTGTCGTATATTGGGCGTGACATCATGGGTGGCTGTTTCCTGCAAAACTAATACTAAATCAGTACAGTCAGTCACCCTGAAATGGAAACCTACTACCTATATATAATATGTATTTTTTAATGCAGTATACAATATGTAGTTGCTTTTGCATTGTTTATGATAGGGCTAGCAAGAGGACACCGTGGGTGAAGACGGAACATGTGTTGGATTCATAGTTGATGGATGTCAGATATGGTTTTCTCCTTCGACGTCTTAGTCGTGGTGGGGTGCCTGATCTGGAGTTCGACGGCGTGTCCGGGGTGTTGCCCCGGTCTGATTTGTTCCGGTAATTGCTTTACTTTTGGTGAGCCACCTTCGAGGTCCGCAAAGCTGATTATCAGCGATGGAGCCGCGTTGAGCTCGGGTGATAAGGTAATCCATCATTTTCCTTTGATGGTTGTTGTGGTGGTGCCGGATGCAGGTGACAATAGTTGATTTTAAGTTCAACGATGTTTTGCTATCTTTTCAGTTTTGTCATGCCGGTCTTTACGTGACTTGTATTTTATTTTTCATGATATGAATGAGACACGTATTACCATGCGAAAAGAAATAAAAATATAGCAGGAGGACACCGTGGGCAAGTAGAGGGATCGGCTTGGAGAAACCAATCAAGGTTACGGAGGAGGATTAAGATGTGGACTTTCTGCCTACAGCAATGAGCAGACCGGATCTCAAAGCAAATGAACCGTCTAGATAAAGTGTGCATCTGTGCCCAAGCTCAGATTAGCACTTTTGATGTATATTTGATTTCATTAGTAGCTTCTGCTACTTCCCGAATCATAGAAGAAATCCGAACATGTTGGGCATGAAAAATTATGTGAATATCATCACAAAATATTCTAGTACATGAGAAAATTAATCAGTCCACTCCAAATCGTAACTAAACATGCATTTCAAATTGCATGGTCCCATATAGGACATAACAAAAGCGACACATATACATATCAAGTGTTGCATAGCATGAGAGGTTGGAGGAGGCCAAACACATAAATTTAGACCACTTTGAGCTAACTAGTAAAAATGCACGTGCAACGCACGAGTACCGTGCGAATAAAATCATCATACGTTTTAGAAAATAATATGTTAATAAAATAAAAATATATACTTATAATGAACATTGTTGTAATAATACAAAAGAAATGTAGCTCAAAGTAAAAAATCAGCGAATATATTTGTCATCAATCATGAGTGAACCGACTATCTTCGAGAGATATTTATAAAAAGTAATGTGATGCTTGAAGTAATAAACCATTTGGAAACTGCATTGGGGTAACACGACACTTGTCTTTTGCCTCAAGATCTCAAGGTTACCATGCTAATAAATACAACAACTTTGCCCATCAAATGCAAAGACAAAACAACACCTTGCATGCATAAACTGCAAGCATTAACCATGTATTTTCATAGAAATCAAGCCTATCTGATGGAAACAAAAAAATTCACTCACAGGAAAATGTGATCATCCTTTGAAGTTATTAACACTCACCTTCCCGTCCTTGAAATGCACCTTCTAGGAGCAGTAGTACATAAACTAAATCCTTACAAGTCAAGAACTGAATCCCCCTGTTATTATGTGCACAATTTTTTCGACCTGACACCATCCAGAAAGATACTAAATACAACAGTCTGGACACAACAAGAGAAACACGAGGAGAAAAAAGAGAGTGCGAGTTCGACATCGCAAGAGAAACACAAGGAGATAATACAACAATCATGACATAACAAGAGAAACAGGAGGAGAGAAGGGAGAGTGCGAGTTCGAGGCATCATCAAGAAACCCGCTGCGCACGCCCACAATCAACTCCTTCACTATCGGGCAATAACCTGAAGGCACTAATCTAGACCTAACAACATCCAGAAAGATAATATACCCCAAGATAGTTCATACAGCGAACAACGAAACACCATCAGCAAAAAACAACAGCCCTGGCAATGATCCCTGAATCTAGAATGACGTATCCTAGTGCACCATCTTCATCCAGAAGTTCCTTGAAATGCTCCTTGGCAAAGCCTCAGTATGTTGGCGGCATTGATCTTGAGCAGCTCCGCTCCCTACTTCAGCTCCTTCGGGCTATCTCCCTTCTAAAGACCTACCCAATACACCAAGAGAGAACAGAAGACGAAAACAATTTTAAAAGGAGACTTGATCATCTTCCTTTTGAAGGTTGCTTTGTTATGAAAACCAACCAAATAGCCCAGCATATAACAACCAACCCAACCATGTAGAACCTCTCACCAGATGGTAAATAAGCACAACACCAAGAATGGAACTGCCAAATACTATTGGGGCAACAGTCAATCCCAAAAACTGATCCAACAAGCCAAACCACTCTAGCAACAGAGCATGAAAAGAACATGCGTGGGAGTGGGACACAAGAGCGATGAGTGGGGCATGGGCGTGGGCGGCTTTATTTTCTGGGGGGCGTTGGAGGTGGAGAGCGTAAGACATGGGTCAGGAGGTACAACACTAATTGCAATTAGCGCCAAATATCTGAGGGCTTTAGGCCGTAGGATCTGCCATATGGATGGATAGAATGGATTTGGATCTCCAAACTTCGTGCTTTTATAGGGGCAATAGATAGATGGATAAATTATGTAGGGGTGTTTTCAGAAGAAAAAAATGGAAGGGGGGGGGGGCATGGCCCCAGCCTGCCCAGCCCTGGCTCTGTCACTGAGACTAAGTTCGAAGGACTAAAGTAAAGATAGTTTGCATCTATCAGACTAGCCAGAGGCCATCGGATGGGAAGCATGACATAATTAAGCCACATGATAGGCTAGATGAACCTCGTCCTAATTTGTTGTTGCTTCTTAACTGCTTCCGTAACTCACGCATCTCTCTCTCTCTCTCTCTGTGTGTGTGTGTGTGTGTGTGTGTGTGTGTGTTTCTTACTCCTTAAACAATGCTTCCTCGCTCTCTCCAAATCAAGGAGAATAGGGACGAGATCGGTAGGATGAATTTGAATGCTTTCCTAGTTTATTTCTTCCGCAAATCAGGGCTGTAATCCTTCCCAAAATCACATGAGGCTATTTGCTTCCTTAGGAAGCAGATCTTGATTTCATTATTACCTAAAATTGCTTCCATAAGTGTCATGTGACTTTGCTTGCACATCAAAGACGTTTCATCCCAATGTAGTGTTGCGGAAATAAACTTGCTTCCATTTACCCATGGATTTGCTTGCACCGTGAATTAATCTTGCTACAGTTAACAAAATTTTGTTTTCTGCCTAATGAAAAAAAAATCAATTGACTAGAGGATTGCTCTAACCAAATAAGAGTTCTTTCTATACAAAATAAACATTATCATGACTACACATAACACATGCTTGCTCTACCCCTGGTGTGTTGCCCAACCGCCTGCTTGAGTGCACACAAAGTGTTTGATAAAATGCCAAAGAGAGAGGGGATGAGAAAGAAGAAGAAGACCAAGTCAACTTGTCTGCGTGGCATTTTTTTCTTCCAACTCAGCCCGACAAATGGGCCCGCCGATTACTGACGTCATCAAAATACTTGCATTTTGAATCAATGTTTTTTGCCACTGTCAAATTTTCGATTCGGTACGAAGTGTCACATTTTGCAAAGTGGTGGTTTTCCGAGAGGTATGACGCTAAAAAGTGGTGGTTCTGTGCATTTTACTCTGCTGGGAGAGATCAGACCTACTCCCTCCGTTCCAAAATAGATGACTCAACTTTGTAATATATTACTACAAAGTTGAGTCATATATTTTGGAACGAAGGGAGTAACAAATAAGATTAGGTTAGCACATGTCGCGCAAGCGTCATGCATTCATACTTACTTTTTTTACTGATGATCTAACCAAGAATATGCATCAACAATACCATTTGACTGTGTTGCACATACCACATGGAAGAAAAATTAGGGATGAATCAAATTCATCCCAAACACACAACCTAAGTATGCTTATATGCTGGAACTGGCAGAGAAGTCCTTACTCATAATCAAACTAATTATATAAACATTATTTATCTTGTACAAAAAGACTAGTGCATTGTGCTCATATAGTGATATAGGCAAACACTGGTGGAATTAGGCAATACAAATATTTACATACGGAATTGAGATAAACTTGAGCTAACATGCAAAAGCAAAATCCTATTAGACATCAATCCTCTAAACGTTGGGATTTTCAAATAGCCCATCATATGTATTTTTTAAACTTAATAGCCCATTGTATGTTCAAAACTTCACATAAGGAAATAGCATATTGTATGATCAAATAGTATGTTGAATCCTCAAAGATTTAATCACTCAAGAGTAGTCATGAGTTCGTGAAGAAGAATACTAGTGAACCACATAGATAGTCTAATAACAGACACACAACAATGGCAATTGTTCACACTGTGAAGCAGAAACAGAATATGTATGTTGCATAGTTATTTTTACAGTCAACATAACATCTCCCGCTATAGTACTTTTACCGAAAAGAGCTCAATAATTTTTGTTCAGATATTCCACTAGGTCATGGCACATGAAAAATATCTTGCAATATTATTTGTGAACACACTGGGCTTGCCAAAAATATTTGAATGAGAGGCATTGGTCAAATAAAATCGCGACCAACTCCTGTAACCGCGCTCAATCTCCTTGCAGACCTCATAGTACCAAGGGAGAGACTACGTTGCCACTCAAACCTAAAGGACACATGACTTTGATGAATCTTTGTCTGCCTTATGGTCTAGTGGCCAGTTGTTGACCGTTCTGGTGGCTATCAGTTTTTTTGCCAATTTATACAAGGGTCCAAATCAATGATCATTGTGCTAAAATAAAACTTTAACCGTTGGTTTATTATGCCAGATGCAAGAGATGTTTGCGAGTGTATCCAAGGATTGTTGCCAATCCAATATACCAGAAGAAGGCAAATTGTTATGCAGCTCACATATGGTTCGCCAAACTAGCAGGCCACAAGAACATAAATAAATAGACCATCATTCATGCTGGCATCAGGAATATATCTTGAGTTATCATAAGATCAAACAGCAGAGAACATCTGATATAACACTAAAACATTGGAAAACAGTCACAAACTCATGACAAATTACGCTTTAGTGCTGATATAGAAATATACTAAAATGGTCCGCACATTTGACAAACAAGTCTAGCCAAAACTTCCACAGGTTCTCAGAATACATGATCAGTTTCGGTTGCCAACATAGCATAGATTCACCATAAAAAGCTCATGACAATCACAAGAAACAAGCATTACTGTCCCTAGATCGAAAAAACCTGCATTGAACAAAACAAAAAGAGAAGCAACGTTAGCATAGCCAACACAATGGATGTGTCAAACATGGCTAGAAAAACAAAAAGCAAATCATGTTCATAATTTGAGGCAACAGAAGACAGCAGAAAATAAGGCAGACTTTATGCTGCTGAAAATAAGGAGTGGCATTCCAATGAAATAATAGCCCTCAAACTTCTGATGTCAAAACATTAATTAGGTGACTTTCAATTGTAATTATACAGCTACCATAACATCAAATCTAATACCTGCTTACCAATAATTTGCAATAGGAAAACAATCAGCAGTTTGAGGTACAAACTAATAACACTCAAGTGAAATCAGTTTTTAACAATAAAAACGTTTGATGTAAGTGCATTCCCCACTTTTCATACTGTGAGCCTTTTAGATTGACAAACGGCACAAGCCTTGGCATCTAAACAACATTCCACAGACACAACACTAAAGCTAGCAACAAAGCTAATAATAATTGACAACGTTCCCGGATCAAACTGGATACACAGTACATATTAATAACTCAGTATTGCTTAGGAGGCATCATTCAGGGATAAAACAAATCAAAGAACACAGAATCCTACATCAACCATATTGACCCAAGCCAAACCATTAGTATCTCAATGGACACATTGCACAAGTTCATATACTTCAGACATACTATATATTTCGACCTCACTTGGAATTCTATAAAATCCATCCTAGTCATTCACAAGGCCTAGGACAAAATGTAAGACACATGCTAGAGTAAATCATGCAGAGGAAAGCCACAGCCTTAAACAAACATCAACGATAGTGCAGCAGATGCTAACCTTAGATGCTGCTCGGGTACATGAATACCCTGACCTTGCGCCCCTGCACACAAAACAAAAGCAACAAACAGCCTCAGCAAAAGGCACCATCAAGCAGGCAAGCAGCTCATCGAAAGCTAAGGGCGGGCGGGCACTGACCATGGACTCGGCGGGGAGGTTGGACTTGAACTGGGCGCGGACGACGCCGGAGTTGCCGTGCGGGCGGGTGATCTTGCCCCAGAGGCAGCGGTAGTGGGTGCCGTTGCTCTTGGTCTTGGCCTTGTACACGTACGCCAGGCGCTTCCCGGCGTACCACGCCACGTCCTCCTTGGTGTTCACCCCCTCGACCTGCACCAGCGACGTGCTCTCGTACTGGTTCGACTTCGACCTGCAGATCAACCCCCACATAGCCATTAGCGCGCAGCTCAATCCGCACCAAGAAATGAATGGCCAGATCCAGCGCCCGAGAGGCAGGGCCAAGAAGGGGCCGCTCACCTCTTGAAGCCGAGGATGGTGCCCCGGACGTAGAGCCTGACGCGCTGTCCAGTGCGTCCCTTCACCATGACTGCCGCTTCCTTCCGCCGCCGGAGACGAGGGGCTCGGGGGTTGGGTGGGGGGCTTCGGGTGGGAGAGGGCGACGCGACGGCGGCCGCAGGCGGGGGCGGCTTATATGTAGGCAGCGGCCGGTATCTGGACGGCGCGGATCGCCTCGCCCCGCGGGATGGACGGCTCGATCTGCCTCGGCACGGTGGGTCGGAGCGGGCTAGGGTTTAACGAGTGTCACAGCGTTAAATGGGCCGCATGGGCGGTGGACTTGTTTGACCTCACTGCGTGGGCCTCGCTAGGCCCATGAGTCCACTTAACGGGTCGCGAGTCGGTCCGCCACCCGATTTCGATCGTTTCGTTCCGCCGGGGGTAACCGACCACGTACGGCCGCACCTTCTTTCCCCGTCGCCGTCGTCCGCCTCCGCCGCCGAAGCCGCGCCTCCTTCCCCGCGAGGCCGCCGCCGGCGACGAGCTCTCCCTCCCGGGATCCGAGGTCCGCTCCCCCCGTGCCCAGTTCAACGCGCCTCTCGCTCGCCCCCCCTGGGCGGAGGGGGTCGCCTGACCGGGTCTAAACTGTAAGCCCTAATTTCACCTCCCTGCCCCGATCTTCTTCACCAATTTGTCGACGGCGCGTTCGGTCGATTGCGAATTTGGAAGTTTCTCCCACCAGGAAACCTGCAATTTTGGTTCCCCTTCACAGGAATTTCTGTAAATCCGGGCGCTGTTATGCTACTAGGGTTCGAATATGCTTGGTAACTAGTCGCTTTTGTTCGTGCTTCACCGTTATTAAGGCCAGGTTGCGTTGTTTTTAGGTTATATGTGGCTCTTCCTAAGTATTACACTCTAGGCATGCCTACTTTGTGGCTGTATACATTCTAGTCATCATCAATTGCGGCTTGATTCTCCAAAGACTTGGAAGATATGATTTATTCTAAAAAAGCCGAGTGAAATGCGTGAAGAAAGTTTCGTTCATCATCTTAATCCTAGATAGTCGCATGCTTTTGTTGGTATTTATGTACTGTAACTAAAGATGTAATCATAAAAGAATTTACATTTGCGACCGTCGAGTTAATTACTAAATGAGCTTTTGTGACTTAATATCATTCCCCAAACTTAAATGGCCGTCTTGCACCTATAAGTCATCTCCTATAAAAAGCTAAAATTACTTCGCCACGATCCTTTACGGCTTTACCTACGTGTTATTTAAGGCATTTGCTATATGTATTAGTCTTAAGTTTCATTGCTGTGCCTCTTATTGTTTCTAGCAAGCAACATTCTTAAGGCCGTTAACTTATTTCTCTTCACCTAATGAATGACAGGGTGTAGGCAGTTCTACTGCTTGCCTAAGCTACCCTTGCTTCATTTAGTATGGACGTCGATGATGATGTGGAGGACGATGACATGGATTTCAACCCTTTATATAGGGAAGGATCACCATCCGAGACCTCGTCAAGCCTCACCTCAGAGGCAGAATGCGAGGGAACTAGATTTGAAAATCAACCAAGCACTGAGGTGCTTCTTTGCAATAGTTCTGGTAATGGAAATGCAGGTGATTGTGTGCTTCCCAAAGAAAGTGTGTCAGCAAAAGGTGCCTCCAAAGTAAATGTTCCAGAGAGCAGTTCTACCCACTTGCATTGTGAGAATAGAGAAGGCCATGTTAATGGATTGGGAAAGGAACCCTTACGAACTGTAGCTTCCATCTCTCCACCAGTACAGAATACTCATCCCCTGTTGCATGAAGGCACCGAGGAAGATGCAATCTGCAGGCGGACACGGGCAAGATACTCTCTGGCAAATTACGCACTCGACGAGTTAGAGACCTTTCTCCAGGAATCTGACGATGATGGTGACCTGCAGAATGTTGACGAGGAAGAGGAATACCGCAAGTTTCTTTCAGCTGTCCTGTCTGGTGGAGGCGATGGCACACAGGCTTGCCAGGGGGATGAAGCCCAGGATGAAGATGAGAATGATGCGGACTTTGAGCTCGAAATTGAGGAGGCCCTGGAAAGTGATGGCGGTGAAAATGTCGAGAATGATAAGAGCATAAATGGTAGGAATAAGAAAGATGGTCATAGGCCTCAGACTAGGAAGAAGAGACCCGAGTTGTCTAGGGCAATCAATCATCAACAGGAATCAACTAAACCTAATTTGCGACCGATTGTGCCAAATATCTCAACTATACCCCAGGTTCCTGGGCAGTATCCATCCCAGAACATCAATATCCCTTCCTCATCATCATCAGCAACTGGTGCTGCTGTAGTGAAGGGGTTTACTGATGAGCAACTTGGCCAATTGCATATTTTGATATATGAACATGTTCAGCTCATGATCCAAACCTTCTCTCTATGCGTGCTCGACCCATCTAAACAGCGTGTGGCTGCTGATGTTAAAAAAATGATAGTTGAGTTGGTTGGCTACCGTGATCAAGCATTGGCTAGGAAAAACACTATTCGTCAACAATTCTATTTCGAAGGGCAGCATCTTCGGTCAGCAATTAGTCATGCTTCTTCTGAGAGCTCGCAATGCCAATGGATTCCATTAATTAAGAATCCTGTTATGTCCATCCTTGATGTATCGCCACTTCATTTGGCCCTCAGCTATTTAAGTGATGTTGCAGGCGGTGAGTACGCAAGTACCATTTTTTTGCAAATACTCTTTTTCATCTTGTTTGCCATGACTTAAACACCTTATTTTTTACTCAATTGACAGCTGTTGTGAAGTATAGAAAAAGCCATGTGGATGGCACTCCAGAGAGGATCCGCTTTAGGAAAGAACCTCTTTTTCCATCACCTGTACTTAGCACTGGCAGAGATGCTAACAATATTTCTCAAGACAGACCAAATAATGTGTCCACATCAACGCCAGCTTCACCTGGCCAGTCACAGCCCAAGAAATCATTAGCTGCTACCCTTTTTGAGAGTACTAAAAAGGAGTCGGTTGCTCTTGTTCCATTTGATATTGCAAGATTGGCGCAGAGATTTTATCCACTATTCAATTTTTCGCTGTTTCCTCATAAGCCACCTCCCGCAGCTATGGTCAGTAGACTGCTTTTCACTGATGCAGAGGACGGGTATGATTTACATTTTCACTAACGTTTATTAGGCATGCATTATGGTTTTCTTTTCTGTTAATTCTAATCTATCCATGATGCATGAATTTCAATCTTCAAAATGTAAGATTTAAGGAATGCTGAATGTCGAAATTTTATTGTAGTCTCCATTGAGGTTGTAATGTTTTCTTTCCTGTATTACTGTCACTGTTTTATGCAATTTGTATCTGGCTTTACGAAGCTGTCCTTTCATCTTCATATTGAAATTTTTGTAAGGTCTCCTTTTGGGTGGTTAATCATATTAAGGTTGATATTTTTTGTCCACTTGCTTAGTGTGGCATCATATATTACCCTTTTCAATTGCATGATTATATATCATCCAAATACAACTGTGCTATCATTTGTTTTCTTGGTTATGTAACATTCTTACTTTATGTTCTGCCTGCAGGTTATTAGCTCTAGGACTTCTGGAATATAATAATGACTGGGAAGCGATACAAAAGCGTTTTCTTCCTTGCAAATCAACGCATCAGGTACTATTGTGGTGTCATTTATTTGTTTCATTGAGTACCTCGCAGTTTTCTATTATTTGCTAGACATACCAATTTAGTATTCTCATCACTTGTTTGGTGCCCCTTGGTGTTATGACAGACTTTGTCTGAGTATCAGATAGTATGAAGAAATGGAATTCATTAAAGAGTCGATATTAGAAACAAGTGTTGTTTTGATTGTATTGACATGGCAGTGAGAGTTTCCAAACTGCTAGGTGCCGGCACTACG
Source organism: Triticum aestivum (assembly GCF_018294505.1). Classification (NCBI taxonomy): domain Eukaryota; kingdom Viridiplantae; phylum Streptophyta; class Magnoliopsida; order Poales; family Poaceae; genus Triticum; species Triticum aestivum. The sequence continues at coordinate 65,630,517 of NC_057813.1, forward strand.
GCCGGCCTAATTTGATATCTACTCCTAATAACTAATACACCAGGTTGCATGTTTTGAATAAAGATTTGGTGACTCTTATATGCTTAATTTCAACAAAGGCTACTGCCTGAAAATTGTTCTGCTTTTGTTGCCGTTATACGAGCAAGCTTAGATCAATCTTGATCCTCTAATGCTAAGAACCACAACTCCAGATCTTATGGGCAAATTCTTATTTTGCCCAGTGCTTAGTTTAGTCTCTTTACCAAGTTTTCAGCTGCTCAAAATCCCGGTTTCTCTTTGTATGCTTTATGCTGTTTCAGTAACATAACTTTTTGTAGTGTAGATATTTGTGAGACAGAAGAACCGCAGCTCAGCGAAAGCTACTGACAATCCAGTCAAGGTAAGTAAGTATACATCTTTCCAAATTTTTTTGCGGGGGGTATACATCTTTCCATTTACTGGTACATAATATGCTTAATGAATTCTTATAAGCCTTTGAGGTTCAAGAATATTTTTCTAAAGGTCTTAACTGATTAGCATAAATAAGTATGTGGTGCCGGTTCATCCCATCATCTAGTTTTGAAACTGATATGTGTTTCCTCGGCAGAGACTTCTTTTCTATAATGATATTCTAAGTACTGAAGCTCCTGAAGAAGTATTAGCAGTGTTTGAATCACCATTATTTTAATCTTTTATGTTTTTGCAACATATCTTTTCAGATTTTCTTATGTGTCAACGTAAAGTAGGACTAAAAAAATCCCTGGGAAACTGTAAAAGCCAACTTCTGTAATATGGACCATATCACATTTGGTTATTATAATTAGAAGCAAGCTGAGAAATGACTTCTACTCCCTCCGTCCGCAAATACTTGTCCTTGAAATGAATGTATCTAGATGTATTTTAATTCTAGATACATCCATTTTCATCCATTTATGCAACAAGTATTTTCGGACGGAGGGAGTACCAGCTCTATTTTTAAAGGGTATAGAACAATGACGAAATTTATAGTGCTTTGGTGGGGCTCTATGATCTTACCTCTTGTTACTGGAAGTTTCAAAGAGCACTCCTGTGTGTTATAAAATAGTAGGTCAATATGTTCCCGTGTAGCAAAAACCAATACTGGTTTGAAACTGGGATGACCCGATCCTCGTGCTCTACTGGCTGTTATGGTGATCCCCAATAGGATGTAGATGTTAATTTACTTGACTGCTGTCTTTGAAAAAAATCAACATACTACCAAAGTACTAAGCATATTCTTGGTTGAAATAATGCAGGATGTGCGCCGTATGAAGAATTCTCCATTGAGTAGTGAGGAAGTGCAGCGTATCGAAGAGGTGGTTATATCTGTCTCTGCAGACTATCTTCTGTTCCCTGTTGAATTGGTATTTGCTTACTTTTCCCCTTATTCCTACATTGATGCAGGGGCTCAAGATATTCAAATATGATTGGACATCTGTTTGGAAGTTTGTTGTGCCATACAGAGATCCTTCGCTGCTCCAGCGTCAGTGGAGAGTTGCCAATGGAGTCCAGCGATCTTACAGTAAAAGTGAGGCTTTGAAAGCAAAGAGAAGAACATATGAAGCGAAGAGGAGGCAATTAAAAGCTTCCATGGCTGATTCACAAGTAGGTCGTGAGCAGGAGGTTAGTGTGTTACCGAACTCACAAGAGAACCTTGAATACCTATTTCCATTTAGAGTAGTGTTATTGAGCATGATGTATATTGCTTTCGTGACAGACTGATAATGATGCTTTTGAGGATGTTGAAAATGATGATGATGATGATGATGATGGTGATGGTGATGATCCGTATGTCAATGAAGCATTTTTAGCGGACACAGAGAATAGGAGCATGAATATGATGCAAACGGGCACCAGCCTCAATGATGAATGTGGTTCTGCATATGGCCGCTTTGAGCAGCATAATAGAAATGGTATGCGCCATGGTGTCGGCGCTGCATATATACCTTTTAGCTCTTGTGCTTCTGATGGTCCTTCAACTAAAAGGGTGTTTGGTGTGACTTTGGATGAACCGCAAGCTTCACAATTGTCTAAAGAGAAAGGTAGCCATGTCGTCAAGTTGGCCCCAGATTTGCCTCCTGTAAACCTTCCTCCTTCTGTCCGTGTGATATCTCAGATGGAATTTCATCAGAATGCCGCGCAGGATCTGTTTCCTGTGCCACCTCCAACCTTTACAGAATGTGTTTATACACAGCTAAATCTTTTCCCTCATCATAGTACTACTGACAGATCACAACAACATGGGCATGATGCACGTTCGATGGAAGATGGCGCTGAGCAAGATTTTCAAATGCATCCTTTGCTTTTTCAGCATCCTCGAGAAGTGCTTTCGTCACATAGCCATTTGGTTCAAAATCTTACTAGTCATTCAAGAAATTATAATCTTTTCCCTTTTGAGAAAGTTCAAGTTGAGAAAAGTAATAAGCAGACTACAGATTGCATGGAAAGAGCTCCTGTCAATGCTAATACCATCGACTTCCATCCTCTGCTGCAAAGATCTGAAGCTGAGATGCATGTGGAAGTACCGGAAGAGGACTGTCATCCACTTTCTAATCAATCTGACGGTCGTATTAGGGAACCTCCAGTGGATGACCAGTCAACAGTTAGGGAAGCGTCGACAAGCGAAAGAGAGAACGGTGTTGATATGCAAGAATCCACAAGCCCTTGTGAGAGGGATAACAACATTGATTTGGACATTCATTTATGTTCCTCAGTGGATTTTAGGATTGCAAAGGATTTGAGAAGTACTCCTAGTAAATCCAGAATTCAGCCAGAAAGGCCTGTGAAGGACAGAGCTAGTATTTCGAATTCACAGCCTGGAAATGCTAGTCCTCATCATGACACTGAAGGGCCTGGTGAGGAAACAATGCAAGGCATTGTAATGGAACAAGAAGAATTAAGTGATTCCGAGGAAGAGAGCCAGCATGTTGAGTTTGAATGTGAGGAAATGGATGATTCTGAAGATGAGCAAGTTCAGGGCACAGAACCATGTTCGACTACAAACAAGGTAATGCTTGGCACATGAATCTGGTGTTGCACTATACTGTGATTTTTCCTCTTCTGCTATGCTATTATTAAATGTCAAGCACTGCGCTACTGATGTTTCAAGATGTCTTGTACTGTGTTTTTTCCTCTTCTGATATGCTATGATTAAATGTCAAGCACTGCGCTACTGATGTTTCATGATGTTTGCCTTCTATGTTTGGTGTTGTATTTTGTGGACTGATTCTCACATGTTCTCACACCGAAATTCTCAGCCGATCATTGATTGGTGATGAAATTAAAAAAAATCTTTCCTCCTTAATGATTTGAATGTTTTCGAGCCTTTATTCTCTGCATGTTGTTTTTCTTGTTCTTGAAGCTCGCCGATAACATATACATATTTCGTTGTGCAGGGAACTTCAACATCAATTGTTTGTTCAGAGGTGCAAGAAAATAATGACCAGTGTCAAACCCAACAAGGATTAAAACAGGTGGCTAAGCAGGGTGTGGGTTCAAAACGGAAATCCCGTGGGTCTTCTAGTGCAAGGCCGGTTAGAGCAAAGTCGAAGCCAACGGATGCAGATGCAGAAAAGCACACAGGAACTAGAAGAAGCCGACGGATATCCAAGTCCAGGTCTCGAGCAAGTGAATCTAGCCAGGCCAAAATGCCGGAAGAGGCAGGTCCTGAACACAAGTCCAGGGAGTCAAGAAGGTCTAGAAAGAGTCCTGCCCCTAGTTAAAAGGTCTCTAGCGCTTCTTTGCTTTGCACAAGATATCTGTTGTGTTCACCTTGCTGCATCCGCCAGACGATAATTACAGCTGATTATTCGCCAGTGGAGATAGACATGTCAACCATTTGTTGGCGCATACCCCTTGTCAGATGATCACTTGAACAGGGAATTCATGTCTGGAGCTGAGTAGAGAAACTGAAATGGTGAGGATGGTCTATTACATGTATAGCCATGCCGTTCATAAAGTCGACTAGCTGTCGGTGAGCATGGGAAAGCATTCCCTCTAGTAAAGATCCAAGCAGCCGCGAAGGGCGTCCCAGGGATGATGAGTTCCTTTCTTGGATCGAAATGGCGAGTAGATATTTCGCCTTCCTGTCTCCAGGAAAGCCTCTGGTTTCATTCTGTACATCTAGCATGGCTGTTCATTGTATTTTAGTTCTTTCTAGTGAGCTCTTATCAGTGCAGAGAAATGATGCTCTTATAAGTGGAAAATAATGCAACATTCAGGCCCTGTTTGGAAACTCTGGAATTCAGTGTTTAATTAATGCCAAATGTATGATATGCATGTGAAACTGCTGGATTTCTAGGCAGGCTGCCCTTCAGTGAGGCAGTTTGACTGCAAATTTACTGGTCTTCCACATACGGTATGAATCTATGAGCTCCCCTCTCTGGAAGGCCGGAGGTCGCCGTAGGTGGCGTTGAAGTGCGCCAGCGTGTGCGCCCACCTGATGTCCTCCTTGAGCTGGTGCACGCCGATGGTGTCCTCCAGGAAATCCTTGGCCTCGGCGCTCTTGTAGTCGTACATCCTGGGGAAGATGTTCACCCTGTTCTTGGCCTTGCCCCCCTCGTTCAGCCAGTTCCCCGTGGTCACATCCTCCACGCCTGATGCACACGCCATTAGTTTCGAGGACATGTGATGAAAGATGTTCTACTGGAGTTCGTGGTTCACAAGCAGAGGGAGGGCGTACGTACCTTTGGCCTTCCTCCTGACCATGTCGGAGGTGGCGATCCACTGGACGAGGTCCCAGGAGAGCGCGTCCCCCATGCCAAGCATGAACGGCGGCGACTTTCGGTCCATGAACGGCAGGCCCACGCCGTAGTACATGTCCTCCCGCGGCGCCCGCCGCAGCGTCTTCACCAGCGCGTCCAGCCGGAGGTACGTGTCGTCGTCCACCTTCATCACGTAGTCGTACGGCCGCGGGCGTCCCTCGCCCCCGGCGGCGCCGAGCATGGCCGGCAGGTCCGCGAAGTAGGTGTACGTCTTGCCGTCCTCGGCGTTCTCGGTGCAGTTGAAGAGCAGCACGTCGCCGTAGGCGCGGCGCTCCAGCGCCACGAACGCGCCGTGCTCGGCCGGCATCGGCCGCGCGCAGAGCGCGAACCGGACGTCCACGCGCGCGGCGCCGCGGAGGGCCGCCGTCTGCTGCACCGCGTACGCCATCCGGATCAGGTGCCGCCGGGAGTGCTTCTTGGGCATCGTGTGCACGCCGACCAGGATGCTGAGCTGGTCCGGGCGGCGGCCCCCGTCGTCCGCCACCAACGCCGCCGACGCTGACGCCGCTGGTTGGGCGGCGGCGGCACGGACGTCGGCTCCCGTGAAGCAGCTGGCGACGCTGACCGGGTTGCGCAGGTAGGCGGGGAAGGTGATGCAGAGCAGGGTGAGGAGGAGGACGAGGGCCATGGCGCAGTAGGCCGGCCTCCCGAGGTACGACGAGTACGACGGCGACGACATTGCTCGACCTTGGCGTTTGTGTGCAATGGTGCACGGCACACATGGGCGCATACATATATAGCAGTACCAGGTCACGAGGTGTGGAATTGAGGCACTGCTAAGCTGTTCTGTCGTTTGCCAATGGGAAATGTTCTTGCTAAATGAAGCAATAAATACACTTGATTTATTTTGGTTTTAAGTAGAAAATACTACATTTGATTTGATTTCTAAAGCCGCGGAGATTCTCTTGGAAACGTTATTAGCTAGTACTCTATGCCACTTTATCATGCACCTACCGTATTGATAAATATAGAGGTAAATACACCAGAAGTCATAGAACTTGCATGCGACGGTCAGTTTGGTGCACAAACTTGTAAAATACGTATTTCTGGTCATCTAACTTGTCGCCTCGTTCATATACGGTGCTTCTCATTATACCCAGTCGTATCCATACGCGCGCCAACGTGGCAGGGCCACTGTCAGTGGCTGAGGTCGGTTTGTTGTCAGAAAGGACCCTTACATTCTATTAATTTATGCAGAAAATCCTCAAATAAAATGAGAAAGTAATGAAGAATGGGATGGGATTTGAACCAATGACCTGCTGCCCTTCGCCTCGCATAGAAAACCACTAGACCAACTAACGTTTGATGTGTCAAATATACAGTTAGTGCTATTTATTGAACACGTACCGTACTAATTAAAATAGAAATCAAAACGACAAAATTGTGTGCTGAAAAGGAGAAGCCCCGGTTCGAAATATTTTTTGAAATAAACGCAGGAGAGCTGCGTATTTCATTGATTAGAAGGGGGGGCGAAGGAACACCGAGTACAGGGTGCAGGCTAACGCATTAGCTTGCGGAAAAAGAAATTGAGAGAAAGCAAAAAGAGGAAATAAAGGGGCTACTCTCGCAGAGTTAGATGTCGGCCTCCTGCCAGCGCCCAGTCGCTTGCCTCCGATAGCAGGAGATGCAAGACTTGCCGCGGCGAGCGCTCCGTGCCGCCGCCAAAAATGCGCATGTTACGCTCCTTCCAAATCCACCAAAATACTAGGAGGGCAACCGACTTCGCCAGCTTCCAAGTGGAAGGCGCGCGACTCATGCTGCTTATCCAGTCGATCCATGGCACATCCAGCGTCCATGCAGCCGGATTTAGTTCCGGGACTGCGAAACGGTGCGCCACCATTTCCTATAGCCGACGCGCCCACGGGCATTCCTTCATGAGATGCACCGATGTCTCGAGGTTCCGCAAACATAGCGGGCAAAAATAGGAATTGGGCCAATGCCGGGCAAGTAGGCGGTCGGCTGTGAGGATCCTCCGTTGGGCGAGCAGCCATGCAAAGGTACGGAGTTTGGGCGGAGCCCAAGCTTTCTAGATCTCCTGACACAGTGGGAAAATAGTGGATCCGATGAAGAAAAGCCTATATGCGGAGGCCATCGTGTAGACGCCATTTTCTGTTAGCCTCCAGCGGAAGGAATCCATGGTGCCAAGGGAGAGCGGCTGCCGGGAATTGACACACGCCCATAGCCTTACAAAGGAAGGCAACAGGTCGGTGGTCACCCGGCCACGGAGGTCTTGAATCCATCTGCTCCCTAACAGTGCCTGATGCGCGGAGCGCACCTTGCGTCTTGAGACCTTGAATAGATCAGGGGCGATCACGAGCGGCGCGCCCTCGGGCAGCCATCTATCGTACCAGAAACTGACTCGGTTGCCATCCCCAACGGTGACCGCACATGTCGCCGCAAACATATGTCGTTCCGCAAGTGTCACTGGGACCGGTAAACCCTGCCAGGGGACGACGGAGGTCCTTTCCGCCCAGAGCCAGCGGAGGCGGAGCGCCATGCCAAACCGCTCCAGGTCGACGATACCGAGCCCGCCAAGATCGCGCGGGCGGCAAACGCGGCTCCACACAACTTTGCAGTGCCCGCCATGGCACACCTCCTCCCCACGCCATAACCATGCACGCCGTAGCCGATCCAGCTCCTTACGAACCCATGGCGGGAGCGCATAGACGGCCGACCAGTATATGGTGAAAGCAGTCAGGACGGAGTTGAGGAGAACCAGTCTACCAGCAAGGGTGAGCAGCCTGGCCTTCCAGCGCGCCAGGCGTGTGCGGAGCTTGTCCAGCAGCGGTTGCAGGTCCACTTTACGCAAGGTCCGAAGAGACAGCGGCAGCCCCAAAAATTTGCAGGGGAAGCTCTCAACCCTAGCCCTTAGAGGTGAGATCACGTCATGCACGTCCAACTGCTCGCACCTTATGGGGAGGACGACACTTTTCTCGAAGTTTACCTTAAGCCCGGAAGCCAGGCCAAAAGCAGTAAGAATGGAGCGGAGAGCTGCCAGCTCGGTCTTCACGGGGTTGAGGAAGAGAGCAACATCGTCGGCGTAGAGGGAAGCCCGCAGCTGCGGCAGCCGGCCCTGGAGCTTGGAGATGACCCCTGTGTCCACTGCAACATCGAGAAGCCGTTGGAGGGGCTCCATGGCGAGGATGAATAAGAACGGCGACTGAGGGTCACCCTGACGCAAGCCGCAATAGTGGATTATGGGGCGGCCAGGCACCCCATTGATCAGAACACGCGACGAGGAGGTGGCAAGGAGCATGGAGATCCAATCGCACCATCTCGGACCAAAACCTCGAGCACGGAGCATGTCAAGCAGATATGGCCAGGAGACGCTGTCGAAAGCTTTGGCGATGTCGAACTTGACGAAAAGCATGGCACGCTTGACACGGTGGAAGTGGTGTGCCATCCCTCGGGCGAACATGAAGTTGTCCTGGATGCAGCGGCCTTTGATGAACGCAGACTGGGCCGGGCCAACAAGTTCGTCAATCCACCGTGCGAGACGCATCGCAAGCACCTTCATGAACAGCTGTCTAGCTTGACTAAAGGTGCGTTGGTTCACTCGCGATACGGTCATATCGTTCTCGAAATCAAAGATCTGCTTGGTAGTAGGGAGTTTTTTCCACAAAAGATTAGTAGACTTCAAAATAGAGTTGCCGATCATCTGGCGAAATATAGCCGGTCCGAACGAGCTACGGCTGTGTGGCTTGGTTCGGCTCCACCATGTATCGAGGACATTTGGCCCCTCGACTGTAACTCTATTCATACGTAATGAAACTCCCTTTATCCCCGCAAAAAAAAATCAAATAATTTTTGTTTGATTTCAAATAATTAAATATTTAAAATCTAGATAAAAGGAAATATAGTGTAAAATGAATGTACGTAAATTTTTGGGACAAATCAACTATTTTTTTCAATTAGAATATTTCTAATTTTAAAATCTAGATAAAAGAAAATATAGTGCAGCATTAATGTACATAAATTTCTTTGGACAAATCAACATCATTTTTTTGAGTTTGAATAATTTAAAATTTGAAAATCTAGATATACGAAAATATAGGTCAAAATGAATGTACATAGTTTTTTAGGACAAATGAACGAAATTTTTGTTTGAATGTGAATTATGTACATAAAAGAAAATATACTTCAAAATGAATGCATATAGGTTTCTTTTGGACTGCGCCCTCAAGCTCGAAGCGGGGATTACCTTGTCTCCGTTTTGATTTTATTTTAATTCGCGTGGTCTAGTTATATAAAGATAATTTTTTCCGTTAAACACAAAGTTGCAGTTGGTCTGGTGGCTTCTATGCGGGGCGAATCATGGTCGGTTGTGGGTTCAAATCCCACTGTGTGCAACAATTTTTTTACTTTTATTTGAGAATTTTCTGCATATAAATAAATAAAATGCAAGGGTGCTATCTGAGAAAAAACAGTGCGTGCGGATTACCACCACCTCAGCCACTGACTGTACGCCCCATCACGTTGGCACCCGTAATGATACAGCTGGATACGATAGAAAGCACCGTATATAAACAAGATGACAAGTTAGATGACTAAAAACACGTATTTTATAAGTTTATACACTAAACTGACCGTCGTGTGCAAGTTCTGTGACTTGTGCTGTATTTACCTCATAAATATACTATGAACGTGTCTAGCTAGTAATTTGCTGGTGAGTGGTCCTAGGCACACATCCATCAAAAGAATGCTTATTTTTTTCACTTCGACTGAAAAGGAAACGGCGACTCACCTTGTCTGCGCGCCCTACACGCTTTGTTGGCTAGTGGTTGTAGACACACACCCACAAAAAGAAAGTTCGTGCCTACACACTCCAACTAAGAAGAAAGCATGTTTAGATTTTTTTTTCAAAAAGCTACAACTTTTAAGTAGAACGTCGTAATTTGGATCCGTTTTCACTTTTGGACCCCTCACAGATAGCTACTCGAAACTAGACCTCATATGGAACAATTTAGAGGCACATGAACCAAAATTAATGATACGAGAAGCAACTCTCTACATGTTCATTTTCCATGATGTCAGTTAACCTAATGATATTGTAAGTTGGCTACCACAACTGTCTACCCGTAAATTCTCTACCATGTCTAATGAGTACCCTAAAATTGTACGGAAGTCGGAAACTAAGTTTCAAAGGTAGCCAAAGCCTAGCTCTTTTGAGCTATGCTGTGAAAATAAGCTCATGTAAAAGTAAGCCCCAAATACGGGCCTATGAAAATAAGCCCTAGATAATAAGCCAATCTGTTTTTTTTTGGTGCCTAATTTTCAACTTATCTAGGTATATGCAATGAAAAGTCTCTAATGCCCTTAGACTGTATTGTTGTTCTGACTAAAAAATATCGAGTTATTTTTTACTCCCTCCGTTTCAGTTTACAAATCCTACGCGTATACCTATGTTGCTAATTTTATCACCATAATATAAACTATATAACACAAAAAATATACCTTTTGAAAATAGAACATCTGAAGTTTATATTGGTATATTTTTTGTAATATATTACTTGTATTAGGTTGGTCAAATTGACGACCTAGGGGTACGTGCACGCCCTGTAAACTGAGAGAGAGGGGGTATTGTTATTGCTGGCAACTAAGTATCATCAAGGTAGACAACCTATCATAGCAATGTGGATACCTTAATTTTCAGGTAGGCAACTAAAAATCATAGTAGGCAACTTTTGGAGTACAGCCGCAACTAATTAATTAGCAATAGTATGGAACTTCATAAACACCAAACTACTTAGTTTTTGAATTTTCATAGTATTGCATGTAACTAATTAGCAGTTGTGTGCAAGTTTAGTGCCACATGAGTCAACTTCAAGGGCGAAAATGAATCTCAACTCCAACGGTCGATTCAAAAGTTATAGATTTTTAAATTTCCAAAAACGCAAAAAAAAATGCAGGCACATGCTACACTCTTCCAAATCTAATAGGAAGTTGCCTTGCACAATCATAAAGTTGTTTCTCCTAATACAAAACTTAGTTCTTGTAGCACTAAAGTTTCTCAGAGTAAGACTTTGTCGAAACATATCAATATATAGTCTAGTTTTAAAGAGCTATTCGCAAGAAGGCTAACAATGGAAACATATACTCGTAGTTTTGACACACGGTTTGAAAGTTGTAGACTTTTTTCGTAAACGTAAGTAAATGCATGGTGTCCATCGAGTTTTGTCTCGTGTGATGAATTTCCCCCAGCCCATTGGGACCACATGAAATCAATTGCGGCTCATCCCTAGCAGTTTTCCTCCATTCGATTCTATCGGACAACCCGCACAGGTGTGCGCTCGAAGAGGTAAAAAAGTGAAGCTACACTTTTAAGATTTTAGGTAGGATATAATATTAGCAATCAAATATACAAAAAAATTCACGAGTTTCATCGGTTGGACATGGGCTTCACTCATATCTTATTTTTTTTACAGAAAGGACAAAGGTCATATATAGTAGCACAAACCCTTGCATAAATTAGAAAATACATGCAAATTCTTCTCTTGGGGAGGACCTTATTTACTATGATGGGCGTGATATTAATTGCTTACTCATACATGTCCCAAATTAAATTCTTATATATATATATATATATATATATACTTTATATATATATATTAAATATAATTGGCAAACACACTTATTCCAGGGCAGATCCGAACGGCTTCCCATCTCTTCGATCATGATGGAACGAGGGCATTGCAAACTATATATAGCGCACCGCATGGGAATTGAACCCAGGCCGCTCGGCAGGAGGCCAAGGCAATAACCAACCCGCCCTTGCCTGATTGTTGTCCGCACTAGCGGACACTGTGGTATTTTAAGTGTTTCCTTTGATACATTTTTCTTTATTTTACCATCAATTAATAATGTGTGGGGTGAAAGTTGAATCTATTTTTTTTCTTGCTACGTTCTATGTGGTTTTTTCGTTAAGGCAAAAATGATGCAGGGTGGGGATTTGCAATGTGTGAGGTGGGGAATTGAAGCACTATTGTTCTGTCGTTTGCCAATGGAAAATGTTCTTGGTAAATGAAGCAATAAATACACTTGACTTATTTTTGTTTTGAGTAGAAAATACATTTGAATTGATTTCTAATGCCGTCGAGATCCTCTTGGAAACGTTATTGGCCAGTACTCTATACCACTTTATCATGCACCTACTATATTGATAAATATTAAATGGACGCGTCTAACTAGTAATTTGCGGTGAGTCATCCTAGACACACATCCATAAGAAGAATACTTTTTTTCACTCTCACTGAAAAGAAAACGATGACTCACCTTATCTGTGCGCCCTCGCGTTTGTTGGCTAGTGGTTCTAGACACACATCCATAAAAAGAAGTCCGTGCCTACACACTCCAACTAAGAAGAAAACCATGTTTAGATTTTTTTTTCTTCAATAAACTATAACTTATGAGCAAAACGTCATAATTGGGATCCGTTTTCACTTTTGGACCCCTCCCAGATAGCTACTCGAAACTAGACCTCATATGAATATATTTTGAAGAAATTCTCTGAGCAATGTAGTGTCACAGGAACCAAAATTAGTGATCCGAGAAGCAACTCTCTACATGTTCATTTTCCATGATGTCAGTTAACGTAATGATATTGTAAGTTGGCTAGCACGACTGTCTACTCTTAGCTTTTTTACATCTATGCCCCTGGTTCCTTAGCTCTACTCATTCATCCCTGCGCTCTTAACTTTTGCTCAGTTTTCCCTACTCCCTTGCCCGAAACCCTCAGAACTGGTCACAACGGACGTTGCCGCCAGGTCAATGGCTTGACCGTTAACTCTGACGAGTGGGGCCGCGCTGGACTGTGTCGTCCGCTGGACCTGACAAGTGGGGCCGCGTTGGGTGGTGTCGCTGTTGGACCGTTGGGCAGTGGTTTCATTGGATTGTCCCTTGCATTAAATGCCTGCGCGCGCCGCCATGACAGAAGCCTGCTATGCATGCACCCATCAAAGCCTGCCTACATGCGTCAATGCGCGCCGCCACGATGCGCTGACTGAGCCTGCATGCGCCGACCGAGTCTACATGCGCCGATACGTGCCGCCACGATGCACTGACCGGGCAGCTTTCTTGCACGTCAGCTGCCAGGGATGCAGCGACGGTCGCTGCCGCTGGTTCCTCTCTTCCAACTAGGTGGCTACATATTTTTGGCTTGTGTAAAAAAAAGAGAAGGGTTCGTTGTGGCTGCATGCACTAGGTGGTTACTAAAAAAGCGAGCTCTCTAAGAAAACAATCAACAAATATGTAGTCCCAATATGTAGATAGGACCAACAAGCCCATAACACGATCACATAGTTCAAACTAGGAAGAACTTAGAGATAATAATAGAATAGATAGAAAATTTAATAATAGAACTTAGCCCTAGAACTTAATAAAAGGGCCAACAAGCCCATAGCATCTCCAACATAGTTCAATCCCTACAACTTAACATAACATAGACTAAAAAAGATAGAGGGTTTAGAACCCTAGCTGCCGCCTTCTCCACCTCGCTCCTCCTCCGGGCGCCCTTCACTGCTCCTCCGGGGCGTTGTCGATGGAGTACGGAAGAGTGTGCATGCGCGACGCGTCGGGGAAGATGTTGTTGTACTCCGTTAACATGTTGTGGGTAGTTAAAGCGATGAACTCGCAGTCACACCAAAACACCCGGCCGAGGAGGTAGAAGGCGTCGAATCTGTTGGTGAAGTGGGCAAGGAGAGCAACCACCACCCCGTTTTGGATGACCTCCTCGACACGGAACATCCTTGAAGATCCCCGCGGGAGGTGGTGGTAGCCGAACGCGAGGAAGAACTCGGTGAAGTTCCTTGCGGTCCTCCACCTTGATAATTGGCATCGTGTGCACGCCGACGAGGATGCAGAGCTGGTCCGGGCGGCGGCCCCCGTCGTCCGCCACCAACGCCGCCGCCGCTGACGCCACTGGTTGGGCGGCGGCGGCACGGATGTCAGCTCCCGTGAAGCAGCTGGTGACGCTGACCGGGTTGCGCAGGTAGGCGGGCAAGGTGATGCAGAGCAGGGTGAGGAGGAGGACGAGGGCCATGTCGCAGTAGGACGGCCTCCCGAAGTACTACGACGACGACATTGGTCGACCTTGGGTTGTGTGCAATGGTGCACGGCACACATGGGCGTATACATCTATATGCATACTATCTATACTACTATATAGTATACCAATATGGAAGCACATGGACCGTTGGATCTTTTAGATCCGATGGCTGATATCAAATATGCCTAATTAAGCAGCTACGTGGACATACACTAACCGTCCGATTAGGCAATCTAACGGCCCAATGCGCAGGGATTCGCGGGGTAGCCTGCCTGCTATCAGATGCCAGAACTTCATGCCAGAAAGGAAAAGCAGCTGTAATCTAGAGTGTTCTCCACTCACTGACGTGTGGATCACAAGAAAGGCTTGACTCACGTGAGGTACTATTTCAGACATAGCATTTCCCTCCATTCGGTACTCTCTTCCCAACATGCAAACGCAGGGCCCCCGACTGTCAAGTTCAGCGATCAGTACAAACGTACGCGAGATAAATATGAGATGATGGTTGAGACACACTTCCGTAGAAATACTTTGCAAAAAGTTGATCAATTTTTTAGCAAAAAACACAAACAGTTGGGCGCCTTAAATCAATACATATTACAATCAAAACTTCAGAAGTACTAGCAACTTACATCCTTGATTTTTTTTCCTTCGTGTTCTAATCATTTTTGCGTAGATCATTGCACATATATAATCCATTTCAGGAGTCAAAATTAGATAGTCGATGAAACAATTTTGGTAGCAAGTGAATATCAACCCTGCCCTTGTCCAACTATATTGTAGATTTCACTGTCTCCTATATTTTATATAAAATTTATTCATAATTTGTTTTAAACCAAACAGACTATAGACCGTGAACCTGCTATGCACGTGCCAATGCACTAGTCCTTGATTTTTTTCCTTCATGTTCTAATCATTTTTGCGGTAGATCATTGCATACATATAATCCATTTCAGGAGTCAAAATTAGATAGTCGATGAAACAATTTTGGTAGCAAGTGAATATCAACCCTGCCCTTGTCAACTATATTGTAGATTTCACTGTCTCCTATATTTTATATAAAATTTATTCATAATTTGTTTTAAACCAAACAGACTATAGACCGTGAACGTGCTATGCACGTGCCAATGCACTAGTATATAGTAGTACCAGGTCACGAGGTGTGTAATTGAAGCACTGCTAGCTGTTCTGTCGTTTGCCAATGGGAAATGTTCTTGCTAAATGAAGCAATAAATACACTTGATTTATTTTTGTTTTGAGTAGAAAATACATTTGATTTTGATTTCTAAAGCCGCGGAGATTCTCTTGGAAACGTTATTGGCCAGTACACTATGTTACTTTATCACGCACCTACAGTACTGATGAATATGATATAGATGCATCTAGCTAGTAATTTGCTAGCAAGTGGTCCTAGGCACACATCCAAAAAAGTAATGCTTTTTTTTTCACCTTGACTGAAAAGGAAACGGTGACTCACCTTGTCTGTGCGCCTCACACATTTGTTGGCTAGTGGTACTGGACACATAACTATAAAAAAATCTGTGCCTACACCCTACATCTAAAAAGGAAACCATGTTTAGAAAATTTCAAAAAGCTATAACTTTTGAGCAAAATGTCACAATTGTGTTCCGTTTTCACTTTTGGATCCCTTTTACAGATAGCTCCTCGAAACTAGATCTCATATGAATATATTTTGATGAAATTTTCTCTAAGCAATTTTAGTGCCACGGGAACCAACTTTAGTGATACAAGAAGCAACTCCCCACATGTTTGTTTTTCATGATGTCAGTTGACCTAATGATATCGTAAGTTGGCTACCATGATTGCCTAACCTTAAATTTCCTACCATGAATAATGGGTACCCTAATATTATCCTGAAATTGTCCCTACAATACTATCCGAGGCTGCAAGGAACTTAGTCTCCAAGGTAGCCAACTTAGGAACCATGATATGCAACTTTCATGTTATTGATGGCAACTAAGTATCACCAAGATAGACAACCTCATAGTGATGTGGATACCTTAGTTTTTCAGGTAGGCAACTTAAAAATCATAGTAGAAAACTTTCTTAGTACCACCGAGCAACTAATTAGCAATAGTATGCAGCTTCATAAACACTAATCAACTTAGTTTCCGAATTTGCACAATACTGCATGTAACTAATTAGCAGTTGTGTGCAAGTTTTGTGCCACATGAGTCAACTTCAAGGGTGACAAATCTTAACTCCAACGGTCGATTCAAAAGTTATAGATTGTTTAATTTTCTTCGCACACATGCTACACTCTTTCAAATCTAACAGGAAGTTGGCTTGCACAGTAATAAAGTTGTTTCTCATAATACAAAAAATAGTTCATGTAGCACTAAAATTTCTCAGAGAAAGAGTTTGTCTAAACATATCAATATGAAGTCTAGTTTTAAAGAACTAGTCGCAAGAAGGCTAAGAATGGAAACATATCATAATTTCAACACACGGTTTGAAAGTTGTAGTTTTTTTTTGAAATGTAAGTAAATGCATGTGATTGTACTCTTGGTGTCCACCAGGTTTTGTCTCGTGTGATGACTTTCCTCCTAGTCCATGAATCATTTGAATAAGCACTATTCTCAGTTATCCAACGGGACCATAGGAAATCAATTACGCCTCATCCCAAGCGATTCCCCTCCACTTGATTCTATCGGGCAACCCGCACAGGTGTCCGCTAGGAGAGGTCAAAAAGTGCAGCTGCACTTTAAGATTTTAGGTAGGACATAATATTAGCAACCAAATATAGAAAAAAATCATGAGTTTCATCGACTAGACATGGGCTTCACTCATATATTTTCTTTGTTGCGAAAAGATCAAAGGTCATATATCAAGTAGCACAAACCCTTACATAAAAAATCATCCAAATTATTGAAGGAAATATGCCCTAGAGGCAATAATAAAGTTGTTATTTTATATTTCCTTATTCATGATAAATGTTTATTATTCATGCTAGAATTGTATTAACCGGAAACTTGATACATGTGTGAATACATAGACAAAACACCGTGTCCGATCCCTAGTATGCCTCTACTAGACTAGCTCGTTGATCAAAGATGGTTAAGTTTCCTAGCCATGGACATGAGTTGTCATTTGATGAATGGGATCACATCATTGGTGGAATGATGTGATGGATAAGACCCATCCGTTAGCTTAGTATAATGATCGTTCAGTTTTATTGCTACTGCTTTTTTCGTGTCAAATATATATTCCTCCGACTATGAGGTTATGAATCTCCCAGACACCAGAGGAATGCCTTGTGTGCTATCAAACGTCACAACGTAATTGGGTGATTATAAAGATGCTCTACAGGTATCTCTGAAGATGTTTGTTGGATTGGCATAGATCGAGATTAGGATTTGTCACTCCGAGTATCAGAGAGGTATATCTGGGCCCTCTCGATAATGCACATCATATGAAGCCTTGCAAGCAATGTGACTAATGAGTTAATTGCAGGATGATGCACTATGGAACAAGTAAAGAGACTTGTCGATAACGAGATTGAAAGGTATGAAGATACCGACGATCGAATCTCGGGCAAGTAACATACCAATGACAAAGGGAATAACATATGTTGACATTGCGATTCGACCGATAAAGATCTTCATAGAATATGTAACCAATATGAGCATCCAGGTTCCGCTATTGGTTATTGACCGGATAAGTGTCTCGGTCATGTCTACATAGTTCTCGAACCCGTAGGGTCCGCACGCTTAACATTTGATGACGATATGTGTTATATGAGTTATGTGTTTTGGTTACCGAAGGTTGTTCGGAGTCCCGGACGAGATCACAGACATGACAAGGAGTCTCAAAATGGTCAAGAGGTAAAGATTGATATATTGGAAGGTTATATTCAGACACCGGAATGGTTCCGGAGTGGTTCGGGGATTTTTCAGAGTTGAAGTTAATATTTCAAGCAAATGCCCAAGTTGAGAGATATGAAGTATCCAACAAGTTCTATAGATGCAAGATGGAGGAGAACAGTTCTGTTAGTGAGGACATACTCAGAATGTATGGGTACCATAATCACTTGACTCAGTTGGGAGTAAATCTTCCAGATGATTGTGTCATTGATAGAGTTCTTCAATCACTGCCACCAAGCTACAAAGGCTTCGTGATGAACTACAATATGCAAGGGATGGAAAAGACTATTCCCGAGCTCTTTGCGATGCTAAAGGCCGCGAACATAGAAATCAAGAAGGAGCATCAAGTGTTGATGGTTAACAAGACCACTAGTTTCAAGAAGAAAGTCAAGGGTAAAAAAAGGGGAACTTCAAGAAGAACGACAAGCAAGTTGTCACTCCCGGGAACAAACCCAAAGCTGGACCCAAGCCTGAAACTTAGTGCTTCTACTGCAAAGGAACTGGTCACTGGAAGCGGAACTGCCCCAAGTATTTGGCAGATAAGAAGGATGACAAAGTGAACAAAGGTATATTTGATATACATGTTATTGATGTGTACCTTACTAATTATCGTAGTAGTGCCTGGGTATTTGATACTGGTTCAGTTGCTCATATTTGTAACTCAAAGCAGGGACTACAGATTAAACGAAGATTGGCTAAGGACGAGGTGATGATGCGCGTCAGAAATGGTTCCAAGGTTGATGTGATCGCCGTCGGCACGCTACCTCTACATCTACTTTCGGGATTAGTTTTAGACCTGAATAATTATTATTTGGTGCCAGCTTTGAGCATGAACATTATACTTGGATCTTGTTTAGTGCGAGACGGCTATTCATTTAAATCAGAGAATAATGGTTGTTTTATTTATATGAGTAATATCTTTTATGGCCATGCACCCTTGAAGAGTGGTCTACTTCTATTGAATCTTGATCATGATGATACACATATTCATAATATTGATGCCAAAAGATGCAAAGGTGATAATGATAGTGCAACTTATTTGTGGCACTGCATCTTGGGTCATATTGGTGTAAAGCGCATGAAGAAACTCCATAAAGATGGACTTCTGGAATCACTTGATTATGAATGATTTGATACTTGCGAACCGTGCCTTATGGGCAAGATGACTAAAACTCCGTTCTCTAGAACAATGGAATGAGCTAGTGACTTATTGGAAATAATACATACCAATGTATGCAGTCCAATGAGTGTTGATGCTCGTGGCGGGTATCATTATTTTCTAACCTTCACAGATGATTTGAGCAGATATGGGTGTCGATGTCAAAACCGGTGGATCTCGGGTAGGGGGTCCCGAACTGTGCGTCTACGGTTGATGGTAACATGAGATGAGGGAAACAATGTTTACCCAGGTTCGGGCCCTCTCTATGGAGATAATACCCTACTTCCTGCTTGATTGATCTTGATGAATATGAGTATTACAAGAGTTGATCTACCTCGAGATTGATATGGCTAAACCCTAGAAGTCTAGCATGTATTATTATGATTGTGTCCTATGGACTACCCCCTCTAGTTTATATAGACACCGGAGGGGGGCTAGGGTTATACAAGGTCGGTTACAGAGAAAGGAATCTACATATCCGAATCTCCAAGCTTGCTATCCACGCCAAGGAGAGTCCCATCCGGACACGGGAAGAAGTCTTCTATCTTGTATCTTCATAGCCCAACAGTCCGGCCCATGTATATAGTCCGGCTATCCGAGGACCCCTTAATCCAGGACTCCCTCAATAGCCCCCGAACCAGGCTTCAATGATGAGGTGTCCGGCATGCAGATTGTCTCTGGCATTGCAAGGCGGGTTCCTTCTCCGATTACTTCAAAGTACCTGACTTAAAGAGTTGTATCCGGCTTTTCATTTAATGTCGCGCTCATCGGCTTCTGCACCTTCATGATTTCAGCTTCCACGTGTCGAGCAAATACGAGAAGTCGGGGCATTTTAGCACATACCACCTGACCATGTAAGAAAGTCGTCTATTTAAAGAGATGGGGATCTTCAGATCCAGTCCACACCAACCGAGGAATCCTTAGAGCTTGCCAGCGGAAACCATCCCAACATGGCTAGAGTTCCCAACTCTTCCTCCCGCTCCCACGGCCCTAAAAAGGCGATTGGTAGAAGTGTTCCATATCCCACAATCAGCTAGTGAAGTTGCAGACACAGGGATTTCTTCCCCCCACAGATCTAGTCCCCGTTCGAGCCGGATTGGCTTCCTTCGATGGTGGGGAGCAGGCGGAGAATTTCCCTAACCCATCCAGGGGGGAAAGAGTATGCCTTGTTCCCTACTTGTTGAGAGGTGTAGGATTTCCAATCCATCCATTCCTCCGAGGGCTTCTGGAGCATTATGGCCTCCAACTGCATAATTTCACCCCTGCTTCCATCCTACATATTGCGGGTTACGTTGCTCTTTGCGAGATATTCCTTGGTTGCGAGGCCCATTTTGGACTATGGAGGAAATTGTTTTGCCTCGTCCCTCGTAATCAAGAGGGATCAATATTTCAAGTGGGCGGCGCCGAGGTATGGCGCATCGCCGGGACCGGATACCTATCCGGCACGCCGAAGAAGGCATCCGAAGAGTGGCCTTCTGAATGGTTCGACATCGAGGACGTCTCCCTTCTAGACCCAGTCCGAATGGGCCTTCCCGAATTTTCAAGTGCTTCAATGAAGAAACACCACAGTTGGCGCCCTCGGAGCCTCGGGGAGGAATAGCATGGAAGTCCGTCAATTGATGGGCAAGATAAAGACGCTCGCCCGGTCCGGACTGTCAATAGTCGAGGTTATGGCGACATCCATAGTACGAGGGGTCCAACCGCTCCAATACAGGGGGCATCCCATGTGGCACTACAACGGAGAAGATGACACCACCCGATGCGGTCGAAAGGGTCCGGATACCCCCACCGCTTTGGCCAAAATACTGGCCGGACTATACAAAGGGGAGAAAGAGGAGTTCATCCGCATTAATCATAGAGATGTATTTTCCATGTACAACCCTCTTAGTTGGGTGAGTTTCCATCCCACTACTCCACTTAATTTACTTCCCGAATTACTTTCCATGGATATTAATCTGTTCCTTTGGAACAGGAATGGCGGAAGATCACCAAGGATATCCACAGCCCCGCACCACAGCCAGAGGACCACAACCGGGCTCTTGACCCCGGATTCAAAGAGGATCGAGATATATTCGTGGAGCTCGAGATGGAGTGTTCTACCAGGCGAGCCATGATGGCACAGAAGTGGCCATCACTGCCGACTATCCCGGACTTCTCCCTGCAATCAGGAGGCTTCTTCTTTGAAAGAATTTCCTCATTCCACCTCACTCACTGCACTACCTTATGCTCCAAAGGGGAGGCTGTAACACCCCGGACACACCCGCCGGTGGTCATTACTCCTGGCGGGATCTAGACTGGCCCCACAGATCAATACTAGTCTTTTTTACGCACTTTGTCCTCACTCATGCGCACCCGGGAGAAACTTCTCGGCCGGTCACCCATCCTGAAATTACTCCAAGCCGAGCACGCTTAACTTTGGAGTTCTGTCCGAATGTACTTCCGGAAAAGAAGGAATTCCTTATTGATATGAGTAGTCTATAATCCCTAATAAGCCAGGCTATCACATACACCCCCACTCAGAAAAACCGACGTCCTCGTCAGGCCACATGAATGTTCCCTCTTGGTACATACGTCTGTGCGTCCAGTCCGGCACATGTGCCATGCCGTGTGCCACGACGGGTCACAAACGTCATGACCAACATGACCGCGCACCTGTCCGCAAACATCCTGTAACTATGAGGGTCGGCTCTTATACCAACTTGTAACTCCCCGGACACACCCGCCGGTGGTCGTTACTCCTGGCGGGATCTAGACTGGCCCCATAGATCAATACTAGTCTTTTCCGCGCACTTTGTCCTCACTCGTGCGCACCCGGGAGAAACTTCCCGATCGGTCACCCATCCTGAAATTACTCCAAGTTAAGCACGCTTAACTTTGGAGTTCTGTCCGAATGTGCTTCCGAAAAAGAAGGAATTCCTTATTGATATGAGTAGTCTATAATCCCTAATAAGCCAGGCTATCACAGAGGCGATCGGCGCGCCACGCTACCCCGGAGGCGACCCTCAAGAGAACAGCGCCTGTGCCAAGCAGGCCTTCAAAGAGGAAGGCAAATAACAACACAGCCGAGCCTTCATCAAAGAGGTACGGGTTTTTGAAATATGCTTGTTGGCTGTCACATTGAAGTGTGACACTATCCATTGTGTCTTATGAGGAAAAGCATTCGCCGGACTATGTCCGGGGATCTGACCAGTCATGCTTCTACCAGCTGGATTCCAGACCCCGTCTCAAGGACTGAGGCTGACGCGAGAGTGACACCGGATTGTCCTTCTGCAGAGGGTTCAAATGATGTATCCGTCACGAACTCTGAAGTGGAAAGCGCCATGCATCATCGGCACCGGCGGGCCGCTCTTCGCGACCCCAGTTTTTTAGAAGAGGCTTTCAACGCCTTCAACTCGGATGATGCATACATCCGAGCTGCTCGAGATGGGCTTACCAGAGCCACATACCAGTATTTGAAAGATATGCGGGTAAGTACACATTTGTACAAAACTGATAATCATATACCAGTAGCCCCCAAGACTTGAAACAGTTGGTACGACTGATTTAAGGATCATTATACAACCAGGTGCTCATAGAGAAGAACAACCAGTTGTCTCAAGAACTGGAAAAGTGTCAGGCCCAGCTAGCTGCAACTACCGCCGAACTAGAGAAATCCAAGAAGGTAGTGCCTGGTAATGTTCCCCTCTATCAAGAAAACATAATCATATACCAGGATTATTAATACAGGTGCATATCTTATGACAGAGTCAGCAGATCGTCCGGGAGAGGCACCGGAGGTCACACAAGCGGGAGGTCCAGAAGCTCAAAGGCAACTGGCCGCGGGCAAACGTATACTGACACTCGTCAGGGGGGAGAAAAACAAACTCCAAGATTCCCACACCAAGCTGGGCAAAGAGCTGAAAGATATGCAGGCCCAGCTGGCTGACTCCGTGAAGGAGAATAAGAGGCTGCGAGGCGGCATATTTAGTATGTGTTTAAACTTACCTCTGCATAATTCGGCTAGGGAAGGAACTGACAAAATTATGTCCGTAGGTATGCTGACGGGCTGTCCCGAAGAGGAGGTGTCTGGATCTTCGAACGATCTGTTACAAGAGATGTCGCAAATGCACGAGCGAGCCCGGCAGGCGATGCGGAGTATTGCCAAGGCATTGTGGCCATCCGACTCCCCTCTAGGGAGTATGGAGGAGCTGGTACATCTATTCAAAGGGGCGCGGTGGTGCTTCCAATTATGGAAGATATTGGCCTGCTGGGAAGGTGCGGAAGAGGCTTGGGCCATGGTGAAAACACGGTATACCAAGCTCGATCCGAATCACATGGCCCGGGTCGGACCTTTAGGGTCAGATGGAGAAGAAATTCCCGTTGGTTTGGTATATGACCAGGTACAAGTAGCCGCCAAATATTCACAACAGGATTGTAGGCTAGATAGCCTGTTATATGGCATAGAGGAAGAAGTTTTTGAGTCCAAGTGACTGTGTACTTCTATTGACAAATTTGTCCCTAGCCGGATTGTAAAACGATTGTCATGGCATACCTTTTCGCTTCGACCTCTGAACCCAAAGGTGCAGAGTGTTTCCGAATACCCACTTGGTAATATATACCGGGGTACGCATGGGTCAGCATGCGTTAATGGTTCCTTTTCCTGGGTCAGCATGCGTTAATGGTACATCTTCCAGAGAGAATAATTCTGTTAAGGGTTCCTTTTCCTGGGTCAGCATGCGTTAATGTGCATGTTCGAAATGTGATTGAAAAAACCACATTATATGCAACATCTGGGGGTTCATAGTCTGACAAGTAAAAACATCTTTAGTCCGCCGACCGGGTATTCCCTTAAGAACGCTAGCTTTCGGCTTCACCCAGTCTGAGGTACACATCCGGATGACCCGGCAGTAACAATCGCAGAGGCGCTCCCTTTATACCCTAGCCGAACTAACGGGAACGTAGGGCATAAGCACAGGAGCCAGGCAACCCAGCTTGGCCAAAACTTAAGTCATATCGATGCATATAATGGCGAAGAAAAGGTACATATGCGGAAAAGACACATATGTGGTGAGCTTGATGCTCGAAAAATAGTAATAAGCTTCTGTACAAGAAGCCCCCAGGTATAATTGACACACATATTTAAGAATTGTATGTGTCGTAGGTGTACTGTTTAGCCGCATGAGAGCTTTAAGGCTTATTATTGTAAAAAGTAAAAAGGTGAAAGAGAGAAAAATAAATAATGTAAACAAAAGGGAGAAAGGGGACGAACGAAGAGTCCGGCTCTAGGCATAGAATCTTTGGAGTCTGGCCGCGTTCCATTGGTTCGTCTCTAGGCGATTGCGTGATGCATCACGCAGGCGATACGCTCCTCCGGTCAGGACTTCGTCAATGATGAAGGGACCCTCCCACTTGGGTTTTAGTTTGTCCTTTTTCTTCTCCGGCAAGCGTAGAACGAGTTCGCCAATATTATAAGTCTTGGCCCGTACTTCTCTGCTTTGATATCTGCATGCCTGTTGTTGATAAAATGTGGAACGGGCTTTTGCAATGTCGCGCTCCTCCTCCAGGGCATCCAAGTTGTTCTGTCGATCAAGCTCGGCCTCTCTCTCTTCATACATGTGCACTCGAGGTGAGTCATGAATAATGTCGCAGAGTAACACAGCCTCTGCGTCGTACACCATGAAGAAAGGTGTGTATCCGGTAGATCGATTGGGCGTGGTCTGCATCCCCCAGAGTACGGAGTCGAGCTCCTCGACCCAGTGCTTGTCCAATTCTTTCAAAGACCGCACTAGTCTGGGTTTAATGCCGCTCATAATAAGACCATTGGCTTGTTTGACTTGACCATTGGTTTGTGGGTGATAGACGGAGGCGTAATCGAGCTTGATGCCCAAATTAGCACACCAGGCTTTCACCTCATCGGCTGTGAAATTGGAGCCATTGTCGGTGATGATGCTGTGTGGAACACCATAACGGTGCACAACACCAGATATGAAGTCTATCACTGGTCCGGCTTCGGCTGTTTTAACTGGTTTTGCTTCTATCCACTTAGTGAATTTATCCACCATGACCAACAGATATTTTTTATTATGCCTTCCTCCTTTAAGGGGTCCGACCATATCAAGCCCCCAGACTGCAAAAGGCCAAGTGATGGGGATTGTTTGTAGAGCGGTGGGTGGCATGTGGCTTTGGTTGGCGAAAAGCTGGCATCCGACGCAATGTTGGACAAGGTCCTGAGCGTCCGCTCGAGCCGTCGGCCAATAGAAACCCGTACGGAAGGCCTTACTTACAAGGGCCTGAGCCGTAGCATGGTGACCACCGAGACCGGCATGAATTTCGGCCAAGATCTATCGCCCCTCTTCCTTAGAGATGCATCTTTGAAGCACTCCGGTAGTGCTTTTCTTGTAGAGTTCTCCCTCATGAACCTTGTAGGCTTAAGAGCGCTGCACAATGCAGCGCGCCTCATTCTGATCCTCAGGGAGTTCTCGCCTATTAAGGTAGGCCAAGAAGGGTTCGGTCCATGGGGCAATGACTGCCATGATGAGATGGGCCGACGGTGTAATTTCGGTGGCTGAGCCCCCGGTGATGTCGGTGTGTTCGGAATCTGGGGTTGTAGTCGGATCCGGATTGGTGTTGCCGCTCTCCCCTTGCCACACCACGGATGTCTTGAAAAGCCTTTCCAAAAAGATGTTAGGTGGGATGGGGTCGCGCTTGGCGCCGATGCGAGCAAGGACATCCGCCGCTTGATTACTTTCTCGAGCCACTCGAACCGAGCCGACATTTTAAGAATGGCGTTACGGTAAGCCGCCATCTTTGGATCTTTGGCATCGAAATCTCCATTTATTTGAGATATTGCAAGGTTTGAATCCCTGCGCACTTCCAGGCGTTGTATGCCCATGGAGACGGCCATCTGAAGGCCATGTAATAAGGCCTCGTACTCAGCTGCGTTGTTGGAGTCTGTGAATAATATTTGGAGGACGTACTGAACTATATCTCTAGTAGGTGATGTTAGGACAACGCCTGCTCCTAGGACCGCTAGCATTTTGGAGCCGTCGAAGTGCATGATCCAGTTGGAATATGTGCCATACTCTTTAGGGAGTTCGACCTCTGTCCATTCGGCGACGAAGTCGGCCCGTACTTGAGATTTAATGGCTCGGCGCGGTTTGTATGTTATGTCGAATGGGATGAGGTCAATGGCCCACTTGGCAATCTAGCTCATGGCGTCGCAGTTGTTTATTATGTCATTGAGTGGTACCTCGGAGTATTGAGCATTCTTGAAAGTAGTGTCATAGCTTCCAGGATGCCATGAAGACCGCGTATGCTATTTTTTGGTAATGAGGGTACCGAGATTTGCATGGTGTGAGGACAGTGGATACGTAGTATACCGGCTTCTGAAGCAGGAATTTGTGTCCGTCCTCCTCTCGTTCGACGATGAGCACCGCGCTTACCACTTGGTGTGTGGCCGATATGTATAATAACATGGGTTCACCGACGTTTGGTGCGGCCAGGATTGGGTTGCTTGCTAGAAGAGCCTTTATTTCTTCCAATCCGGCAATTGCCGCGTCTGTCCACTCGAAGTGATCGGTACGTCGAAGAAGGTCGGTACGTCGGAGAAGGCGATAGAGTGGAGACGCCTTTTCTCCTAGTCTGGAGATGAAGCGTCTTAAAGCTACCACACATCCGGATAATTTTTGGACTTGTTTGAGATCTGTTGGTGTAGCCAACTGTGACAAAGCTCGGATTTTAGCTGGGTTAGCCTCAATTCCTCTATTGGAAATGATGAAGCCCAGGAGTTTTCCAGCGGGAACACCGAAAATGCACTTTTTCGGATTGAGCTTGATGTCATATGTTCGGAGGTTGTCGAATGTGAGACGTAGATAATCAATTAATGATTTCACGTGTCTAGTTTTGATGACTACGTCATCCACATATGCTTCAACTGTCTTGCCGATTTGTTTCTCCAGGCATGTTTGAATCATGCGTTGGTAGGTGGCGCTGGCGTTTTTGAGCCCGAAGGGCATAGTGTTGAAGCAGAAAGGCCCATATGGCGTGATAAATGCCGTCGCAGCTTGATCGGACTCCTTCATCTTGATTTGATGGTATCGGGAGTATACAACGAGGAAACATAGTGAGTCGTGTCCTGCGGTAGCATCGATAATCTAAACGATGCGGGGAGGGGGAAGGGGTCTTTAGGGCAGGCCTTGTTGAGGTCTTTGAAATCAACACATAGGCGCCAAGATTTATCCTTCTTTGGTACCGTCACCAGGTTCGCTAGCCAGTCTGGGTGTTTTTTTTCTCTGATGAATCCGGCCTCGAGCAACTTGGCTAGCTCCTCCCCCATAGCTTGTCGTTTAGGTTCTGAAAAGTGCCGTAGTGTTTGCTTGACTAGTTTATATCCCTTCAATATATTGAGGCTGTGTTCGGCCAGCCTGCGTGGGATCCCTCGCATGTCAGAAGGGTGCCAGGCGAATATGTCCCAGTTTTCGTGTTGGAACGCTCGTAGTGCGGCTCAACCATTTGGTCCAGTTGTGCCCCGATGGCTACTGTCTTCTTGGGGTCCATCGGGTGGACTTGGAATTTTACTATTTCATCTGCTGGTTTGAAGGAGGTGGACTTGGGTCGCTTGTCCAGGATCATGTCGTCCATGTCCACCATGGAGCGCAATGTGGTTAGTTCTTCGGCCGTGAGGGCTTCAGACAATGCCTCGAGGGCCAGGGCTGCGGTTTTGTTTTTGGCATGGAGTGCTATGTCCGGATCACTGGCAAGAGTGATAAAACCGTTGGGCCCAGGCATCTTGAGCTCATGTACCCGTAATGGGGTATAGCTTGGAAGCATGCAAATGCATCTCGCCCTAATAAGGCGTGATATCCACTGTTGAATGGGGCCACTTGAAAGGTTATCTCTTCGGACCGGTAATTCTCCAGCGTGCCGAATACCACATCGAGTGTGATTTTTCCTGCGCATCGCGCCTCCCGACTTGGAATGATTCCTCGGAAGGTCATGCTGCTTTGCTCAATGCGGTTCCTGTCTATTTCCATTTTATTGAGAGTTTCCTCGTAAATAAGGTTTAGTCCGCTGCCGCCGTCCATGAGTACTTTGGTAAGACTAAAGCCGTCCACAATCAGACTAAGGACCAGTGCGGCTGGTGCCCGGACTGTTCTGAATTTAGATTCGTCATTGGCATTGAAAGTTATGTCCGTGTCATTCTAGGGGTTTATTGCTGCGACTTGGTAGACTTCAGTGAGGCTGCGGAGTGCCCTTTTGTGCCTATTGTTTGAGGCAAAAGTCTTGAAGGCTGTCAATACTGTAGGGTCATTGTCTTCCGTGTGATGTTGCTCTGCGGTATTTTTGATGAGGAGATCCTCGCCGTTGTTGGCCACTTGCCGGAGTATCCAACATGCTCTAAGGCTGTGGGTTGGTACAATATCTGGTGTTGTGTGTATTTTGCATGGCCTATCGAGTCATCCCTCCAGAATGGTTCCGCGCCCCGTAATGGGCTTCGATTTCTTTACTATTGGACCAGGCGACTGACGAGGGTGCATCCTTTTTGTCCGGACGAGGGGTTGAGTGGAAACCGGTGGCTCCCAAGAAGCTGCCTGAGCTTTCCAGGCACTTTCCATTGCGCAGTACTTCTGTACTATGGTTGCCAAGTCAGCAAAGTGTGATACGTGACAGCGGTTGATTGCATTGATGATTCCCTCGTCCATGCAATTTTTGCAGAATAATGAGATTTTGCATCTTCATCGCGGCAATCTTTGATCTTGTCTTTGACAAGGAGGAATCTGGCCCAAAAGTGATGGACCGTTTCTTGGGACTATTGTTTGATGTGGATAAGATTGCGTGTATCTGGGTGGATGGGCAGATTTAAGTCCGAACCCCAACCCAATCTGGGATTCGGAGTTTGAGAAACTTCCGAGCTTAACAGTTCGGGCTCCGGAATATCAACCAATTTTTCAGGCCCACAGTCCGACTCTAGGTTCGGAGTACGGGGCACGTCTTCCAGCGGGCGGGTGTCCGGCTCTGTGAGCTCGGAAATCCGAACATAGTTCGTCCTCAATATAGAGGAAGAGTTGTTGTGTTACTCCTCCACTACCGCTATCTGATGGGTGATCAGTGGAGATTCAATTTCTCTCTGATCGGGTTTAAGCCCAATCCGATCGTAGTCTATAGCGACTCCCAAGGCAGCAATGTGATCCAGGAGTTCGTTTAAAGATGACAACTCTATCGGATCCATCTGTTTGGAGTATTCTGAGTTGACGCAAAGGCGATTTTCGATGTCCCGAGAAGTCATCGTAGGCCCGACGGCCGAACGGGCGGTCATAATGAAGCCACCCAACTGGAGGGTTTGGCCTGAGGCCGGGGATCCTCCGGAGGTGATGTTGTCCTTGATAACAATGCGAGCCATCAATCCTATCTTCGACGTCACAGCGGAACTCTCAATGAAAGCACAAATGTCGGTGTCAAAACCGGCGGATCTCGGGTAGGGGGTCCCGAACTGTGCGTCTAAGGTCGATGGTAACAGGAGATGGGGGACACGATGTTTACCCAGGTTTGGGCCCTCTCTATGGAGGTAATACCCTACTTCCTACTTGATTGATCTTGATGAATATGAGTATTACAAGAGTTGATCTACCTCGAGATTGATATGGCTAAACCCTAGAAGTCTAGCCTGTATGATTATGATTGTGTCCTATGGACTAACCCCTCAAGTTTATATAGACACCGGAGGGGGCTAGGGTTATACAAGGTCGGTTACAGAGAAAGGAATCTACATATCCGAATCGCCAAGCTTGCTATCCACACCAAGGAGAGTCCCATCCGGACACGAGAAGAAGTCTTCTGTCTTGTATCTTCATAGCCCAATAGTCTGACCCATGTATGTAGTCTGGCTGTCCGAGGACCCCTTAATCCAGGACTCCCTCAATGGGTATATCTGCTTAATGAAACACAAGGCTGAAACATTTAAAAAGTTAATTTCAGAGTGAAGTGGAGAATCATCGTAACAAGAAAATAAAGTTTCTACGGTCTGATCGTGGAGGAGAATATTTGAGTTACGAGTTTGGCCTTCATTTAAAACAATGTGGAATAGTCTCACAACTCACACCATCTAGAACACCACAATGTAATGGTGTCTCTGAACGTCATAAACTATTGGATATGGTGCGATCTATGATGTCTCTTATCGATTTACCGCTATCATTTTGGGGTTATGCATTAGAGACAGCTGCATTCACTTTAAACAGGGAACCATCAAAGTCCGTTGAGACGACACCGTATGAACTATGATTTTGCAACAAACCTAAGTTGTCATTTATTAAAGTTTGGGGATGTGATGCTTATGTCAAAAGGCTTCAGCCCGATAAGCTCGAACCCAAATCGGAGAAGTGTGTCTTCATAGGATACCCTAAGGAAACAATTGGGTACACCTTCTACCACAAGTCCGAAGGCAAGATTTTTGTTGCTAAGAACGGAACCTTTCTAGAGAAGGAGTTTCTCTCGAAAGAAGTGAGTGGGAGGAAAGTAAAACTTGATGAGGTAATTGTACCTGCTCTCAATTTAGAAAGTAGTTCATCCGAGAAATCTGTTCCCATGATGCCTACACCAACTAGAGAGGAAGCTAATGATAAAGATCATGAAACTACAGATCAAGTTGCAACAAAACCTCGTAGGTCTGGCAGAGCATGATCCGCACTAGAGTGGTACGGTAATCCTGTTTTGGAGGTCATGTTACTTGACCATGACGAACCTACAAACTATAAAGAAGCTATGATGAGCCCAGATTCCGATAAATGGCTTGAGGCCATGAAATATGAGATAGGATCCATGTATGAGAACAAAGTGTGGACTTTGGTGGATCTGCCCGATGATCGGCGACCCATAGATAATAAATGGATCTTCAAGAAGAAGACTGACGTTGATAGTAATGTTACTATCTATAAAGCTCGACTTGTCGCAAAAGGTTTTTGACAAGTTCAAGAAGTTGACTACGATGAGACTTTCTCACCCGTAGCGATGCTTAAGTCTATCTGAATCATGTTAGCAATTGCCACATTTTATGATTATGAAATCTGGCAAATAGATGTCAAAACTGCATTCCTTAATGGATCTCTTAAAGAAGAGTTCTATATGATGCAACGAGAAGGTTTTGTCGATCCTAAAGGTTCTAACAAAGTGTGCAAGCTCCAACGATCCATTTATGGACTGGTGCAAGCATCTCGTAGTTGGAATATACGCTTTGATGAGGTGATCAAAGCATATGGTTTTATATAGATTTTTGGAGAAGCATGTATTTACAAGAAAGTGAGTGGGAGCTCTATAGCATTTCTAATATTATATGTGGATGACATATTGTTGATTGGAAATGATGTAGAATTTCTGAATAGCATAAAAGGATACTTGAACAAGAGTTTTTCAATGAACGACCTTGGTGAAGCTGCTTATATATTGGGCATCAAGATCTATAGAGATAGATCAAGATCCTTAATAGGACTTTCACAAAGCACATACCTTGATAAAGTTTTAAAGAAGTTCAAAATGGATCAGTCAAAGAAAGGGTTCTTGCCTGTGTTACAAGGTGTGAAGTTGAGTCAGACTCAATGCCCGACCACTGCAGAAGATAGAGAGAAAATGAAAGTCATTCCCTATGCTTCAGCCATAGGTTATATCATGTATGCTATGCTGTGTATCAGACCTGATGTGTGCCTTACTATAAGTTTAGCAGGGAGGTACCAAATTAATCCAGGAGTGGATCACTGGACAGCGGTCAAGAACATCTTGAAGTTCCTGAAAAGGACTAGGGATATGTTTCTTGTTTATGGAGGTGACAAAGAGCTTGTCGTAAGTTGTTACATCGACGCTAGTTTTGACACTGATCCAAATGACTCTAAGTCACAATCCGGATACGTATTTTTATTGAATGGTGGAGCTGTCAGTTGGTGTAGTTACAAGTAGAGCGTCATGGCGGGATTTACGTGTGAAGCGGAGTACATAGCTGTTTCATAAGCAACAAATGAAGGAGTCTGGATGAAGGAGTTATATCCGATCTAGATGTAATACCTAGTGCATCGGGTCCAATGAAAATCTTTTGTGACAATACTGGAGAAATTACCTTTGCGAAGGAATCCAGATTTCACAAAAAGACCAAACACATCAAGAGACGCTTCTACTCCATCCGAGATTTGGTCAAGGAGGGAGACATAGAGATTTGCAAAATACATACAGATCTGAATGTGGCAGACCCGTTGACTAAGCCTCTTCCACGAGCAAAACATGATCAGCACCAAGACTCCATGGGTGTTAGATTCATTACAATGTAATCTAGATTATTGACTCTAGTGCAAGTGGGAGACTAAAGGAAATATGCCCTAGAGGCAATTATAAAGTTGTTATTTTATATTTCCTTAATCATGATAAATGTTTATTATTCATGCTAGAATTGTATTAACCAGAAACTTGATACATGTGTGAATACATAGACAAAACACTGTGTCCCTAGTATGCCTCTACTAGACTAGCTCATTGATCAAAGATGGTTAAGTTTCCTAGACATGGACATGAGTTATTGATGAACGGGATCACATTATTGGTGGAATGATGTGATGGACAAGACCCATCCATTAGCTTAGCATAAAGATCATTCAGTTTTATTGCTACTGCTTTGTTCGTGTCAAATATATATTCCTCCGACTATGAGATTATGCAACTCCCAGACACCGGAGGAATGCCTTGCATGCTATCAAACGTCACAACGTAATTGGGTAATTATAAAGATGCTCTACATGTATCTCTGAAGGTGTTTGTTGGGTTGGCATAGATCGAGATTAGGATTTGTCACTCCGAGTATCGGAGAGGCATCTCCGGGCCCTCTTGGTAATGCACATCATATGAAGCCTTGCACGCAATGTGAATAATGAGTTAGTTGCAGGATGATGCACTACAGAACGAGTAAAGAGACTTGCCGGTAACGAGATTGAACTAGGTATGAACATACCGACGATAGAATCTCGGGCAAGTAACATACCGATGACAAAAGGAATAACGTATGTTGACATTGCGGTTCAACCGATAAAGATCTTCATAGAATATGTGGGAACCAATATGAGCATGCAGGTTCTGCTATTGGTTATTTACTAGAGAAGTGTCTCGGTCATGTCTACATAGTTCTCGAACCCGTAGGGTCAGCACGCTTAACGTTCGATGACGATATGTGTTATGTGTTTTGGTGACTGAAGGTTGTTCGGAGTCCCGTATGAGATCACGGACATGACGAGGAGTCTCAAAATGGTCGAGAAGTAAAGATTAATATATTGGAAGGTTATATTTAGACACCGGAATGGTTCCGGAGTGATTCGGGGATTTTTCGGAGTACCGAGGGGTCACCGGAACCCCCGGGGAAAGTTAATGGGCCTCATGGGCCATAGGGAAGAGGAGGAGGC
This sequence comes from Triticum aestivum, assembly GCF_018294505.1. Classification (NCBI taxonomy): domain Eukaryota; kingdom Viridiplantae; phylum Streptophyta; class Magnoliopsida; order Poales; family Poaceae; genus Triticum; species Triticum aestivum. The sequence goes on from NC_057813.1 coordinate 65,663,771, forward strand.
AGGCCGCACGAGGTGCCCCCCCCCCTTGTGGAGTCCGAATTGGACAAGGCGGGGGTGTTGGAAATATGCCCTAGAGGCAATAATAAAATGGTTATTATTGTATTTCCTTGTTCATGATAATTGTCTATTATTCATGCTATAATTGTATTGACCGGAAACTGCAATACATGTGTGAATACATAGACCACAACATGTCCCTAGTGAGCCTCTAGTTGACTAGCTCGTTGATCAACAGATGGTCATGGTTTCCTGACCATGGACATTGGATGTCATTGCTAACGGGATCACATCATTAGGAAAATGATGTGATGGACAAGACCCAATCCTAAGCATAGCACAAGATCGTGTAGTTCGTTTGCTAAAAGCTTTTCTAATGTCAAGTATCATTTCCTTAGACCATGAGATTGTGCAACTCCCGGATACCGTAGGAATGCTTTGGGTGTGCCAAACGTCACAATGTAACTGGTGGCTATAAAGGTGCACTATGGGTATCTCCGAAAGTGTCTGTTGGGTTGGCACGAATCGAGACTGGGATTTGTCACTCCGTGAGACGGAGAGGTATCTCTGGGCCCACTCGGTAATGCATCATCATAATGAGCTCAATGTGACTAAGTAGTTAGTCATGGGATCATGCATTACGGAACGAGTAAAGTGACTTGCCGGTAACTAGATTGAACGAGGTATTGGGATACCGATGATCGAATCTCGGGCAAGTAACATACCGATTGACAAAGGGAATTGCATACGGGATTGCTTGAATCCTTGACATTGTGGTTCATCCGATGAGATCATCGTGGAACATGTGGGAGCCAACATGGGTATCCAGATCTCGCTCTTGGTTATTGGCCGGAGAGATGTCTCGGTCATGTCTGCATGGTTCCCGAACCCGTAGGGTCTACACACTTAAGGTTCGGTGACGCTAGAGTTGTTATGGGAATTAGTATGTGGTTACCGAAGGTTGTTCAGAGTCCCGGATGAGATCTCGGATGAGACGAGGAGCTCCGGAATGGTCCGGAGGTGAAGATCGGTATATTGGACGAAGGGTATTGGAGTCCGGAATTGTTCCGGGGGTACCGGGTGATGACCAGTGTGTCCGAAAGGGGTTTAGGAGGCCCCGGCAAGCGTTGGGGGGCCTTATGGGCCAAGGGGAGGGGGCACATCATCCCACTAAGGGGATGAGCGCCCCTCCCACCCCATATCAGGTAACCAGGAGAGGTGGGGGCGCCACCCCTAGGGCAGCCGCCCCTCCTAGCTTGGCGGGAAAGTTTCCTAGGGGGTGGGGGCGCCCAAACCCATCTAGGGTTTCCCCTGTGGCCTCCGCCCCTCCCCTAGGAAACCCTAGGGCGCCTCCTCCTCCTCCCTTCCCCCTATATATAGTGAGGGAGAGAGAGGGCAGCCGCACCCTTCCCCTGGCGCAGCCCTCTCCCTCCTCCAACACCTCCTCCCCCTCCATAGTGCTTGGCGAAGCCCTGCCAGAGAACCATGAGCTCCATCACCACCACGCCGTCATGCTGTCGGAGTTCTCCCTCAACTTCTCCTCTCCCCTTGCTGGATCAAGAAGGAGGAGACGTCCCCGGGCTGTACGTGTGTTGAACGAGGAGGCACCGTCCGTTCGATGCTAGATCGGATCTTCCGCGATTTGAATCGCCGCGAGTACGACTCCATCATCCGCGTTCTTGTAACGCTTCCGCTTAGCGATCTTCAAAGGTATGAAGATGATCATCCTCTCCCTCTCTTGTTGCTAGAATATCCATAGATTGATCTTGGTGATGCGTAGAAAATTTTGAATTTCTGCTATGTTCCCAACAGTGGCATCATGAGCTAGGTCTATTGCGTAGATTCTATGCATGAGTAGAACACAAGTTGTTGTGGGCGTTGATTTTGTTCAATATGCTTACCGTTACTAGTCCTATCTTGTTTCGACGGTATTGTGGGATGAAGTGGCCCGGACCGACCTTACACGTACACTTACGTGAGACAGGTTCCACCGACTGACATGAACTTGTTGCATAAAGGTGGCTAGCAGGTGCCAGTCTCTCCCACTTTAGTTGGATCAGATTCGATGAAAAGGGTCCTTATGAAGGGTAAATAGCAATTGGCATATCACGTTGTGGCTTTTGCGTAGGTAAGAAACCTTCTTGCTAGAAACCCATAGCAGCCACGTAAAACGTGCAAACAACAATTAGAGGACGTCTAACTTGTTTTCGCAGGGTATGCTATGTGATGTGATATGGCCAAAAGAATGTGATGAATGATATGTGATGTATGAGATTGATCATGTTCTTGTAATAGGAATCACGACTTGCATGTCGATGAGTATGACAACCGGCAGGAGCCATAGGAGTTGTCTTAATTTATTGTATGACCTACGTGTCATTGTACAACGCCATGTATTTACTTTACTTTATTGCTAACCGTTAGCCATAGTAGTAGAAGTAATAGTTGGTGAGACAACTTCACGGAGACACGATGATGGAGATCATGATGATGGAGATCATGGTGTCATGCCGGTGACGAAGGTGATCATGCCGCGCCTCAAAGATGGAGATCAAAGGCGCAAGATGATGATGGCCATATCATGTAACTTTATGATTTGCATGTGATGTTTGTCATGGTTACATCTTATTTGCTTAGTGCTACCTCTTGAGCACTGCGTTGGATTTCCCCGAAGAGGAGAGGATGATGCAGTAAAGTAGCGTAAGTATTTCCCTCAGTTTTTGAGAACCAAGGTATCAATCTAGTAGGAGACCACGCACAAGTCCCTCGTACCTACACAAAACGATAGCAACTCGCAACCAACGCTTAGGGGTTGTCAATCCCTTCACGGTCACTTACGAGAGTGAGATCTGATAGAGATAACATTTTTGGTATTTTTGATAGATAGATGCAAAGTAAAAAGTAAAAGGCAAAGTAAAACAAAGCAAGTAAATAAAGTGATATAGATTGATATGATGAGAATAGACCCGGGGGCCATAGGTTTCACTAGTGGCTTCTCTTAAGAGCATAAGTATTCTACGGTGGGTGAACAAATTACAGTTGAGCAATTGACAGAATTGAGAATAGTTATGAGTATATCTAGGCAATGATCATGTATATAGGCATCACGTCCAAAACAAGTAGATCGAAACGATTCTGCATCTACTACTATTACTCCACTCATCGACCGCTATCCAGCATGCATCTAGAGTATTAAGTAAAAACAGAGTAACGTCGTAAGCAAGATGACATGATGTAGAGGGATAAATTCATGCAATATGATAAAAACCCCATCTTGTTATCCTCGATGGCAACAATACAATAGGTGCCTTGCAACTCTTTCTGTCACTGAGTAAGGACACCGCAAGATTGAACCCAAAGCTAAGTACTTTCCCATTGCAAGAACTACCAATCTAGTTGGCCAAACCAAAAAGATAATTCGAAGAGACTTGCAAAGATAACTCAATCATACATAAAAGAATTCAGAGAAGAATCAAATATTTTCCATAGATAATACTAGATCATAAACCCACAATTCATCTGTCTCAACAAACACACCGCAAAAAGAAGATTACATCGAATAGATCTCCACGAGAGAGGGGAGAACATTGTATTGAGATCCAAAAAGAGAGAAGAAGCCATCTAGCTACTAGCTATGGACCCGAAGGTCTGAAGTAAACGACTCACACTTCATCGGAGGGGCTATGGTGATGATGTAGAAGCCCCCGTGGTGGATGCCCCCTCCGGCGGAGCTCCGGAACAGGCACCAAGATGGGATCTCGTGGATACAGAAGGTTGCGGCGGTGGAATTAGGTTTTTGGCTCCTATTCTGATCGTTCGGGGATACGTAGGTATATATAGGAGGAAGGAGTACGTCGGTGGAGCTCCGAGGGGCCCACGAGGTAGGGGGCGCGCCCAGGGGGGCGTGCTCTCCACCCTCATGACCTCCTCGGAGCTTCTTGGAGTAGGGTCCAAGTCTCCTGGATCACGTTCGGTTGGAAAATCACGATCCCGAAGGTTTCATTCCATTTGGACTCCGTTTGATATTCTGTTTCTTCGAAATACTGAAAAAGGCAAAAAACAACAATTCTGGGCTAGGCCTCCGCTTAATAGGTTAGTCCCAAAAGTAATATAAAAGTGGAAAATAAAGCCCAATATAGTCCAAAACAGTAGATAAAGTAGCATGGAGCAATAAAAAATTATAGATACGTTGGAGACGTATCAAGCATCCCCAAGCTTAATTCCTACTCGTCCTCGAGTAGGTAAATGATAAAAAATAATTTTTGATGCGGAGTGATACTTTGGCATAATTTCAATGTAAATCTTCTTAATTGTGATATGAGTATTCAGATCCGAAAGATTCAAGACAAAAGTTCATATTGACACAAAAATAATAATACTTCAAGCATACTAATCAAAGCAATCATGTCTTCTCAAAATAACATGGCAAAAGAAAGTTTATCCCTACAAAATCATATAGTTAGGCTATGCTTCATTTTCGTCACACAAAGATGTTCCCAACTTCTATACCCCCGATGACAAGCCAAGCAATTGTTTCATACTTAAATAATCTCATACTTTTTCAACTTTCACGCAATACATGAGCGTGAGCCATGGATATAGCACTGTGGGTGGAATAGAATATGATGATGGGGATTGTGTGGAGAAGACAAAAAAGGAGAAAGTCTCACGTTGACGAGGCTAATCAACGGGCTATGTAGATGCCCATCAATTGATGTCAACATGAGGAGTAGGGATTTCCATGCAACGGATGCACTAGAGCTATGAATGCTCAACAAAAGAAAACTAGTGGGTGTGCATCCAACTTGCTTGCTCACGAAGACCTAGGGCATTTGAGGAAGCCCATCGTAGGAATATACAAGCCAAATTCTATAATGAAAAATTCCCACTAGTATAAAAAGCACAATATATGAGACTCGCTACATGAAGAACAAGGTGCTACTTTGAAGCACAATATATGAGACTCGCTACATGAAGAACAAGGTGCTACTTTGAAGCACAATATATGAGACTCACTACATGAAGAACAAGGTGCTACTTTGAAGCACAAGTGTGGAAAAAGAGATAGTAGAATTGCCCTTTTTTCTTTTTTTTGGGCCTTTATTTTCTTTGGCCTTTCTCTTTTTTTTATTTGGGCAATGCTCTAATAATGATGATCATCACACTTCTATTGATTACAACGCAAGGATTACAACTCGAAACTTAGAACAAGATATGACTCTATATGAATGCCTCCGGCGGTGTACCGGGATGGTGCAATGAATCAAGAGTGACATGTATGAAAAATAATGCATGGTGGCTTTGCCACAAATACGATGTCAACTACATGATCATGCAATGGCAATATGACAAAAATAATGTATGTCATGATGATGATGATGGAAGTTGCATGGCAATATATCTCGGAATGGCTATGGAAATGCCATAATAGGTAGGTATGGTGGCTGTTTTGAGGAATATATAAGGAGGTTTATGTGTGATAGAGCGTATCGTATCACGGGGTTTGGATGCACCGGCGAAGTTTGCGCCAACTCTCAAGGTGAGAAAGGGCAATGCACGGTACCGAAGAGGCTAGCAAAGGTGCAAAGGTGAGAGTGCGTATAATCCATGGACTCAACATTAGTCAAAAGAACTCATATACTTATTGCAAAAATTTAGAAGTCATCAAAAATCAAGTACTACGTGCATGCTCCTAGGGGGATAGATTGGTAGGAAAAGACCATCGCTCGTCCCCGACCGCCACTCATAAGGATGCACAAGATAGGTACACTTCATGTTTCAAATTTGTTACACAACTTTAACCATACGTGCATGCTACGGGACTTGCAAACTTCAACACAAAGATTTAATGGGGGACACATCAATAACTTTTAGATCTTCATCTTGATTTTCATAGGTATTTGGTTTAGCGGCCATCTTATTGACTAAGGTAGCTTGCATATCCGAAATTTCAGCGGTCATCTTTTCAAGACGAGCAATTTGAGCCCCTATACCGTCAAATTCTTTAGACATATCATCGAGTTCTTTATTCATAAAGCTCACAAAACTTTTTTGTTCCTTAAGTTCGTTTCTAAAGAAATTATTGTGCTCAAATTGTAAAACCATAAACTTTCTAACATTGCTTTCGATCTCCTCTAGCCTTCTAAGGTGAAGGTCACCAAATCTAGGTAGAGCCATCGCAACAAAAAGACAAACTAACACAAGAGCAAGCAGGAAGGCAACGGGAAAAAAGGCAAACGGAAAAGAGAGGAGGAGATTGGGCAAGAGAGGGCAAATAAAATGGCAAGGGTGAAGTGGGGGAGAGGAAAACGAGAGGCAAATGGCAAATAATGTAATGCGAGAGATAGGGATTGCGACGGGTACTTGGTATGGTTGACTTGCTTGCGTGAGCTTCCTCGGCAATGGCGCCAGAAATTCTTCTTGCTACCTCTTGAGCACTACGTTGGATTTCCCCGAAGAGGAGAGGATGATGCAGTAAAGTAGCGTAAGTATTTCCCTCAGTTTTTGAGAACCAAGGTATCAATCCAGTAGGAGACCACGCACAAGTCCCTCGTACCTACACAAAATGATAGCAACTCGCAACCAACGCTTAGGGGTTGTCAATCCCTTCACGGTCACTTACGAGAGTGAGATCTGATAGAGATAATATTTTTGGTATTTTTGATAGATATATGCAAAGTAAAAAGTAAAAGGCAAAGTAAAACAAAGCAAGTAAATAAAGTGATATAGATTGATATGATGAGAATAGATCCGGTGGCCATAGGTTTCACTAGTGGCTTCTCTTAAGAGCATAAGTATTCTACGGTAGGTGAACAAATTACTGTTGAGCAATTGACAGAATTGAGCATAGTTATGAGTATATCTAGGCGATGATCATGTATATAGGCATCACGTCCAAAACAAGTAGATCGAAACGATTCTGCATCTACTACTATTACTCCACTCATCGACCGCTATCCAGCATGCATCTAGAGTATTAAGTAAAAACAGAGTAATGCCGTAAGCAAGATGACATGATGTAGAGGGATAAATTCATGCAATATGATAAAAAACCCATCTTGTTATCCTCGATGGCAACAATACAATACGTGCCTTGCAACTCTTTCTATCACTGAGTAAGGACACCGCAAGATTGAACCCAAAGCTAAGTACTTCTCCCATTGCAAGAACTACCAATCTAGTTGGCCAAACCAAAAAAGATAATTTGAAGAGACTTGCAAAGATAACTCAATCATACATAAAAGAATTCAGAGAAGAATCAAATATTTTCCATAGATAATACTGGATCATAAACCCACAATTCATCGTTCTCAACAAACACACCGCAAAAATAAGATTACATCGAATAGATCTCCACGAGAGAGGGGGAGAACATTGTATTGAGATTCAAAAAGAGAGAAGAAGCCATCTAGCTACTAGCTATGGACTCGAAGGTCTGAAGTAAACTACTCACACTTCATCGGAGGGGCTATGGTGATGATGTAGAAGCCCTCCGTGGTGGATGCCCCCTCCGGCGGAGCTCTGGAACAGGCCCCAAGATGGGATCTCGTGGATACAGAAGGTTGCGGCGGTGGAATTAGGTTTTTGGCTCCTCTCTGATCGTTCGGGGATACGTAGGTATATATAGGAGAAGGAGTACGTAGGTGGAGCTCCGAGGGGCCCACGAGGTAGGGGGCGCACCCAGGGGAGGGGGGCGCGCCCTCCACCCTCATGACCGCCTCTGGCACTTCTTGGAGTAGGGTCCAAGTCTCCTGGATCACGTTCGGTTGGAAAATCACGATCCCGAAGGTTTCATTCCGTTTGGACTCCGTTTGATATTCTGTTTCTTCGAAATACTGAAAAAGTCAAAAAACAGCAATTCTGGGTTGGGCCTCCGGTTAATAGGTTAGTCCCAAAAGTAATATAAAAGTGGAAAATAAAGCCCAATGTAGTCCAAAATAGTAGATAAAGTAGCATGGAGCAATAAAAAATTATAGATACGTTGGAGACGTATCACTTAGAACGACGGTAGCATAAATAAGATGATCCCTCACTAAAATTTCAAGCAAGTGTTCCCCCTAACTGTGCACCGTTGCGAAAGTTCGTTGTTTTGAAGCACCAAGTGATGATCGGGTTTGATAGATTCTAACGTTCACATACAACGGTGTAAGCCAGATTTACACATGCAAAACACTTAGGTTGACTTGACGACCCTAGCATGTACAGACATGGCCTCAGAACACGAGAGACCGAAAGGTCAAACATGAGTCGTATAGTAGATACGATCAACATGAAGATGTTCACCGATGATGACTAGTCCGTCTCACATGATGATCGGACACGGCCTAGTTGACTCGGATCATGTATCACTTAGATGACTAGAGGGATGTCTATCTAAGCGGGAGTTCATTAAATAACCAGATGAACTTAATTATCATGAACATAGTCAAAAGGTCTTTGCAAATTATGTCGTAGCTTACACTTTAATTCTACTGTTTAAGATATGTTCCTAGAGAAAATTTAGTTGAAAGTTGATAGTAGCAATTATGCGGACTGGGTCCATAAACTGAGGCTTGTCCTCGTTGCTGCGCAGAAGGCTTATGTCCTTAATGCACCGCTCGGTGTGCAGAACCTCGAACGTCGTCTGGGGATGTTGCGAACATCTGACATACATGTTTTGATGACTACATAGTTCAGTAATTTTAAACAGTTTAGAATTGTGGCGCCGAAGACGTTTTTGAAATGGCGCGGAACATATGAGATGTTCCAAGGGCTGAAATTGGGATTTCAGGATCGTGCCCACATCAAGAGGTATGAGACCTCCGACGAGTTTCTTAGCCTGCAAACTAAGGGAGAAAAGCTCAATTGTTGAGCATGTGCTCAGATTGTCTGAGTGCTACAATCACTTGAATTGAGTGGGAGTTAATCTTCCAGATGAGATAGTGATGGTTCTCCATAGTCACTGCCACCAAGCTATTTGAGCTTCATGATGAACTATAACATATCAGGGATAGACATGATGATCCTTGAGCAATTCGTGATGTTTGACACCGCGAAAGTAGAAATCAAGTAGGAGCATCAATTGTTGATGGTTGGTGAAACCACTAGTTTCAAGAAGGGCAAGGGCAAGATGGGATACTTCATGAAATGGTAAATCAGTTGCTGCTCTAGTGAAGAAACCCAAGGCCAAACCCAAACCCGAGATTAAGTGCTTCTATAATGAGGGGAACAGTCACTGAAGCAGAACTATCCTAGATACATGGTAGATGAGAAGACTGGCAAGGTTGATAGAAGTATATTGGATATACATTGTATTAAATGTGTACTTTACTAGTACTCCTAGTAGCACTAGGGTATTAAGATACCGGTTCGGTTGCTAAGTGTTAGTAACTCGAAATAAAAGAGCTACAGAATAAAGGGAGACTAGCTAAAGGTGAGATGACGATGTGTGTTGGAAGTGTTTCCAAGGTTGATGTGATCAAGCATCGCCTGCTCCCTCTACCATCAAGATTGGTGTTAAACCTAAGTAACTGTTATTTGGTGTTTGCGTTGAGCATAGACATGATTGGATTATGTCTATCGCAATGCGGTTATTCATTTAAGGAGAATAATGGTTACTCTGTTTATTTGAATAATACCTTCAATGGTCTTGCACCTAAAATGAATGGTTTATTGAATCTTGATCGTAATGATACACATGTTCATGCCAAAAGATATAATATAGTAATGATAGTACCACCTACTTGTGGCACTGCCATTTGAGTCATATTGGTATAAAACGCATGAAGAAGCTCCATGTTGATGGATCTTTGGACTCACTCGTTTTTGAAAAGTTTGAGACATGCGAACCATGTCTATTGGTATGTGCGTATGAAGAAACTCCATGCAGATGGATCATTTGGACTCACTTGATTCTAAATCACTTGAGACATGCAAATCATACCACATGGGCAAGATGACTGAAAAGCCTCGTTTTCAGTAAGATGGATCAAGAGAGCAACTTGTTGGAAGTAATACATTTTGATGTGTGATGTCCAATGAGTGCCGAGGCACGCAGTGGATATTGTTATGTTCTTACTTCACAGATGATTTGAGTAGATGCTGAGTATATTTACTGGATGAAACACAAGTCTGAATTATTGAAAGGTTCAAGTAATTTCAGAGTGAAGTTGAAGATCATCGTGACAAGAGGATAAAATGTCTATGATGTGATCATAGAGATGAATATCTGAGTTACGAGTTTGGTACATAATTAAGACATTGTGGAAATTGTTTCACAACTAACACCGCCTGGAACACCATAGTGTGATGGTGTGTCCGAACATCATAGATGCACCCTATTGGATATGGGGCATACCATGATGTCTCTTATCGAATTACCACTATCGTTTATGGGTTAGGCATTAGAGACAATCGCATTCACTTTAATAGGGCACCATGTAATTCCGTTGAGATGACACCGTGTGAACTATGGTTTAGAGAAACCTAAGCTGTCATTTCTTAAAAGTTTGGGGCTGCGATGCTTATGTGAAAAAGTTTCATGCTGATGAGCTCGATCCCCAAGCGGATAAATGCATCTTCATAGGACACCCAAAACAGTTGGGTATACCTCCTAATTCAGACTCGGAAGCAAAAGTGATTGTTTCTAGAAGCGGGTCCTTTCTCGAGGAAAAGTTTCTCTCGAAAGAATTGAGTGGGAGGATGGTGGAGACTTGATGAGGTTATTGAACCATCACTTCAACCAGTGTGTAGCAGGGCACATGAAGTTCTTCCTGTGGCACCTACACCAATCGAAGTGGAAACTGATGATAGTTATCATGAAACTTCGGATAAAGTCAATACCAAACCTCGTAGGACGACAAGGATGCGTACTGCTTCAGAGTGGTACGGTAATCCTGTCTTGGAGGTCATGTTGCTAGACAACAATGAACCTACGAGCTGTGGAGAAGCGATGGTGGGTCCGGATTCCGACAAATGGCTAGAGGCCATAAAATTCGAGAGAGGATCCATGTCTAGAAACCAAAGTGTAGACTTTGGAAGAACTACTTGATGGTCGTAAGGCTGTTGGGTACAGATGGATTTCAAAAGGAAGATGGATGTCGGTGTCAAAACCGGCGGATCTCGGGTAGGGGGTCCCGAACTGTGCGTCTAGGCGGATGGTAATAGGAGACGAGGGACACGATGTTTTTACCCAGGTTCGGGCCCTCTTGATGGAGGTAAAACCCTACGTCCTGCTTGATTAATATTGATGATGTGGGTTACAAGAGTAGATCTACCACGAGATCAAGGAGGCTAAACCCTAGAAGCTAGCCTATGGTATGATTGTTGTTCGTCCTATGGACTAAGGCCATCCGGTTTATATAGACACCGGAGAGGGCTAGGGTTACACAGAGTTGGTTACAAAGGTAGGAGATCTACATATCCGTATCGCCAAGCTTGCCTTCCACGCCAAGGAAAGTCCCATCTGGACACGGGACGAAGTCTTCAATCTTGTATCTTCATAGTCTTGGAGTCCGGCCGATGATGATAGTTCGGCTATCCGGACACCCCCTAGTCCGGGACTCCCTCAGTAGCCCCCGAACCAGGCTTCAATAACGACGAATCCGGCGCGTATGTTGTCTTCGGCGTTTGCAAGGCAAGTTCTTCTTCATGCTCCATGTGTTTGCCGGATAGTGTCCGGTTGCTTCATAAATGCTGCACTCCTTGGCTTCCGCGTCCAATAATGGTCTTCTTCCACGCGTTGCACGAATGCGAAAAGCCAGGGTATTTTTATGTATTACCCCCTAGCTGCGCAAATAAGCTGCCTATAAGAGAGGCGAGGATCCAGATCCAAATCACATCATCCTCCTTCCGCAAGCACTCATCGAGGCGCATCTGACACCAAACCCATTCCAACATGGACAGTCGACGCGGCTCCTCTTCTCGCGCTCCCAGCCCTAAGCCAGGAGATTGGAGGAGATGCTCAGTCCGGCACAGCAAGTTAGTGACACTCCAAGCAGAGGGATATCTTCCCCCGGCCTTCATGGTTCCGGTTCGAGCTGGACTGGCCACCTACAAAGGTGGGAAGCAGGCGGAGAGCGCCCCCAATCCCTTCAAAGGAGAGCGGGTGTGCTTCGTCTCCTACTTAATAAGGGGACTCAGATTTCCTATACATCCGTTTCTCCAGGGGCTCCTGGAGTTCTACGGACTCCAGCTTCATCACCTTACACCTGCCTCCATTTTGCACATCGTGGGCTTCGTAGCTCTGTATGAGCTGTTCTTGGGCATTGAGCCCCATTTTGCACTGTGGAAGAGGCTGTTCTGCCTCGTACCCCACTCTCATGAGGGGTCGATATATCAAGTGGGCGGAGCCGAAATATGGCGCATCGCTGGGACCGGATACCTGTTCGGGACCCCGAAGAAGGCGTCCGAAGATTGGCCTTCGGAGTGGTTTTATATGGAGGACGCTCCGCTGCCGGATCCAGTCCGGATCGGCCTTCCGGAGTTCAGCAACGCTCCCCTGAAGAAACGCCTAAGTTGGCGCCCACGGAGCCCTCGACGAGAAGATGATAGTAGCGTCCATTACTTGATGGGCCGGATACGGCTGCTAGCCCATTCCGGATTAACCATGATCGGAGTCATGGCCACATGCATTATGCGTGGGGTGCAGCCGCTCCAATATAGGGGCCATCCCATGTGGGACTTCAACGGAGACGACGACGCCACCCGTCACGGCCGCAAGGGACCTGGCTCGACCGATGATCTGGTGAAGATCCTATCCGACTTGTACAAGGGGGAGAAGGAGGACTTCCTCCGCACGAATCCTCTGAACGGATTTTCCATGAACAACCCTCGGAGCTGGGTAAGCGGTCGCATGCATATCTGAACCGTGCCTTTAAAGGCAATTGTCTTATTGTATGATTTTGACACAGGAACTGCGTCGGGATGTGGAGGGCATAAAAAGCCCAGCCCCACAACCCGAAGACCCAGAAAGGTCCCTTGATCCGGCCTCCGAAGAGGATCCGGACTTGGCGGTGGAACTGATCGACGGGGTGTACCACCAGCTCAGCATAGATAATGCTTTAGTCGCCATTATGGCTGACTATCCTGGTTTGTGTCTGACTTCCCCGGTGAGTATGACCGAAGTCCTGGCGCCGTTACTTCTTTAATGCTTAGTTCTGACCACCGTGCACCAATGGTGTTTGACAGGAAGCGCCTTTACGGCAGGAAGTCGAGCCCGCGGCGACCAGCCAACAAGGGTCAGTCCGGCCCAGCAGGCGGAAGAGGAGTGCGACGCGAACTGAAATGTCGCCGCAATGGTACGGAGCACCGCTATTTTTTAAGGGAAGGATTCCCCGGAGGTATATTAATGCTCATAACTTTTCCAGAAAGAGCGCTCGCCGGACAGTGTCCGGAGAGGTTGCCAATCAAGCCTCCGCCAGCCATGCTCCAACGCATGGCCCGGAAGGGGAGGTGAATACAAGGCATGAGTCGGACGCTCCTCCGACGGAGGATGCCGACAGGCTGTCCGCCACCCGGTCTGAGGTGGAGAGCGCCATGAATCACAGGCGTCGCCGGACAGTTCTTCGTGACGCGTGTTTCTCCCCGGAGGCGTTAAATGCCTTTGATGCGGGAAACGCGCACCTCCGTGCCGCTCAAGATGGGTTAACCAGAGCCACGGAGCAGTATGTGAAAGACATACGTGTAAGTAATTTTAATAGTTATATATGCCAGTAGCCCCCGAGACTTAAAATGGTTAAAATAACTGATTTAAGGATCAATTTTTATGCAGGATCTTACGGAGAAGAATACCCATCTGTCCCAGGAGCTCCAAGAGTGCAAGGCCCAACTTGAGGCCGCACTGGCCGCCACAAGGGGAGCCACAGAGACCCCCGCTGGTAAGACGTACTTTGAAAAGATAATTAATTAACAAAGTGCGGCGTGAATCTGACAATAATATTGCAGAGGGCGCCGGACTAGATCTGGACAAGCAACAGCTACTGCGTCAGCTAAAGGCTGGCGAGAGGGTGCTTATGAAGGTGCAGCAGGAGAGAAACAACCTCCAAGATGCCCACACCCAGCTAGGAGAAGAGCTGAAAGGTGTTCGGGCCCAGCTGTCTGGCTCCTTGAAGGAGAATCAGCGACTTCATCGCGGCATTTATAGTAAGTGCTTGAGCAAATTCCTTTGAAAAGAAGAATTCGGCAAGGAAGTCGTTTGACAGAAATATGTCTTTAGGTGTGCTCACAGGTCGCCCTGCAGAGGAAATGCCTGGGTCAACAGGTGACCAACTTCCCGAGCTGGTGCAATTGTTCGAACGTGTTCGGCAGGCGATGAGTGGCGTCGTTCAGGCTTTATGGCCATCTGTCTCCCTACCCGAGGGCCTTGGTGAGCTTGCTGGGAAGCTCCAGGGAGCACGGCGACGCCTCCGTTTATGGAAGATATCGGCCTGCCGTCAGGGCGCCAGGGAGGCCTGGGCCATGGTGAAGACGCGCTACCCGAAGGCTGACCCAAACCACATGGCCGAGGTCGGACCTGCGGGGCCTTATGGGAAGGAGATCCCTGTGAGCTTGATGTATGGCCAAGTAGCACTGGCCGTGAAATATTCCCAACAGGACTATAAATTAGATAGCCTGTTAGATGGGATTGAGGAGGAGTACAATCAGTCGGTTTAACGATGTAATTTGAAATGACATGTAAGATGCCTTCTAGCCGGATTGTAGATCGTTTGTCTTTGCGGACCGTTTCACTTCAACCTCGGGACCCAACAGTCCGGAGTGTGTCCGAATACCCCTACGGTTATAAAAGAACCGGGGCATGCATGGAGACAAGGCGTCGGGGTCATAATTGCTTTATCAGACAAGTGCCCAACTAGTTATGTTATATTACATGGTTAGTAAGAAACATCTTCCAGGGAGAATAGTTCCGTTAAGGGTTCCTTTCCCTGGGAGGCATGCCCTAAGGTGCAATGCCGGACTGCGAAAATAGCAGAAAAAGCATCTGGGGGCTTACAAATAGTAAGTAATAAATCATCTTTCAAGTCACCGACCGAATATTCTCTTAAGAACGCTAGCTTTCGGCTTCACCTAGTCTGAGGTACACATCCGGCTGACCCGGCAGTAACAATCGCAGAGGTGCTCCCTTTACCTCCTAGCCGAACAATCGGGAACATAGGGGTAAGCACAGGAGCCAGGCAACCCAGCTTGGCCAAAACTTAAGTCATATCGATGCATATAATGGTGAATAAAAGGTACATGCGGAAGTATGACACATGTATTGGGCGTGAAGCCCATATTAATAAGCTTCTGGTAAAGAAGCCCCCAGGTATAATGAGTGCTAGGAGCACATCAAGTGTGTGCGAACAAAGCGCAAATCAGCCTATAAAAGGTATTGAAAAAAAAGTGGGAAGAAGGAGGGGGACAAGAGACAGTAAAAAATATAAAAAGGTGGACGGGGGAGTGAGACGAACTCTGAGTCCGGTGTTTAGGCATAGAATCTTCGGAGATGGGCTGCGTTCCATGGATTCGGCTCGAGTCGGTTGTCAGATGCTTTACGTAGACGGTATGCTCCGCCGGTCAGGACTTGGTCGATGATGAAGGGACCTTCCCACTTGGGCTTAAGTTTGTCCTTTTTCTTGTCCGACAAGCGTAGAACGAGTTCGCCGACATTGTAAGTTTTGGCCCGTACTTCTCTGCTTTGATATCTTCGAGCCTGCTGCTGATAGAATGCGGAACGAGCCTTTGCCACGTCCCGCTCCTCCTCTAAGGCGTCCAAACTGTCCTGCCGATCCAACTCGGCTTCTCTTTCTTCGTACATGCGCACACGAGGTGAGTCATGAATTATATCGCAAGGCAGAACTGCCTCTGCGCCATACACCATGAAAAATGGTGTGAATCCAGTAGTTCGGTTTGGCGTGGTCCGCAGGCCCCAGAGTACGGAGTCGAGCTCCTCTACCCAGTGCGTGTTAGATTCCTTGAGGGACCGCACTAGTCTGGGTTTGATGCCACTCATGATTAGACCATTTGCTCGCTCAACTTTACCGTTAGTTTGGGGGTGATAGACTGAAGCGTAATCGGGCTTGATGCCCATGTTTTTGCACCAGAGTTTAACCTCGTCGGCAGTGAAGTTCGTGCCGTTATCAGTGATGATGCTGTGGGGGACGCCAAAACAGTGTACTACCCAGGATAGGAAGTCTATCACCGGTCCAGATTCTGCCGTTTTAACCGGCTTGGCCTCAATCCATTTGGTGAATTTGTCCACCATGACCAATAAGTATTTGTGCTTGTGGGTTCCCCCTTTAAGGGGTCCAATCATGTCAAGCCCCCAGACCGCGAACGGCCAGGTAATGGGTATAGTTTTGAGGGCGGTGGGTGGCATGTGGCTCTGATTAGCAAAGAGCTGGCAACCGACGCATCGTTGGACTAAGTCCTGAGCATCTGCCCGGGCTGTCGGCCAATAAAATCATGTATGGAAGGCCTTGCGTACGAGTGTCCGGGCTGCAGCGTGGTGCCCGCCGAGTCCGGCGTGAATTTCAGCCAGGAGATTCCGCCCCTCCTCTTCGGAGATACACCTTTGAAGGACTCCGATTGTGCTTTTCTTATAAAGTTCTCCCTCATGGACCTTGTAGGCTTTAGATCGCCGAACTATGCAGCGGGCCTCATTTTGGTCTTCAGAAAGTTCCTGCCGAATTAAGTTGGCTAGGAATGGCTCTGTCCACGGGGCAATTACTGCCATTATTTAGTGAGCTGAAGGTGTTATTTCGTTGGCTGAGCCGCCGATTGTGTCAGAATGGTCTGAGTTCGGTGATGCAGCTGGCTCCGGATTGTTATTTCCGGACTCCTCTTCCCATAACACGGATGACTTGAAGAGCCGTTCCAGGATGATGTTTGGAGGGACGACGTCTCGTTTCGCGCCGATGCGTGCTAACACGTATGCTGCCTGGTTATTATCCCGGGCTACATGGTGGAATTCGAGTCCTTTGAACGGAGCTGGCATTTTTAGGACGGCGTTGCGGTAAGTTGCCATTTTTGGATCTTTGGCATCAAAGTCTCCATTTATTTGGGATATTGCGAGGTTTGAATCCCCGCGCACCTCTAGGCGTTGAATGCCCATGGAGATTGCCATCCGGAGGCCATATAGAAGGGCCTCGTATTCGGCTGCGTTATTGGAGTCCATGTACATTATTTGAAGCACGTATTGGATTGTGTCTCCAGTTGGGGACGTCAGGACGACGCCAGCCCCCAAGCCAGCCAACATTTTGGATCCGTCGAAATGCATGATCCAATTGGAGTATGCGCCATACTCTTTAGGGAGTTCGGCTTCGGTCCATTCGGCGGTAAGTGTCACCATTAAGAAAGCTCGACTTGTCACTAAGATATTTTTCGACAAGTTCAAGGAGTTGACTACGATGAGACTTTCTCACTCGTAGCAATGCTAAGAGTCTGTTGGAATTGTATTAGCAGTTACTGCATTATTTATGAAATCTTGCAGATAGGATGTCAAAACATTGTTTTCTCGACGAGTTGCTTGAGGAAAGGTTGTATGTGATACAACCAGAAGGTTTTGTCAATCCTAAAAGATGCTAACAAGTATGCGAAGCTCCAGCAATCCTTCTAAGGACTGGAGTAAGCATCTCGGAGTTGGAATATACGCTTTGATGAGATGATCAAAGATTTTGGTTTTATACAAAGTTTATGAGAAACTTGTATTTCCAAAGAAGTGAGTGGGAGCACTATAGAATTTCTGATGAGTATATGTTGTTGACATATTGTTGATCGGAAATGATGTAGAATTTTTGGAAAGCATATAGGGTTTTTTGAAAAGTGTTTTTCAATGGAAAACCTGGATTAAGCTACTTGAACATTGAGCATTAAGATCTATAAAGATAGATCAAAAACGCTTAATAGTATTTTCAAATAAATACATACCGTGAAAAGATTTTGAAGGAGTTCAAAATAGATCGGCAAATAAGGAGTTCTTGGCTGTGTTATAAGGTATGAGTATTGAGAAAGACTCAAGACCTGACCACGGCAGAAAAGAGAGAAAGGACGAAGGTCGTCCCCTATGCTTTAGACGTAGGATCTATAGTATGCTATGCTGTGTACCGCACCTGAAGTGTGCATTGCCATGAGTCAGTCAAGGGGTACAAGTGTGATCCAGAAATGGATCACAGGACAGCGGTCAAGGTTATCCTTAGTAACTAGTGGACAAAGGAATTTTCTCGATTATGGAGGTGGTGAAAGAGTTTGTCGTAAAGGGTTACGCCGATGCAAACTTTGACACTAATTCGGATTATTCTGAGTAGTAAACCGGATTCGTATAGTAGAACAGTTATTTGGAATAGCTCCAAATAGTGCGTGGTAGCTGCATCTAGGAGATGCCATAGAGATTTGCAAAGCACACACGGATCTGAAAGGTTCAGATCCGTTGACTAATAACCTCTCTCACAAGTGAGATATGATCAAACCCCATGGGTGTTGATTCATTACAATCACATAGTGATGTGAACTAGATTATTGACTCTAGTGCAAGTGGGAGACTATTGGAAATATGCCCTAGAGGCAATAATAAAATGGTTATTATTGTATTTCCTTGTTCATGATAATTATCTATTATTCATGCTATAATTGTATTGACCGGAAACCACAATACATGTGTGAATACATAGACCACAACATATCCCTAGTGAGCCTCTAGTTGACTAGCTCGTTGATCAACAGATGGTCATGGTTTCCTGACCATGGACATTGGATGTCATTGCTAACGGGATCACATCATTAGGAAAATGATGTGATGGACAAGACCCAATCCTAAGCATAGCACAAGATCGTGTAGTTCGTTTGCTAAAAGCTTTTCTAATGTCAAGTATCATTTCCTTAGACCATGAGATTATGCAACTCCCGGATACCGCAGGAATGCTTTGGGTGTGCCAAACGTCACAATGTAACTGGGTGGCTATAAAGGTGCACTACGGGTATCTCCGAAAGTGTCTGTTGGGTTGGCACGAATCGAGACTGGGATTTGTCACTCCGTGAGACGGAGAGGTATCTCTGGGCCCACTCGGTAATGCATCATCATAATGAGCTCAATGTGACTAAGTAGTTAGTCACGGGATCATGCATTACGGAACGAGTAAAGTGACTTGCCGGTAACGAGATTGAACGAGGTATTGGGATACCGACGATCGAATCTCGGGCAAGTAACATACCGATTGACAAAGGGAATTGCATACGGCATTGCTTGAATCCTTGACATTGTGGTTCATCCGATGAGATCATCATGGAACATGTGGGAGCCAACATGGGTATCCATATCCCGCTCTTGGTTATTGGCCGGAGAGATGTCTCGGTCATGTCTGCATGGTTCCCGAACCCGTAGGGTCTACACACTTAAGGTTCGGTGACGCTAGAGTTGTTATGGGAATTAGTATGTGGTTACCGAAGGTTGTTCGGAGTCCCGGATGAGATCTCGGATGTGACGAGGAGCTCCAGAATGGTCCGGAGATGAAGATCGGTATATTGGACGAAGGGTATTGGAGTCCGGAATTGTTCCGGGGGTACCAAATGATGACCAGCGTGTCCGAAAGGGGTTTCGGAGGCCCCGGCAAGCGTTGGGGGGCCTTATGGGCCAAGGGGAGGGGGCACATCATCCCACTAAGGGGCTGAGCGCCCCTCCCACCCCATATCAGGTAACCAGGAGAGGTGGGGGCGCCACCCCTAGGGCAGCCGCCCCTCCTAGCTTGGCGGGCAAGTTTCCTAGGGGGTGGGGGCGCCCAAACCCATCTAGGGTTTCCCCTGTGGCCGCCGCCCCTCCCCTAGGAAACCCTAGGGCGCCTCCCCCTCCTCCCTTCCCCCTATATATAGTGAGGGAGAGAGATGGCAGCCGCACCCTTCCCCTGGCGCAGCCCTCTCCCTCCTCCAACACCTCCTCCCCCTCCGTAGTGCTTGGCGAAGCCCTGGCAGAGAACCACGAGCTCCATCACCACCACGCCGTCATGCTGTCAGAGTTCTCCCTCAACTTCTCCTCTCCCCTTGCTGGATCAAGAAGGAGGAGACGTCCCCGGGCTGTACGTGTGTTGAACGCGGAGGCATCGTCCGTTCGGTGCTAGATCGGATCTTCCGCGATTTGAATCGCCGCGAGTACGACTCCATCATCCGCGTTCTTGTAACGCTTCCGCTTAGCGATCTTCAAAGGTATGAAGATGCTCATCCTCTCCCTCTCTTGTTGCTAGAATCTCCATAGATTGATCTTGGTGATGCCTAGAAAATTTTGAATTTCTGTTACGTTCCCAACAAGGGCGCCCCCCTTTCCTTCACCTTCTCTCTCTTCCTCCACTTCCCTCTTTCCCCCTCCGTTGGAAAGGAAGGGGGGGGCGACTAGGATTGGAAGTCCTAGTTGAACCCCCCCACTTGGGCGCGCCCTAGGCCGGCCCTCCCCCCTCTCCCTCCTTTATATACGGGGGCAAGGGGGCACCCCAAAGCACAACAGTTGTTTCTTAGCCGTATGCGGTGCCCCCTCCACCATTTACTCCTGCGGTCATATTGCCGTAGTGCTTAGGCGAAGCCCTGCGCGGATCACATCACCAATACCATCACCACGCCGTTGTGCTGACGGAACTCATCGACTCCTTCGTACCTCTACTGGATCAAGAGTTCGAGAGACGTCATCGAGCTGAACGTGTGGAGAACTCGCAGGTGTCATACGTTCGGTACTTGATCGGTTGATTCGAGAAGACGTTCAACTACATCAACCATGTTAAGTTAACGCTTCCGCTTTCGGTCTACGAGGGTACGTGGACACACTCTCCCCCTCTCGTTTCTATGCATCTCCTAGATAGATCTTGCGTGAGCGTAGAATTTTTTTTGAAATTGCATGCTATGTTTCCCAACAATTATTATTTTGGGGAGGACCTTATTTACTATGATGGAGGTGATATTATCGCTTGCTCATGCATGTCCCAAAATTGAGTTCTTATATGTCATGCATTCAATGGACTAAAGATTGAAAGGAGTAGTACAGATAAGGTTGATAAACTCTTTTTTGCAGAAAGATCCAAGGCTATATATTAAATTATGATAAATGTAACTGGCTAACACACTTGTTTTGGGGACATATCCAAACGACTTCCCAACTGTTCGATCATGATCGAACGAGCGCATTGCATGGGAAAACTATAGTGCACAACATGGAATTGAATCCAGGCCGCTAACACATGTGGAGCTTAGGCAAGGCCAAATAGGCCACGGCCTTCCCAGCTCTAAAGCTTCTCTTCGTATTATAGCCCGCCCATGGTTTACCAAATACCATCTAGTACCAATCCTCATCACTCGGTCCATCCAACTTTTGGTGCAAGCTCCGTCAATGTCGCTCAACAGGAGGCCCATGCCAATAACCAACCCGCCCCTTGCGTGGTTGTTATCTGTATTAGTGGATATTCTGGTATTTTAAGTGTGTTCTTTGATTTTCCTTTTGCCACTAGTTTTTTCGTTTTCACCCGTTTTCTTTAATTTCTTTATCCATTTTCCCAACATTTAGCGTGGATCTTTTTCACCCATCCAAAAATAATGCGTGGGGGTGGGAGGTGAACCATTTTTTTCTTGCTATGTTCTACGTGGTTTTCCGTTAAAGCAAAAAATGAGTGGCATGGGGATTTGAACCTTAGTTGGTGAAAAACACCCGCATAGACCCAATAACCAACTCAATACATGTTTTTGTGTCAAGTGGAAGAAAAGCTTCGTACTTGATCGTTTTTTTTACCTTACCATATTTGTACGCAGGAACTTTTTTAGCTATCAAAATTATGGACCAAATAGAGAATCTCGAGCCTTTGTCCTCTACCTCGCCAAACTATGATAGTGGAGACCTGATAAGTTACATACAACACCATGGTAACTTTGACCAACAAAACAATTGTTCAAGCATACCTCAGTAACTTCTGCGTGAAGAGAATAGTAATTACCGCACGCACTGCAAACCTGATAACTCCTATCCAACACCATGGTTACTTTTTGACCCGGAAAAAAGCGGTGAAACATGCCCCGGGTAATATCTATGTAAACAACATGGTAATTTACACGCCACATACCTGATAAGTTACATACAAAAACTATGATAACTTTGATCCGAAGAAAAAAGTTGTTGAATTGAAACATACCGTTGTAACTTCTATATAAAAGGGATGGTAACTTACGTATCACATGGCTGATAATTTACGTATAAACACCGTGATAACTTTAACTCAAGTAAAGAAAAAGTTGTTGAAACATATCCACAATAACTTCTATGTGAATAGCATGATAATTTATACACCATGGACCTGGTAATGTATGTTCAACATGTTGGTAACTTTGACCAAGGTAAAAGTTGTTGAAACATACCGCGCTAACTTCTATATAAAAACATGGTGTACGTAACGGGACTGATAACTTGCGTGTCCTAGGTCTGACAACTTTGTTCTTCAAAAAAGGTCATCGAAAGATACCAACATGCGATCTTGTTTCGAAGGTCTTGTCGTGATGGTTTTAATGGTGAAAATGTGTTTGAATACCGTTTGGGCTACAAAATATTTTAAGTTTTTGAATCGAAAAGAATTTTGGATGACGCCAGCTTTTGTCTTCTAGTGCATGCATACATGTGCATGTGGAGAGAAGGTCGGGTTCCCCCTTTTCTATGCCCCATTAATTTTAGTGTAAACAGAATGATAACTTAGTTACAAGCTGCATGTGTGATAACTTACGTAGCTCAACTTTGGTAACTTTGGAACTAGAATAATGATGTTAACATACCAATATGGGATTTGGTTTCGAAGATCTCGATGGATTTAATGGTGAAAATGAATATTGAATCAGACCAATCATTTTACCCGTACATTTTTTTTGAATCCCGAATTTAGATGAAATAATGGCTGACATCAGCATTCTCATCTTATATGCATGCATGTAAACTTGACCTGTTGGAGACATACACGTGTACTCACAAGTAGTAGAAAATGACACTAGAAAAATTGAGAGTGGCCCTTTGCGCGCTTAACAACACCAAAAAAGAAAGAGAAGGGAGCCATTCGGTATGATTAGTAAAAAAACATAGCGTCTGGTTGGTATAAAGGTCCACTAAATGAAAAAGAAGACCTTACAAGAACTCTTTCAAGAACAAGAAATCATAAACAAGCTTGAAGAAATCAGAAATATCTTCCTTTTGCATCCACCGACGAATGTCGTGTGCAAGTTCATTTTGGCATCTGGACCTCTGTCTTACTGGAGCAAGCTTGTTGAAACTAAGGAACTTGTAGAAGAAGTGGCCAGAAAGTTGCCGATGTAGACTAGAAGATGCCAACCAAGGTTGCCAGAATCGCGATTCTATTACACGATTCTACGATTTTACGATCCAAACTAACCCCTATGATTCTACGATTTTAGTTCATAGAATCTACGTTTCTACAATCCTGATAGTGAAGATTCTATGATTTGCGATCCTACCGTCGGTGCTCCGATCCGATTCAAAATCGCGATTCTAACAACCTTGATGCCAACGACCGCGAACTGGATGGATGGTGGGTTCGGAGAAGTTGACACCGATCAGGGACAAAAGATAATCCCAACTCCATCTAAACAAGGAGGGGGACACATCACAAGTTCCCATATGGATGAAATTGATATATATTGATGAAATTGATATATTGATGAAATTGATTGAAACATGAATGAAATAATTGTAACTTACGTAGAATGTTGGGGAATGTTCTGGAAAATGGTTGAAATATGATTTACTAAAATTTGTGTGGATATTTATAAATTGTATTTGTAAAATAGATTGAATAACGAAAATTCTTGACAAACTTTGAATAAAAAATATGAATTTGGGAAGATCACTGAAATAATTGAATAGATATGCATAAAATGATCTCAAACTCTTTGAAATCTTTGTGAGCTCTTTTTCTTTTGAAATCACTGAATTATTTTGATTATTTTGAAATAGTACTGTATGAATTCTGGTCTGTCAATACCAAAATCAAAATGCAGAACACAAAGAGAGGTGTAGAATTACATAATGGTGGTGTGTCGTGATTGGTTCAGACATTCTGCCACCTAGCAGCTTCGTTATTATTCCATTTTTGTTTTACTCGCAAACAAAACAAGAAAAATCATTTTCTGTCGTGGGTCATTGCTCATTTGCTAGCATTGGATGTTTCATGTTATGATGAGCTGGCTGATCCATATTGTCTTGGTATAGCATCCTCCAAAAGACAAGTAATAGCAACGATGAAATAAACATCTAAGTATGAGTGTGGTTATTATTAGTACTCGCCCTCCTCTCCCACTCCATAATGTAATGTCTATATATTTCTTCAATGTCAAGTTGTACAAACTTTGATCAAGTTTATAGTGTAAAATATCTATGCTTAGATTATCAAATGCATATCATTAAATACATCATGCTATATATTTTCATATTGTACATGTTCGATATTATAGATATTTTATTTTTCAATAAATGGTCAAAGTTCGCTAAGTTTGCCTTCAAAATAATCTACATGCATTATATTATAGAACAACTGTAGAGTTTTTCTTTCTTCTGTTCCTTTTCTTTCTACTCGATTATGTTCTCGTTTTTCTTTTTATTTTCAGGTAATTTTCTTTTTCTTTCTTTATACATTTCCCCCTAGAGACCACAACCTAGAAATGCAGAAGACTCGGGCCAACTCACTCTAGAAATCCATGCACTCTCCTATGACGTAGAAGATGAGCATGACGACAACGACAACATTGCTCGAACACGCCCTTAGGCTGTGTGGTATGGTGCACAACAAACATGAACTTTGCACAGATATACACAGATCATGATGTGTGAAATGAAAGTACATACTCCCTTCGTCCGAATAAATTTGTCCCTCAAATGAATATATCTAACACTATTTTGGTCCATCAATTTGGAAGACAAGCTTGGAGCACACGTTTTTTCAGACGAAGGAAGTAGTACTAGTTAGTTAGCGAATAAACCTACACGCACCGATATAGAACTTTTACGGAATCTTCCCAACTAGCATTGCTCCTAGTTAGCCAGTGGGAAATGTTATTAGTAAACTGTGATTTGACCCCGATGCCGTGAGATTCTTTCTCGGATGCTCTACCGGTCGGTACGTACGTCATGTATCGTGCGCCGTGCTGTACTACCGTTGACAAAGCCTATTCTATCCAACACGTGGTCCTACACTGTCTTGTGAGTAAATTAATAATCCTACACTCTTGCCTTTTTGGGATAAATAATCCTACACTGAACCGACGAATATGTATGTGTCGAGTTTTTTTCTTTCCAGTTGTGCATGTGACCATGCGTTGAGTTGTGGGGTGGGATGCTCGTTATCCCTCTGATTCTTTTTTTACAGAACCAACTGCAACTCTGTGCCAATTTGCCTCAAGATTTGCCGATGTGCTCTCAAAGAATGAGCAGCGTGTGCACCTTTGAAGAAGCTGAGGTGGGTCAAAGCTATTCATTTTGAAAACTTGATCGGTTAGTTTTTCTCAACGATGAGAGATCAAACACGCGCACACTTTTAGTAGTGGAACGAGATATGCGTTCTTGTCCTTGTTATACGAGAGGGAGCAAGAAGAAAATGTTGTGCGGGGGAGGGAAAGAGGTGACACATGAAGTCATGAATGCTAACCACCAACACTGATTTAGGAGTACAAAGCCATCTCCCCTAAAACAGACACTATTTGTCACACAGATGGGGGACCAATCCGTGAAACTGATGCGGAAGCCGGCCATCCAACCGTGTCCTCTAGATGTCCTTTTATTCATGTGCATGACACGGTTGAGGAGAGAGAGGGGATGTCCGAGATGGTGACTTTTGGTTGGCTACACAAATGTCCGGACACTCCTCAACCCCCCCCCCCCCCCCCCCACCCACCAAATGTACTTCTAGTTTGGCCATTGTGACGCCCGGATAATTAGGCTACAATAATCCCGCGTTAACGATGCCACGTCACCTCGGTTACTGTTGATAAACTCGAGTTAGTTCAAAAACGATTCAAATTAAAATTTAAAATATAGGCAAACAATAAAATTTTCAAATATCAAAACTAAAATGTTTGGGCTGTGTCAAATAAATCGTAAGTAATTATGGTGGAGAAACCAAACTTTGATAAAATGTTTAAAGGCTCTAAAATGATTAAAACAGTAGTGAAAACAATTAAACAAATGCCCAGTGAATTTATAAAATGCTAAAACTATTTTATTATGGGTTAAGAATTAATCTTACAGTAGTTTGATGATAAATACAAATTTGGGCACTAGTGGTAATTTTTATAAAACTAAAAGTAAAAGAAACTAGAAACAAAATAGAAAAGAAAATAAATAAAAAGAAAAGGTCTAAACAAAAACAAAACAACAAAGAAAGAAAAGGAAGAAAGACCCCCCCCCCCTGCTGGGCCAAGTGGCCCAACTGGCCTCCACCGGCCCAGCCGGCCGGCCCACTCCCTCCCCTTAACCCCCGAAACCCTAACGGCCACCACCCCCACTCCCCACTCGCTCTCTCCCACCCCCCTCGCGCTGGATCTGGATCGGGAGGAGCCCGATCCCCTTCTCCCTCGCTCGGCGCCCGACGCCGTCGCCCGTTGCCGCCTGGAGACCACGCCGCCCCGGACCGCGTCGCCGGACTGCCTCCTCGACGCCGTCGTCTCCGCCCTCCTCCTCAATCCCCCCTGCCTAGACCCTACGCGCCCACCCCCGTGAGCACCTCTCCTCCTCCTCCCTGCTCACCCGCGCTCCGGCAAGCCTCCCCTCCTCTCTGTCCCGCACTTGGTCGCGCCCGATGCGTGCTCGTCGCGACCGCGCTCCCCGCTGCCCCCCCCCCGCGCCGTCTGCCTCGCGCCGACGTCCCCCTGCGCCCAGGTGCGCGCCCGCGCCTCCCTGCTCGCCCGCCGCACCGCTCGTGCGTGCCCCCGCGCATGCGCGCCCGAGCCCCGCCTCGCTCTGCCGAGGCGCTGCTCGCTCGCGTTGCGCCGCCCGCGCGTTGCCCTACTCCCACCCCCCCTCCGAGCCGCACTGCTGGTGCTGCTCGCCATGGCCTCTCCCGCTGCCGCAGGCCGCCCGGTTACCGCTGCTGTGCCGCTCCCCACGCCAGGACCGCGCCTTCCCTGGCCGAGGCTGTGGCCACCGGCCTCCCCCTGCTCGGGCGCTGCGCCGGATCTGCCCGCCCATGGGCGTGTGCCCATTCGGGTGGCGCCCGTCGCCTACACGCCCGACCCGATAGGCCTATGGGCCTTTGACAAGGGGCCCCACCGCCCCAGAACGTTTTGTTAAAAAAAGGAATTAAAAATAATAAATAAAATAAATAAATAGATAATAATAATTTAATTAATTAATTAATTAAGGAATTAATTAAGTTAATTAATCATAATTACATTAACCTAACTAACCAATTAGTTTAATTAAACAATAGTTAGATTAGTTAAACACTAATTAGACTAAACAGTCAATGACTAGTGGGACCCACACGTCAGTTGACCAGTCAACACCTCTGTTGACTGCTGACGTCATGCTGACGTCAGCAAATACTGTTTTGGATAATGTTGAATTTAAATAAATAATTAAAATCAGAAAATGATTAAATCTTTAGAAAATCATATCTTTTAATCCGTAACTCGGATGAAAATACTTTCTACATGAAAGTTGATCAGAACAACGAGACGAATTCGGATACGCAGTCCGTTCGTCCGCCACACCCCCCTAACCTATCGAACTCGCAACTTTCCCCCTCCGGCTCCTCTGCCCGAAAACACGAAACACCGGGGATATTTTCCCGGATGTTTCCCCCCTTCACCGGTATCACCTATCCCTGCGTTAGGTCACCTCTAGCACCGCATTCGTCATGTTATGCTTTGATTGCTCTGTTATTTATTATGTTCCCCCTCCGTTACTTTTTCCGGTAGACCCCGAGGCCGCTGCCGGTACCCCCTGTGATCGACTACGGTGTTGACGACCCCTCTCTATTGCCAGAGCAACCAGGCAAGCCCCCCCTTTGATCACCAGATATCGCCTACTCTTCTCTATACTGCTTGCATTAGAGTAGTGTAGCATGTTACTGCTTTCCGTTAATCCTATTCTGATGCATAGCCTGTCATTGCTGCTACAGTCATTGATACCTTACCCGCAATCCTAAATGCTTAGTATAGGATGCTAGTGTTCCATCAGTGACCCTACACTCTTGTCCGTCTGCCATGCTATACTACTGGGCTGTGATCACTTCGGGAGGTGATCACGGGCATATACTATATACTTTACACTGTTACATTACTGGTGATACTGTTTGGAGATGGGGGCTGAAGGGGTAGGTGGCTCCATCCAGGTAGTGGTGGGCCTGGGTTCCCGACGGCCCCCGACTGTTACTTTGTGGCGGAGCGACAGGGCAGGTTGAGACCACCTAGGAGACAGGTGGGCCTGGTCCTGTTCGGCGTTCGCGGATACTTAACACGCTTAACAAGATCTTGGTATTTGATCTGAGTCTGGCTACGAGCCTATACGCACTAACCATCTACGCGGGAGTAGTTATGGGTATCCCGACGTCGTGGTATCAGCCGAAGCACTTCGTGACGTCAGCGACTGAGCGGCGCGCGCCGGGTTGGACTGCGTTAATGCAACTTCCTTTGTAATGGAGGTTGCTAGGTCTGCTCACCGGCCGCGTACGCAACGTGCAGGTGTGCTCAGGGCGATGGGCCCAGACCCCTGTGCGCTTAGGTTTAGACCGGCGTGCTGGCCTCTCCGTTGAGCCTAGGTGGGGCTGCGACGTGTTGATCTTCCGAGGCCGGGCATGACCCAGGAAAGTGTGTCCGGCCAAATGGGATCGAGCGTGTTGGGCTATGTGGTGCACCCCTGCAGGGAAGTTAATCTATTCGAATAGCCGTGATCTTCGTTAACAGGACGACTTGGAGTTGTACCTTGACCTTATGACAACTAGAACCGGATACTTAATAAAACACACCCTTCCAAGTTCCACAGATAACCCGGTGATCGCTTTTCCACAGGGCGACGAGGAGAGGATTGCCGGGTAGGATTATGCTATGCGATGCTACTGGAGATGCTACTTGGAGATGCTATTTGGAGATGCTACTTGGAGGTGCTACTTGGAGGACTTCAATCTACCCTCTTCTACATGCTGTAAGGCGGAGGCTGCCAGAAGCGTAGTCTTCGACAGGATTAGCTATCCCCCTCTTATTCTGGCATTCTGCAGTTCAGTCCACTGATATGGCCTCCTTACACATATACCCATGCATATGTAGTGTAGCTCCGTGCTTGCGAGTACTTTGGATGAGTACTCACGGTTGCTTTTCTCCCTCTTTTCCCCCTTTCCCTTCTACCTGGTTGTCGCAACCAGATGCTGGAGCCCTGGAGCCAGACGCCACCATCGACGACGACCCCCCCTACTACACCGGAGGTGCCTACTACTACGTGCTGCCCGCTGATGACGACTTGGAGTAGTTTAGGAGGATCCCAGGCAGGAGGCCTGCGCCTCTTTCGATCTGTATCCCAGTTTGTGCTAGCCTTCTTAAGGCAACTTGTTTAACTTATGTCTGTACTCAGATATTGTTGCTTCCGCTGACTCGTCTATGATCGAGCACTTGTATTCGAGCCCTCGAGGCCCCTGGCTTGTATTATGATGCTGGTATGACTTATTTATGTTTTAGAGTTGTGTTGTGATATCTTCCCGTGAGTCCCTGATCTTGATCGTACACATTTGCGTGCATGATTAGTGTACGATTGAATCGGGGGCGTCACAAGTTGGTATCAGAGCCGACTGCCTGTAGGAATCCCCCTTCCAACTCCTTGGCCAAAGTCGAGTCTAGACATTGCAAAACTTTTACTAACATGGCTGTGTGTCTTATGGGCACACGTCGCCATTGGGTGGTAGTAGGATCTTTTACTCCTCGACCTTTACTCTGGGACTCTGATCTCTCCTCTATTCGGGTTAAATGAAGTTTACTAAATCTAACAATAGGATCTCGTTATCACTTTCACCCGGAGAGCCCCTTGTTACTGATGATCGTCTGCTGCACCAGAAGACCCTGAAGATACTCTCCGCTGTTAACCCGAGAACTTGTGTTCATCGAGTTTGCAATTCCCCTTCCACCGCAAACCCTTATGGATAACTACTTGCAGTTGTTATTCTTACATTCATCCCCAGTTGGTCTTGTTATTACAAGATAACCTGAAAATCTCGTCGTTGTTTCGATAATCCTTTGAGCTTACTGCCTTGTTGTTCTTTGTCACCTGAATACCCCTACGGTTAATTATTGCACTTATCGAGTATCCGCTCATCCCCAGTTGTTCATGAGTTTCACAAAAGTCTTCAAAATACTATTCGATCTTCCGAAAATCCTCTGGAGCCTTTGGATCTTGAAATTCTTGCTTGCTCGCATTATGGTTAATCCCATAAGTCTCGTAGTCTTATTGACATTCCTTGTCATTATCATTTTGGGTCTATTGGCTCAATATGTTTGCGAATACGCGCAATCATCACTGATCCTTATAAATTACCTTTCCGGCTGAGCTGCCATTCGTTTAATTGGAATTGGTTCTCGACCAGTCCAATTGTCGTTGATTGTATCCCTAATTCTATTCAGCTTATCCATTCTTGATCAGAGCATTTGCTCCTGATCCCTTGAATTGAAAATCATAATTACTTTGCTAATTAAGTGTTGATCTATTCAGCTGTTCTATAAACCGATGCATTTGCAATCTTTCTTCCTCTGATTGGGTATCGATACTCATATCAGCCCCATTGTGGATCGCCATATCCACTGTTGGATTATTATCCGACAGTGTCCTTCACATTTGATCACTTTGTGAGTTCTTCCCCTGATACCTAATGCCTTTGTTAAGTTGTATCCTCTGCTTGGCCAACCATGCTCTGCTTTCGGGCTTGTGTTATTTACTCTTGAAACTTGTGGTATATGTTTCTAAGAAACCCCTATGGGTTGAACATATGCCTTCTCTAAACCGTGTGAACCCGAAAGTTTTCACGAGTCATACTCTTCTGGTGCTTCACCAGACAAACTTTCAACACTTCAACTTCATCGAACGTGAGAAGTGAATGAAAGGTTATGCATTGGAGAAGTGGGAGTCGACCTTGAACTTGTGTTCATGCCCATGGACACGATGTAGATCTTATCATTAAAGCTTCTCTTAAATAAATTATTCCTTTGGTATAAGTTCATCTTATATCTAGGATTTGGCCTTTTGCAACCATGGTTCCGACCATGATTGTTCTTCTTTGATCTCATTTCTCGGACAAGTTAAAACAATTGTCTTCTATGGATCAATACACTAGTCCAACCTTTACTTTGATCTTGTGTCGAGTATTACCCCCCTGGCATCTCGAGATTATCATGGAACTGCATAATTTTTATGAGTTCTTCATCAAATGCTACCTTCCCACTGATTCCAATTTTTCGCGGGCTCTGAGTTACTCAAAGACACCGATAACTGAACCGAGTCCACACTACGGTTCAACAACTCTTCGGTAAGCTTCTATAAGTACAGGTTTGTACCCGATCACGCCATTCCTAGCCTGTTTGGCTATATCATTGTCGTGACGATTCTAACGGTGCTACCTGGTCCTTATTCTCGGAGCACCAATTTTCGACGATGAACTAACCTTACGTCGATTTTTCCTCGTCATACCCTTTCACCTTAAACAACAAGCTTGAGTTCGAGTTTGTGTCATAACTGTGGTTCCAATAACCTCTTGCTTCATCATTCCTTTGACTTGATGTCGTCGCTGATTGACTACATCTGCATGAAATCTCTCGACAATTGTGTCGTGATCATCATCAACCTTATGAGCTCTTCCAGGAATTCAATTGAATTCATGATGCGTAATACCATCCTTGCCCCTCGATGATTCCTGTTCTCATCGACCACTTTATTGCCTTCCGTTCAACACAACTTGTTCGCGTTTTGTGTAAACCTTGAGATCACTGCTACCCAGCAGTTGATCTTCCTTACCTCGGAAGTATTACCATCACTTTTTGTCAAGAATGTGGTGAGAATTTCACCACCTCTTAATAATTCTTGATATCTTAATACTTCTTGCCATCTTCGTTCATTCCTTGGTCCCCGTATTGTTTTCAACCGGAATACCGACAATGGAGCCATGACGTGTGAATTCAAAACGTCTAGCAGCCCTATTGCTTTGAAGTGAATGGGCGATAGTTCATTCTAAGTCCTTCGCTAACTGAATCACCATTCTGACATTGGTCGTGCAACCCAACCCATATTTCGGGCGCACCTTTCAACCAATGTTTAATTGTGTATGTTTTCCTCGAGCATACTTCCTTATATCATTTGAGCTGACAAATGTTATCTCCTTGTTCACTTAATGGTGGAAATCCATCTTTTGGGAATCTCGGTGAATTGCCGTTGAGTTCACCAGACACCTCCTTGTCCTCTCCTTGGGTTAATGATGGACTCTTGTTAACGGAAATCACTTCATAGTTCATTTCCCCGAGAATCTTACAATGTCATCTCGTCAATTTGCGTTGCACCTTTTCTTCTCAGGTATCCTAAGTCTGAGGTATCCTGACACCAATCGGATCTGAATCTCGGTCAGATATGATGGTTGGGACAACTTTCCAGGAGTTATGTTGTTTGTCCTTTGATGACCCGGTAACATGATGTCATGCCTAGCACCCCCCTGGCTGGAGGACCTATCATTATGATTTCTTTTGCAAGGATAACCATTCCTCCTGGAGGAAGTGGTAGGACTTATTTTATAAGTTACTCCTGATGGATCATTGGTGTATCCGAAGTCGGGCCCTTGATTGAAACACCATATCATTGCTACCTGAAGCATGTCTGTGGTACTCCGTTCATCACCAAGAACATTTGAAGCACAATGCTAAGTTTCTCTTTATCAATTATCCAAACACCGTTGTATGGGTAATGTCATGAAATTTTTCTCCCCTTACCGAAAATGGTTTTCTACCTACTATCCTGTCATGGATATCATCTGCTTGTCCTTGGGAAGGATATACCCCTGGAAAATGTGTTTAAACACATTTTTCCTTTCCATTGATCTGGTTAAATCCGATAATCATATCTTCCTTTCCATTGTTTGGTTTAACCTTTCTTGTGATCTATGAGATCTAAGCAGTAATATTCTCCTACTTTTGTAAACACCTCGGTGTACAATTCTGTCAGTAAGACCCTGTTACTTTTGTTGATGACATTCCGGTAACCACCGATGGACGAGAACTTTGCCTAATGGTCCACCTCGTTCAACGAGCAGGAAAATGGTTCTCTTCGTCCCCCGCCCTTGGTACCGACGTTGTTACCGACATAACTGACAGGTTATTCTCTGGCATGCCTTGCTATCATAACCGTGCAAGATGTCACCGCTCTTTCAACGTTTAACCCACATGGTGGGCCCATAACCCACAGTTCCACAGGATCAAAACCTGACTCTCCTGTACAACCCTGTTACTAATGGTTATTTCCCATGCTTGGCTTCATATTTAATTCACGGGCCACCTTCCTAATGCTCTATTCTGGTATCAGACGCAATACTTACTCTCGTTGCTCTGAAACCCTTTCTCACTCCGGTTCAGACTTCGAGAAACTATCTATCCGCTTGGAACCTCTTATTGTACCTTCGTACCTTACCCTCGACATATTTTATTGGTTCAACTCAAGAGATACTCTTATGCTCATTCATGGGTTAACCCCAGATTGTCTCTCTCATAAGCATTCTGTCGTAGCCGAGCTGCCCCTTACCTATTCGTAAGTACGTTGGAGTTCCCGAAGAAAAGGACGACTTCACCATGATGACCTGAAGCACAGAAATAAAGACGTCAATGTAACGGATCGACCTCTTCGAGAAGAGCAACTATGACCGAGAAGAATCGTTAGAGTTTCGAAACCAGATCCCTTCCCCCTTATAACCGCTCCTAAATCTCGGGACGAGATTTCTTGTAGTGGAGGAGAATTGTGACGCCCGGATAATTAGGCTACAATAATCCCGCGTTGACGATGCCACGTCACCTCGGTTACTGTTGATAAACTCGAGTTAGTTCAAAAACGATTCAAATTAAAATTTAAAATATAGGCAAACAATAAAATTTTCAAATATCAAAACTAAAATGTTGGGTTGTGTCAAACAAATCGTAAGTAATTATGGTGGAGAAACCAAACTTTGATAAAATGTTTAAAGGCTCTAAAATGATTAAAACAGTAGTGAAAACAATTAAACAAATGCCCAGTGAATTTATAAAATGCTAAAACTATTTTATTATGGGTTAAGAATTAATCTTACAGTAGTTTGATGATAAATACAAATTTGGGCACTAGTGGTAATTTTTATAAAACTAAAAGTAAAAGAAACTAGAAATAAAATAGAAAAGAAAATAAATAAAAAGAAAAGGTCTAAACAAAAACAAAACAACAAAGAAAGAAAAGGAAGAAAGACCCCCCCCCCCCTTGCTGGGCCAAGTGGCCCAGCTGGCCTCCACCGGCCCAGCCGGCCGGCCCACTCCCTCCCCTTAACCCCCGAAACCCTAACGGCCACCACCCCCACTCCCCACTCGCTCTCTCCCACCCCGCTCGCGCTGGATCTGGATCGGGAGGAGCCCGATCCCCTTCTCCCTCGCTCGGCGCCCGACGCCGTCGCCCGTTGCCGCCTGGAGACCACGCCGCCCCGGACCGCGTCGCCGGACTGCCTCCTCGACGCCGTCGTCTCCTCCCTCCTCCTCAATCCCCCCTGCCTAGACCCTACGCGCCCACCCCCGTGAGCACCTCTCCTCCTCCTCCCTGCTCACCCGCGCTCCGGCAAGCCTCCCCTCCTCTCTGTCCCGCACTTGGTCGCGCCCGATGCGTGCTCATCGCGACCGCGCTCCCCGCTACCCCCCCCCCCCCCCCGCGCCGTCTGCCTCGCGCCGACGTCCCCCTGCGCCCAGGTGCGCGCCCGCGCCTCCCTGCTCGCCTGCCGCACCGCTCATGCGTGCCCCCGCGCATGCGCGCCCGAGCCCCGCCTCGCTCTGCCGAGGCGCTGCTCGCTCGCGTTGCGCCGTCCGCGCGTTGCCCTACTCCCACCCCCCCTCCGAGCCGCACTGCTGGTGCTGCTCGCCATGGCCTCTCCCGCTGCCGCAGGCCGCCCGGTTACCGCTGCTGTGCCGCTCCCCACGCCAGGACCGCGCCTTCCCTGGCCGAGGCCGTGGCCACCGGCCTCCCCCTGCTCCGGCGCTGCGCCGGATCTGCCCGCCCATGGGCGTGTGCCCATTCGGGTGGCGCCCGTCGCCTACACGCCCGACCCGATAGGCCTATGGGCCTTTGACAAGGGGCCCCACCGCCCCAGAACGTTTTGTTAAAAAAAAGGAATTAAAAATAATATATAAAATAAATAAAATAATAAATAGATAATAATAATTTAATTAATTAATTAATTAAGGAATTAATTAAGTTAATTAATCATAATTACATTAACCTAACTAACCAATTAGTTTAATTAAACAATAGTTAGATTAGTTAAACACTAATTAGACTAAACAGTCAATGACTAGTGGGACCCACACGTCAGTTGACCAGTCAACACCTCTGTTGACTGCTGACGTCATGCTGACGTCATGCTGACGTCATGCTGACGTCAGCAAATATTGTTTTGGATAATGTTGAATTTAAATAAATAATTAAAATCAGAAAATGATTAAATCTTTAGAAAATCATATCTTTTAATCCGTAACTCGGATGAAAATACTTTCTACATGAAAGTTGATCAGAACAACGAGACGAATTCGGATACACAGTCCGTTCGTCCGCCACACCCCCCTAACCTATCGAACTCGCAACTTTCCCCCTCCGGCTCCTCTGCCCGAAAACACGAAACACCGGGGATATTCGGTAACAGGACGACTTGGAGTTGTACCTTGACCTTATGACAACTGGAACCGGATACTTAATAAAACACACCCTTCCAAGTTCCACAGACAACCCGGTGATCGCTTTTCCGCAGGGCGACGAGGAGAGGATTGCCGGGTAGGATTATGCTATGCGATGCTACTGGAGATGCTACTTGGAGATGCTATTTGGAGATGCTACTTGGAGGTGCTACTTGGAGGACTTCAATCCACCCTCTTCTACATGCTGTAAGGCGGAGGCTGCCAGAAGCGTAGTCTTCGACAGGATTAGCTATCCCCCTCTTATTCTGGCATTCTGCAGTTCAGTCCATTGATATGGCCTCCTTACACATATACCCATGCATATGTAGTGTAGCTCCGTGCTTGCGAGTACTTTGGATGAGTACTCACGGTTGCTTTTCTCCCTCTTTTCCCCCTTTTCCTTCTACCTGGTTGTCGCAACCAGATGCTGGAGCCCTGGAGCCAGACGCCACCATCGACGACGACCCCCCCCCTACTACACCGGAGGTGCCTACTACTACGTGCTGCCCGCTGATGACGACCTGGAGTAGTTTAGGAGGATCCCAGGCAGGAGGCCTGCGCCTCTTTCGATCTGTATCCCAGTTTGTGCTAGCCTTCTTAAGGCAACTTGTTTAACTTATGTCTGTACTCAGATATTGTTGCTTCCGCTGACTCGTCTATGATCGAGCACTTGTATTCGAGCCCTCGAGGCCCCTGGCTTGTATTATGATGCTGGTATGACTTATTTATGTTTTAGAGTTGTGTTGTGATATCTTCCCGTGAGTCCCTGATCTTGATCGTACACATTTGCGTGCATGATTAGTGTACAATTGAATCGAGGGCGTCACAGCCATCCGAACGTGTTTTCGGGCGCTTGGTGGATAGATGGCAAAACAATGTATGGACTCCTACAAATGACATATAGGGGCGATTTGAGGGTCCGCATTGAAGATGAGGCATCTTCAACGAGGACTCTCAAACCGTTCGGACCAGGCGGTCCAAACGCATTTTGGCATCCAACCCAGTATCCCATCGGTCCGCGGAGTGGTCCAGACGTCCACTTTCCCGCATATTGACCCAAACTAGGGGGCGAACATCGCTACAACCTCTAGTTCCTCGACGAGCACCAGCTCACCAGCTCGCAGAGAGGAAAATCACCGGCGAGCAGGCGAACGATGATGTCGTTGCGGCCATGGTCACGAAGGATTCGAGCTTCCTGGATGAACAACAGACGTTGTACCAGCTCATCCGTAGCGCCTCGTGAGATCCGCTATGAGCGATGGCAGATGCGCGTCCTGCAGGCAGAGAGCGGCCCTGTTCATAGATATGGACGTGGCGCCCGACGAATAAGAGGCGCAGGCGACCGTGTATGTCGCCAGCTCCGCGGCGGCCATCGACAAGGCGGACTTCGGCGAGGAAGAGTAGGACATGGGACGCCGCCACAACTTGGGTCCCAGGAAGGCCACTCCTATTCTTCCCCTCCTGCAGCTTTCAGTTCTCGGGGCTCACAACCAGTGATGTTGCTGGACATGGGGAAGACAGGATGTCCTCCTGCAGCTTTCAGTTCTCGGGGCTCAGAACCGGTGATGTTGCTGGACATGGGGAAGACAGGATGTCCTCCTGCAGCTTTCAGTTCCCGGGGCTCACAACCGGTGATGTTGCTGGACATGGGGAAGATAGGATGTGGGACACGGACTGCGTCATGACCCGCTTTCATTTATACTAGGTTAAAAAAAGATTGTTTGATTTTATTTAGTTGAAATATGTCGAAAATGTAATGATTTTGGTCCAATTTAAATGGGAATCATCTGGTTTGCGTGAAAATCGTTTGGTTTGTTCAATTTCCGTTTGAAATGTATGCGAGCATGGTTGGATGGCTGGCTATCGCATCAGTGTCCATGAACTGGTTTGGACTAGTCCACAGACGAATAGTGTGTCCGTTTTAAGGGTCCATGTTAGAGATGCCCTAAGAGCAACTCTAGCAGACCCCGTATAAGTGGTCAAACCCGCATAATTTTTGCGGTCTATAGTTTTATCGAAAAAAGTGTCAAAACAGAAACCATAAAATTGTCCAACCCGTAAATTTTTTAAGGGCCACAAAAAATGCACACCGAAATCCTTTTGTTTGGAGGTTGGAAGGCTCAACCTAAGGGCCCCCGTATACCGGTCAAAACTCGTCGAAGCAAACATGTCGTCGCGGAGTTTGCCGGAATCTACCCTAAACTCGCCGGAATTCATCACCGCTCACCGGAAAAGGCCGTTGGACGCCACAATCGATCGCCTCCGGTTCGAATTGGACGAGGTCGACATCACCATGGCCTCCCATGGCCTCAACCTGGCCGCCAGAATCCTCCCGGCGCGGTAGGCAAAGGGGCAAGGCTCGGCCGGCGTGGCTGGCAATAGAGCAAGGCACGGACAGCGGAGGTGACGGGGTGTGGCCGGCGAGGCTGTGCGCGGCCGGCGTGGTGACGGGGCGCGACCGCCAGGGACGGGGCGCGGCCGCCAGGGACGGGGCGCGGCTGACGGGCGACGGGGCACGGCTGGCGGGCGACGGGGCGCGGCCGGCTGGGGGAAGGGGCGGCAGCGGCCAGACTTGAGGAAGGAGCTCTTTATCCCAGTTTACAGTTTGTTTTACAGTATCTGTTCGGCCGTAGCTAAAATGAACCCATAAAATGCAGATTTTTTTCTGACCCGTATTTCAGTTTTACCGTTTGCGATTTTAAAGGGTATGCTAGAGATGCTCTAAGGTGCTTTATCTATAAAGGAAAGCGAAAGCATATTGAGAGAGAGAAA
Source organism: Triticum aestivum (assembly GCF_018294505.1). Lineage (NCBI taxonomy): Eukaryota > Viridiplantae > Streptophyta > Magnoliopsida > Poales > Poaceae > Triticum > Triticum aestivum. The sequence goes on from NC_057813.1 coordinate 65,702,420, forward strand.
CGAAAAACTGCATTGCCCCTTAAAACGAAGATAAAAATACGTGTATTGCAAGGCAAAGATATGTAAGTACGTGTCCTTGATGTCGGTAGTGTTTTCAATATATTGATGATCATATCTTTAAATGTTTGACCCGTGCAAATTCTAAAACGATGAGAGTATAAATCTATAATATTGAATGAGTTATACAAAAATGAAGACATCGAATTTGAACCTGAACTCACATAGACGGGAACTCATCAATGGCCACAACCGACAGATGGCCTGAACATCCATTCGTTCCTTCGTTTACTCGCAACGGCATGTCGCTGTTGCTAACGAGCTTTCTGAATTTTGTTTCGTAGCGTGCGTGGCACAGATTGACTTGTTAATTAAAAGTCGTCTTCTTCCCGTACTTTTGTGAGCCAGCTCGACACAGGGACGAGGGACGACTCTGTTAATTAACAATATAGGGCAGGGACGCTGTCAGTGTTCCTTGCTCGCTTGGTGTTTCTTCTGGGTCTCGAATCATCCGACTTGTATTACTCCCTCCGTTTTTATTTAATTCACATATTAGCTTTGGTCAAAGTCAAGCTTTACAAACTTTGATCAAGTTTATAAACAAAAATATTAAGATATAAAGTAGCAAATCAACAACATTAGATTTATTATTGAATGTACTTTCACATCGTATAGATTTATTTTGATAAATGTCTATATTATTTTCTATAAACTTGGTCAAATTTTATAAAGTTTGACTTCAGTCAACTCTAATATGCAGACTAAATAAAAATGGAGGGAATATGTTGTCCGAGTTGTTGTCGACGGAAAAGACATCATACCGGTTTCTATTAATTTGAAATAATAGCTACATCATCCAGAAGGATAGAAAAACACTGGGCTCACTCTGCCACACAACATTGTGGTTCCCCTCAACATGTTTAGCAAGTTCATGAGCTGCCTTATTAGCTTCCTAGGGGCATGATAAAGACTAGAGGCTAACACGCGCTTTGCCGCGCCGTTCTTCATTCTGGGATTAATTTTTTTATATCTAGTCGATTATTGTGATTGGATGTTTTCTTTGGATTTTATCTGTGTTGACTTGTGTTTTAGTTATGTTTAGACGGTGTTTTTTTGTTCATATATCGTGTCAGATTGCTGTTGGAGACTGTATTTGTTCATAGAGAAGAATGAAATTGTTTGGTGCGTGGTTTTGGTGTATTTACATGTTTCGGCCTTGGTGTCAGTCTATAGTGATCGTCTGAGCCTCTTGAGAGCTCCTATTCCATGCTAAAACCGTAGAAACTGTTGCTATAACACTCACATATGCCAGCCCACGAAGCTCATGTCCGCTCGGGCTTGGCTCCATGCTCCTGTTGCCCACTTAGGTTTTCTCGCTCGCCTAATGCTTGCTAAGAAAAAAACAATGATCATTTTCATTTGAAAAAGTTAGCTTAATTAAAATATGTTCAAGGAATATATCACGAATTTTAAAACCATGAATTTTAGAAAACAGTCACAAGCTTTAAAACATATTCATGGATTTAAAAATCACAAATTAAACAATTTTTTGTATTTTAAAAGTGTTCACAAACTTTAAAAATGATCGCGAACTTCGAAAATATCCGTGAATGTAATGAATATTAGTGAATCTAAAAACTATTTTGTTTTTTAATGTTTACAAATTTTACTAAGCACATGTGAATTAAAATGCGAAAAATAAAATATAAAAGGAAAAGACAAATAAACAAAAAAAAACACAATCTTACAAGTGGGGCCCTCACCAACCCCACAACCCCTGAAACACCACAACACTTCATATCATGGGAGCTTAGTATCTCTATAGATTACACAAGCAAAGTTACGACAAAAGAACGAACATTCTTTGTAGATAGTTGTGCATTTCTAAACATTTTTTTAGAGAAGCAACCGAGCTCATTTATCCATTGATGATAGAAAGTTTTGACATAGCCACGGGGCTCTAGAAGCCAGACATGCCGGCCTGGTAGTAGTTGAGGAGAGTTTCTAGCAATATTATGGGCATCTATGCCCCCCGCTCTGGCGATCCTGGCGATCCCGTCGCCAGATCCGGCACGCTCCCACCGCCGGTGGTGTCCTCCGCCCCCACCCCTGCCGTCCCCTCCGGCGCGGGCCTCGATCTGGCGGCTGCCTCGCCCCCTGCCTCGTCGGACGCCCCTTCGGCCGCTCCCCCCGTGCTGCGGTTTCGCTGGGCGGACTATGCTGATGACCCCCCTTTCCTCCTCCCCGCAATCCCCCCTCCTCGCCCGCCCCTGCTCCCCGTCGCGCCGTGCCGGGCTGGCAGCTCAGCCCCTCACGTGAGAGGTTCTACTGCCGGCTCGCGGGCGCCTCGGTCGCCGGCGTCGACTTCCTCGAGCCCGGCCCGGGCGGAGGGGCAAAAAGGTGCGGCCTTGGTGGGTCGGGCTGCTCGCCACCGGCGCGGGCGCTCCTGGGGCGTGGCTGGCCGCTCCGACCGGGGCGCCGCCCGGAGACGGAGGTCCGGCCGCCGGCCTCCCCCTCCCTCAGCGACGCTCTCCTCCCGCTCTTCCCCGTTCCCGATCGTTCGCTCATCCCCCTTCAGGCCGTTCATCGTGGCCTTCGGGTCCTCGGGACTCCGGTTCCGCTCGACCTGGCGAGATCCTCCGGCATGGGCTGCTCACGCCGGTCCTGCGCCGGCGGCGGCGGCGGCGGTGACCGCCCCTGGAAGGGAAACCCTTCGGGTGCCCTTGCCTTCCCGTCGCCTGGACCGGGCCGCTGGAGCGCCTGGGCTGCTGGGCCCCGGCCCATCTAGTTCGCTGGGCCCCTGTGCGGCCGGGCCGGCCCAATCCCGTTGGGCCGCTGGGTTGCCCTAGGCCCAAGTCGCTGCTCTCATCAGTTTGGCTACCTTGCGGCCTTCCGCTCCCCCTCCCCCCAGCGCCGCCACTTCGCATTGTTCCTAGCTCTCGCTCCCCCTTGTCGCGCCCTTGTCTGCCTCGGCTCCGCCCCCTCCCCTCCCCTCTCAACCGGCCTAATCCCTCCTCCCTCGCCTCCCCCCCACCTCCCCCTCCCCAGTGGCGGCTTCCCATGCCGCCCGACTGGGAAGATGGGGCTACCCGCTCCAAGCGCAAGGCCGATGACCTCCACCGCGGTAGTTCCCGCCCATCTCCGGACGCTCTTCGGCGCGAGGAGGAGCTTCGGCGGGAGCTCCGCGAGCTCAGGGAAGGCCGCCGCTCGCTCGAGCGCAGGGAGGGTAGGGGCCGGTCTCGGTCGCCTCGGCCGGTCGCCTCGAGGGACTGGCGGTCGCACCGGAGGTCCCCTTCCCCGCCACCTCGCCGTGGACGCTCGCCCTCCCCCCCGGTCATCGCAACCCGTCTCCCCCCGCGCCCGGGACGGGATCCTCCCGACCCCGGCTCCCCGACGCTACGTACCTCCACTTGCTGCCGCCCCCATGGCCTCGGCTTCTGCTCCTGCCTCTGGTGGTGGCGCCACTCGCGGCCGCGCTGGGCCAGCCAAGAAGAAGAAGCATCGGGGTGCTCGCGGCGCTCCGCCCGTGCCCCCCTCGATGGCCCCGGGATCCTCCGCCACGCCCGGGCCCGTCTCTGGTCTCCCTCGCCCTCCCTGCTTCAACTGCGGGGTGGGGGACATTTGCAAGTCAACTGTGTCAATCCCCAGTGCTGCTACCTCTACAAGGATCCGGGCCACCCCGCTCTCCTATGCCCGGATAGACCGGTGGTGTCGGAGCTCATGATGTACGGGCACGGTATCAAGGTGTTGGGCTTCTTCCACCTCGAGGTCCCCGATGTCCCGCCGCCCTCTCCCACCCTCCAGGCGGTTGTCACGGTCGTCGACGGGGTGGCACCCCGGAGATGATTGAGGCCGAGCTCAACCACCTCTATCGCTGCCAGTGGGACTGGGTGGTCACCCCCACCACCGGCCACATCTTCACCATCGCCTTCCCCGACTCCGTCAGCTATGGCTACACGACACGCAGTGGCCGGATCACGCTCGCCCTCAACCAGCTGGTTGTCAACATCTCCGAGCCGGTCCTCGACGCTCAGGCCGTGGCCGTCCTTGACACCGCTTGGATCCTTGTCTCCGGCCTCCCCAACATTGCGCGGTCCAAGCTCGTCATCCGCCAGATGTCCCGACTCTTGGGCAAGGTGGCGGTGGTCGATGAGCTCTCTCTGCGCAAGGAGGAGGAGGTCCGGGTCAAGGTCAAGTGCCTCGACTCCTCCAAGCTTCACACCTCCGTCCGCGTTTTCTTCAACGACCAGAGCTTCGACCTCAGGATCGCCCCCGAGCCCCCGAACCATGTCGGTCACCCCCGCTCCTTCGACGCCGGCCTTCCCGGCGGCAACCCGTGGACCGATGGGGACTACCACGGACGTCACCGTGCGCGCTCCCACCACTCGGATGAGGATGGGGGCTCGGAGGACTCCCGCTCGCCGTCCCCTTCGCCCCCTCCTCCTACCGCGAGGGGCAAGGGCCGCCAGGACGCGCCCAGCCTGCTTCTTGGCGGTCCCTCGGACTCGGTGGCGATGTCCTCCGGGGCGAGCGACATCTCCAGCGTTGGCCTGGTTGTCGGCCCGCCTTCGTCCCCGCGCTCTTCCTCCCCGTCTGCTCCCGTCGCGCAGGACTCGGCGGCTCCGACTCCCGGGCTGCCCCCGCCTGCTTCTGTGGGGGTTGCACCCCCTGTGGCGGACCCCGTTCCTCCGGCCTCACCTCCCGCCATCGCCTCCCCCATCCCGCCCGAGGAGTCGCCCCCGTCGCCGCTCCCTCGGGAAGCCTCTGCTGAGGGCGGTGAGGTCCCTCCTCCGTCGATGTTGCTCCCTCCCGCGTCTTCGTCCCCAGCTCCGCTCCTCCTCGGCTGCTTCGGGCCCGCGCCACTGGCTTCTCCCGCGCCGGCCATGACCGTGGATGGGGAGGCTAGGGTATCCACCCTCATGGCTGTCCAGCCCCCCTCCTCGGTCCGCAGCCTACTCTCGTCGCGGCCGGTCGACCTCCTCCCCGGTGGTTGCATCCCGCTGGAGTGCTCGGCTGGATGCTGCTCACCCTGAGGGCAGTCCGGCTCTGCCCATCCCCGAGCGGGCGGAGCTTCGCACTGCTGCTCCGAAACTTAAGCCAGGTACGCCTACCATTCCCCCTTCAGCTTCGTCGTGCTCCTTCTCTGCGCTTGAGTCCATTCCTCTAGGAAACCTCGCTAAGGTTGCCTCTGACTCCGCGATCATTTTTAGGGGGGAAGCTGGTCCCCCTTTAGTCCAGATCGCAGCTATTAGAGCTCGAGAGATTCTTGACGGGAGGCTAGCGGAGGCCCGCGCGGCCTTCCTTTTGCCACCCATCCCCCCTTCGGCTGGCGAGACCCCTCCCCCACCCGCGCCGCGACTGACGGATCCTCCCCCCCCCCCCCGTCGGTGGGTGAGGAGATCCGTGGTCGCACCCTCTCCCGCACGGCGGCTCTCTGTGCGCAAAGCGCCTCTCGTGTCCTGGGGTCAAGCAGCCCCCCAATGGCGCCTTAATGCGTGCTCTTTTCTGGAACATCCGCGGTTTCGGCCATGATGGTCGACACCGCCAACTCGTGGAGTACATGCGGGAGGAACACATTGACATAGTTGCCATTCAAGAAACCATGCGTCTCGATTTCTCGCTCCCTGAGCTTAACCGTCTGAGCTCTCACCTCTTCGCGTGGCATTGGCTCCCTTCTAGTGGGAGCGCGTGCCAGTCGGGTGGCATCCTTTTAGGTGTGAAGGATGCCACCTTTGAGGTGGGTAGCATGGATCGAGGAGAATTCTTCGTGAGCATGGAGCTGTTTGAGAGATCTCTCAACTTCAAGTGGGAGTTCATCATCGTCTACGGACCAGCCGACCATAGTAGGTCGACTGCCTTCCTCGAGGAGCTCCATCGGAAGATCTCAGCAGCCTCCCTTTCGGTGGTAGTGGGGGGCGATTTTAACCTCCTACGCGTGGCGGAAGACAAGAGCAATGATAATGTCTGCTTTACGTGGATGCAAATGTTCAATGACTTCATTGCTGACCTCGGCCTCCGCGAGATCGATAGGATTGGTGCCAGGTTCACCTGGACCAACAGGCAAGCCTCCCCGACCCAGTCTGTCCTGGACCGGGTCCTAGTGTCCCTGGATTGGGACCTCCGCTGCCTCTTAGCCTCCCTTCGCGCCATCACGAGGATTGGCTCGGATCATGTCCCCCTGCTCCTCTCCTCTGCTGACGAGTGTCCGCCGATTACCCCTCGATTCCGGTTTGAGACCTTCTGGCTCTCCCAAGGCGGGTTTATCGACGCCGTAGGCTCTCGATGGATCGTGGCTCGCGCCCACCCCCACCCCCGCCCCCCTTCGGCCATTGATTCGTGGCACTTCTGTGCGAAACGCGGTCGGCAGTTCATGAAGGGATGGGGTGCGAATATGGGTCGCGAATTACGCGAGCGCAAGAAGGTGTTGTTGTCCGCGATTCAGGCCCTTGACTTGCGCGCTGACGCGGTGGGACTTTCTCCGAACGAGTGGCTCTCCCGCTATGACCTGGAAGACCAGCTCTCCGTTATCTACACCGATGAGGAGGCTTATTGGCGCCTCCGTGGTGCCCAAAAATGGGTCTTGAAGGGCGATGCGAATACGACATACTTCCAGGCCATCGCCAATGGCCGCCGTAGACGCAACACCATCCCTCTTTTGTGGGATGGTGAGACTCTCCTTCAAGACCCCCGCGACATCCGGTCCCACGTCAACGGTTTCTATAGATCCTTATTCTCTGCCGCCCCTAGAAGTGGCATCTCTCTCGCCCCTGATTGCTGGTATGAGTCCCAGTTGGTGTCTGTCTTGGGGAACGCAGCCCTTACGGCCCCCGAGCAGGAGGACCGGGAGGCCATCAAGGGCATGAACCCTTCCTCTGCACCGGGACCGGATGGCCTCCCGATTAAATTTTTCCAGACCTTATGGAACGTGATTAAACTAGAGGTCATGACCATCTTCGACGAGTTCTACGTTGGCTCCATCGATCTAGGGCGTCTCAATTACGGGATCATATCTCTCATCCCCAAGGTCCCTGGGGTGTCTGACATTCGCCAGTTTCGCCCGATCACGGTTATTAATGTGATCTTCCGGATCCTGGCCAAGGGGTACGCCAATAGGGTGACCCTGCTGGCCGACCGTGTGACTCACCCCAACCAGTCGGCCTTCATTAAGGGCCGGTACATCTTGGATGGGGTCCTCGTCCTTCATGAAGTCCTGCATGAGGTGCGCGTCAAACGCCTCAAGGCGGTTTTCCTGAAGATTGACTTCCACAAGGCCTACAATACAGTTAGCTGGCCCTTCCTCCGGGAGGTCCTTCTTCGGAAGGGTTTCGACGACCGGTGGATCACTACAGTCATGCAGATGGTCTCTTGCGGTAGCATGGCCGTGAACATCAATGGTGAGATTGGCCCTTTCTTCCCCACCCTTTGTGGGGTTCGGCAAGGCAACCCCTTCTCCCCGTTCTGGATAAGGCGAAAGCCGCTGGACATATTCGTGGGATTACTCCCCACCTTGCCGGTGGCTTTGGGATCTCCATCCTCCAATATGCTGACGACACTATCATCATGGTCGAAGGCTCGGAGACGGACATCTCCAACCTCAAGTTCCTCCTTCTCTGCTTCCAACAGATGTCGAGCCTCAAGATCAACTTCGACAAGAGTGATGTTATGGTGATGGGTTACTCCCCCTCTGAGTCTCAGGCCATCGCCAACAGTCTTAATTGCCGCATGGGCTCCTTCCCCACTACCTACCTGGGAAAGCCCATTATTGACTCCCGGCTCACCGTCGCGGACCTGCGCCCCTCCGTGGCCAAGCTCCAAACTCGCGTCAAGCCCTGGCAGGGGAGGTGGCAGTCCAAGGCGGCTCGGACTATTCCCATCAACTCCTCCCTCTCCAGCCTCCTCTTGTTCCTCATGAGCTTCTACAGTCTCCACGACACACTGCACCAGGAGATCGCCAAGGTCCAGTCCCGCTTTTACTGGGCGGGCGATGATGGCAAGCAAAAGTACCATATGGTTAGCTGGCCTGACATCTGCAAGCCCAGGGAGCAAGGTGGCTTGGGCATCATGTGCTCTAAGAGGATGAACATCGCCCTTCTCTCCTGCTGGCTTTGGCGCATCTCGCACGGTCACGGTGGCCTCTGGCTTGACATCATCCGGAACAAATACTTGCACGGCCAACCCCTCGCCTTCTGCCAGAAGTCTGGCAGATCTCAGTTCTGCAGTCGATAGTTCAGCTTCTCCCGGTCCTCCGTATCGGGACCTCATTCTTGGTGGGATCCGGAGTATCGACGCTGTTATGGTTCGATCGCTGGGTCGGGGACACTCCCTTTGCGGCCCGCTTTCCCGGCCTCTTCTCTATCGCTGTCGATCCCGTGATCTCTATTGATAGGGCCCTTCTTGACTTAAGGCGCCTTGCTTTCCGGCGGCCTTTTGGTCCCTTGGAATCCGCCGCCTGGCATGAGTTGCTTGACTGTGTTGCTCTCCACGAACCTATGGTGGATGGTGGTCCTGACCTGGTGCGCTGGCGCCTTGAGCCGTCGGGTCAATTCTCCGCCAAGTCGCTATACCAGGCCATCGCCCCTTCCTCTGCCCCCCTCCCCCTTTCGATGGTGTGGTCCATCCGCCTGCCCCTGAAAATCCGCATCTTCATGTGGCAATGGATTCGCGGTCGGGTCCCGTCCGGGGTGGAGGTGCACAAGCGAAACGGCCCGGGTACGAGCGTCTGCCCACTATGTGGGGTTCCCGAACACTCGAACCACATCTTCTTCTCCTGCGTTTCCGCCCAGTTCCTTTGGAGCTGTTTTCGCGAAGTGGTCGGTGGAGATTGGTATCACACCAACTTCCCGGACTTATTTGCCGAACTCCACATGTCCCCTGCGACTTCTCGCCACATTAGGTGGCTTGAGATTGGGGTCCTCGCGTGGACCCTATGGACTGTCCGCAATAAGCTAGTGATTCAGTGCACTCCTCTTCGTCGGGCTACTGACGCTCTTTTCAAACTCTTGGGTTTCTTGCAGCTTTGGCGGCCGCTTAGCTGCCCCCTGGACCGCGACGCCATCTCAGCCTTCATCGCCGACCTCCGATCGATGGCCGTCCGCCTGTCGCCGCCGCCCCCGCCGCCCCCGCAAGAGCCAGACTAGGCGATGTCTTCGTCCGGCGTGTTATGTCATTTTTCTTTTCTGGGCTTGTTGAGTTGTGCCCTCAGCAGAACCTATGTACTTTATTGTGAGACTTGGGTGTGTGTGTGGACTTGACTCTGTATGTGTGCTCTCTGGCGGTTTGCTTTATTTATAAAGCGGGGCGAAAGCCTTTTTCGATATAACAAAACACTATATTTCCTAGCTCCTGTTGCATCCTGCTGATCTACTTGATGTCGATCACACTTGCTCCTCTGCTTCCTTTATCAATAGCTTTGAGAACTTCTAAGCAGTCTGAAGCGACCGCCGCCTTCCGCAGGTTAAGATCCCGAGCAAGACACTACGAATCCTGACAAGCCAAAGCTTATACACACGAAGGATCAATAATGCTTCCGGGAAAACATCTCCTTCATTTCTGTAGATCGCCGCCGCCGAGAACCTTCCATTTACACTTGAGACCGTTTTTTTAGAAACGGAGGAGGACCCCCGGCCTCTGCATCTGTACGATGCATGCAGGCACTTTATTAATTATTCACACAAGACCTTGCAAAGTCATACAACAGTAAGACTAAAGCCACTGCCTAGGCAATATCTGTCGCTACTCCTATCCAGTTAATGTAGGGATGCTGATAGTCTTGGCCTAATACCAAATAGACCTCGTAGCCAAACCTAACATCTAAGACCCGAGATTCCAACCAGGACGCCTGCCGGGCATGGGGCACCCACCAGTCCGGCGTACTTCTCAACCAGGACGCATGCCGGGTATGAGGCCGCCGCAGCCACCTGCCACCAATTCCTCTTCAGTGCTGTACTGCTGCATCTACCTTGCCCGGTCTAGCTGTCGTCGACGCCACCACGACGCCAGACAACGCCACCATCATGCGCTCGTCCATCATCACACGCCCACCAGTGAGACCCCGCTGCTCCATGCCACTGAGACCCGTTGTTGTCGACGTGCCAGATGCCACGCCGCTCCTCCGATGCGAAACACCACCTGTTGCCACTGGTCCTATCCCCTCCGCCTGCAGTTTCTCAAACCGAGCACCCAAACGCCCCAGGCGGCGCCTCCAAAAAGGGTACGACACACGCAGTGCCGCCGCCGCCCAATCTAAGGAGATTTAGGGTTTTCACCCGGGCATGTGGTCGGGGTGGAGGGCATGGATCTCGACGGTGCCTGCAAGGAGGAGAACGGCGATCCTGGTCGTCGCCACCGTCGGGGTTAACGAATCATCCAGAGTTTCCTCCAGTTCGGGGTCGTCGCCACCGTCGGGGTTAACGCACCGAGGCCGACGACCATGATCGTAAGCCACCAAGTGCAGTGGGAGAGAGCCTGCAGCTCGGAGGAGATCCGCCGGTGACTCACCGCCCACACGGTCAGACGCCGTCTATCCACCCCCCGCGAACGTCGCCAGCCGAGGGTGCCATCGCCATGCCTAATGGGGCCGCCGCCCCTGGTCCAGGTTCCTCCATGGAGGCCGAAGTGGCGAGATCCGCCGCGAGCGACAAGATCCGGCACCGCGCGACCGAGGCCATCGCCCAAGCCCACCGTCGACCGATCCTGCCGCTGTCGGGAGCCCGCATGCTGCCGGGAGTCCCACACCCATGGATCTGGGCACCCATGCACCGCCGCGAGTCCTCCGCCTCCGAGATCCGCCACACCGTCGGGGGGGGGGCACCCCGCGGATCAGGACGCCCGCGCCGCCGCGAATTCGGAAACGGGAGGAGAGACCCTCCGCCGCCGCTGTCGCACGCACGGGCTTTGCCTAGCGCCGACCATCGGCAGCGATGGAGGGGGAGAAGGGCCTTGGAGGGACTAGGCGGCGGCGGCTGAACCCTCCCGAGTCGCCCGCGGGAGAGGCGAGACCGTGCCATCTACATTGCACTTAGCTACACCATCAGGCAGCGGAACTCATAGAGTATAAAACATCTTTCTTGCCCTTCCATATTTCCCACATAGTAACGATCATCATGCCATATCTTTCTTTTGACAAAACGCCTTCCATCTAAAAAAATTCTAATTGTTTGCATGCGGCTCCGCACACTGTCTCACTTTTTTTTGAAAAAGAAGGATAAAACTCCCGGCCCTTTTTATTAATTATTTAAGAAAGGTCTGACAAAAACATACATCAAGCTACCCGAAGCCATCACTCGCACCTACAAACTCGATAGTGTGGAGTGCTCTCACTCATCATATTTAAAATGGGTGTCATTGTCGATCCATCCACATAACGTATCCGAACCTATAGCTCATACAACAAACCTAAAGCGTACATCATATGCACACGTTTTAGATGCTGCCATCATCATCGAACCGCTGACCCATCTTCAGGACAGAGATCCACATCATTTTTGCCAGTCCAGCCATCCGTCGACGCCCAACGGCACCCCCCCCCCCCCGGCGCAAACTGCTGAGCATGTTGCGGTCGTCGCCGGTACACCCACACTGTCTCACTTCATCATACAACTCCTTGTCAACTAAAACCCATACACTTCTGGCCATCCAACAAAGAATGTCTTCATGATTCCTCCCTGAATCCATAGATCGTGCATGTACTGTCGACAACCTTGTTTAGATAGTGAGTTACATCTATCACGGGGTGGCTTTGATGAGCCAGCCTCGCGCAAACACCTTTACTTTTGCTGGTATTTTGTGCTTCCATAGTTTAGTCCATGCTTTCTCCTCACTTATTGGATTGGAACTTCCCAATCGTACTTCTAGCCCCGTTTCTCGCCTGTTGTGGGTATGGGTTAACATGGCGTATGCAAGTCGTGCCGTAAAGTCACACTATTTCTGTCAAAAGCAAGCCCAACAATTATCTAGTTTCATTGCTGGCGATGGAATCTTAGAAATGACATCTAAATCCAACAGCATAAATTCCTCCTCCAAGGTATGCTCATTCCATGCCATCACCGTCGGGTCAATTTAACTCAGAAACTAGTTCTGGCATATTATTTGTTGTGGTGCGATGCGCCTCATCAGGCTCTACCTCGAAAGCCAATTCTCATTTCAAATATGAGTTGAATGTCCATCCCCAATCCTCTTAATCAAGCCTTGTTTCAGAACCTCCTGCCATCCAAAATGGACCTGTGTATTGCTAATCAATTATCATAATGGGACTACATTGGGCAGTCCAAACGAATTCTTGGAACAGGAAAGATAAGAAATGAATTCTGGATCAATCACCTTCTGAGAGATTGCATTGAGGAATGAACATAGCTTCACAATGGCTAATCGAATGTTTTCCGGTAGAAGCCCCCTCAATGCAACCGGAAGCAATTGTGTCATAATCACGTGGCAGTTATGAGACTTTAGATTCTGGAACTTTTTCTCTACCATATTTATTATTCCCTTTATATTTAACGAGTAGCTAGACGGGACCTTCATACTGAGCAGGCATTCAAAGAAGATTTCCTTCTCTTCTTTGGTAAGAGCGTAGCTGGCAGGACCTTCATACTGCTTTGGTGGCATGCCATCCTTCTCATACAAACGTTTCATGTCCTCCCGTGCCTCCGGTGTATCTTCTGTCTTCCCATACATACCCAAGAAGCCTAGCAGGTTCACACAAAGGTTCTTCGTCATGTGCATCACATCGATTGAAGAGCGGACCTCTAGGTCTTTCCAGTAGGGTAGGTCCCAAAATATAGATTTCTTCTTTCACATGGGTGCACGTCCCTCAGCGTCATTTGGAACAGATAGTCCGCCGGGACCCTTTACGAAGATTACTTTTAAATCATTGACCATAGCAAGTACATGATCACTGGTACGCATGACGGGCTTCTTTCGGTAATCTGCCTCGCCTTTGAAATGCTTGCCTTTCTTTCAACTTGATGGTTGGTCAGAAGGAATCGACGATGCCCCAGGTACACATTCTTCCTGCATTTGTCCAGTTATATACTTTCGGTGTCATCTAAACAGTGCGTGCATGCGTGGTATCCCTTGTTTGTCTATCCTAAAAGGTTACTAAAAGCAAGCCAATCATTTATGGTGACAAACATCAACACATGCAGGTCAAATTCCTCCTATTTGTGCTCATCCCACACACGTACACCGTTTCCAATCCACGGCTGTAAAAGTTCTTCAACCAATGGCCTTAGGTACACATCAATGTCGTTGCCGGGTTGCTTAGGGCCTTTGATGAGAACTGGCATCATAATGAACTTCCGCTTCATGCACAACCAAGGAGGAAGGTTATAGATATATAGAGTCACGGGCCAGGTGCTGTGATTGCTGCTCTGCTCCCCAAAAGGATTAATGCCATTCGCGCTTAAACCAAACCATACGTTCCTTGCGTCACATGCTAACTGCTCCCAGTACTTTCTCTCGATTCTTTTCCACTACGACCCGTCAGCAGGTGCTCTCAACTTCTCGTCTTTCTTACGGTCCTCTATGTGCTATCACATCAACTTGGCATGCTCTTTGTTTTTAAACAGACGTTTCAACCGTGGTATTATAGGAGCATACCACATCACCTTGGTAGGAACCCTCTTCCTGGGGTGCTCGCCGTCAACATCACCAGGGTCATCTCGCCTGCTCTTATACCGCAATGCATCGCATACCAGGCATGCGTTCAAATCCTCGTACGCACCACAGTACAGGATGCAGTCATTAGGGCATGCATGTGTCTTCTGCACCTTCAATCCTAGAGGGCATACAACCTTCTTTGTTGCATACATACTGTCGGGCAATTCGTTATCCTTTCGAAACTTCTTCTTTAATATTTTCAGTAGCTTCTCAAATCCTTTGTCAGGCACACCATTCTCAGCCTTCCACTGCAGCAATTCCAGTACGGTACCGAGCTTTGTGTTGCCATCTTCGCAATTGGGGTACAAACCTTTTTTTTTGATCCTCTAGCATGCGATCGAACTTCAGCTTCTCCTTTTGACTTTCGCACTGTCTCCTTGCATCAACAATGACCCCGCGGAGATCATCATCGGGCACATCGTCTGGTTCCTCTTGATCTTCAACAGCTTCCTCCGTTGCAGCATCACCGTATTTAGGGGGCACATAGTTATCATCGTCCTCTTCTTATTCGCTGTCTTCCATCATAACCCCTATTTCTCTGTGCTTGGTCCAAACCTTATAGCGTGGCATGCAACCCTTATAAAGCAGGTGGGTGTGAAGGGTTTTCGAGTCAGAGTAAGGCTTTGTATTCCCACATATTGGGCATGGACAACACATAAAACCATTCTGCTTGTTTGCCTCAGCCACTTCGAGAAAATTATGCACGCCCTTAATGTACTCGGAGGTGTGTCTGTCACCGTACATCCATTGCCGGTTCATCTGCGTGCATTATATATAATTAAGTGTGTCAAAAACCATTACAGAACATCACGAATAGATAATTAAGTGACCAAATTAATAGAAGTTCATAATCACATTAAAACCAAAGTACATACATGGTTCTCATTGAACAACATATAACACTCCAGAGCATCTAATTAAAACATACATTGAAACTATGTAAAACATTTCAATGCGTAAACAAATGCGATCACAATCGCAACCAAGGTAACAATTGATCCAACGGCAATAATGATACCAAGCCTCAGTATCAATGACATATTTTCTAATCTTTCTAATATTCAAGCGCATTGCATCCATCTTGATCTTGTGATCATCGATGACATCCGCAACATGCAACTCCAATATCATCTCCTCCGCCTCAATTTTTTTATTTTTTCCTTCAAGTAATTTTTTCTTCTTCAACTAAATTTAACCTCTCGACAATAGGGTCGGTTGGAATTTCCAGTTCACATATCTCCTAGATAAATAAAATGTATGTCACGTTGGTTGGCATAATTGTCATAAACAATAAATGAACCAAATAGTTATAAAAGATAATATATATACCACATCCGAATCATAGACAGGACGAGGGCCGACGGGGGCGGATACCAAAACCATCGCACTATATAATAAGAAGCAATAATAAAAATAAGAAAATTATACAAGTATCTATCTAAACATACAAGTAAGAGTTTTTTTCCTTTCAGAAAGAAGATAAGAACAAGAGGCTCACCACGGTGGTGCCGGCGACGAGATCGGCGCGGGCAATCGACGGCGGTGAAGATGGGGACGGGATGTGACGGACCGCTAAACCTTGACAAATATTGAGAAAAATGGAGCATGGAGGTCGAGCTTGGAGAGGAGAAAACTTAAGTAGTGTGGCTCGGGTGTTCCATCGAACAAGTCATGTGCATAGGAGGTGAGCTAGAGCACCATAAAGCCCTCCCCTCGCCGGCCAGAAAAAACAGAGCAGTGTGGAGTGCTCTGCTCGCCGGCGAGGGGGTATATATAGGCATCACATTGGTCCAGGTTCGTAGCTGGAACCGGGACTAAAGGACACCCTTTAGTACCGGTTCAAGCCACCAACTGGGACCGATGGTGATGGGCCAGGAGCGAGGCTCATTGGTCCCGGTTCGTCCCACCAACGGGGACCAAAGGGGCCAGACGAACCAGGACCAATGCCCCCACGAGGCCCGACAGGCCCCCTGGCCTCACGAACCGGGACCAATGCCCCCATGGGTCCTGGTTCTGGGTTGAACCGGGACTAATGGACTGGCCCGGCGTGAACCAAAGCCCTGTTTTCTACTAGTGTCTCTGAATCCATAGATTGTGCATGTACTGTCCACAACCTTGTTTAGATGGTGAGTTACATCTACCACGGGGTGACTTTGATGAGCTAGCCTCGCACAAACACCTTTACTTTTGCTGGTATTTTGTGCTTCCATAGTTTAGTCCATGCTTTCTCCTCACTTATTGGATTGGAACTTCCCAATCGTACTTCTAGCCCCGTTTCTCGCCTGTTGTGGGTATGGATTAACATGGCGTATGCCAGTAGTGCCGTAAAGTCACAATATTTCTGTCAAAAGCAAGCCCAACAATTATCTAGTTTCATTGCTGGCGATAGAATCTTAGAAATGACATCTAAATCCAACAGCATAAAATCCTCCTCCAAGGTATGCTCATTCCATGCCATCACCGTCGGGTCAATTTAACTCAGAAACTAGTTCTGACATATTATTTGTTGTGGTGCGATGCGCCTCATCAGGCTCTACCTCGAAAGCCAATTCTCATTCCAAATATGAGTTGAATGTCCATCCCCAATCCTCTTAATCAAGCCTTGTTTCAGAACTTCCTGCCATCCAAAATGGACATGTGCATTGCTAAACAATTATCATAATGGGACTACATTGGGCAGTCCAAACGAATTCAGGAAACGGGAAAGGTAAGAAACGAGTTTAACGGACCACCTGGAAACCCATTGCATGTGCTCGCCATCGAAACACATGCTATGGGGCGAAAACCCGGCGGCACCAACATAACTATCATACTCAAAAAATTGAAAAAACCTAGACATGGGCAACTTGAAAACAAGACATGAATGTTTTTGAGAACCCAGCTGCGCCCCTAAAGGGAGGAACCACGCCATCTTCAACCAAAAACCATCAGATGAGGTAGACCACCATCTTCTAGCAAAGCACTACCAGTAAGACAAGCCCCATCTACTACACAACTCAACACAACACAGCACAACAAAACGATCGCTTTCAGCTGGGGGTTGAAGCACCATCTTATCGGGCAGTACAAATCCTCATCAGCGCTTGAACATGACATGAATCGGCTCATGTGCGCCTTAGATCCCCGTTGCATCCCAATCCTATACATGGCTCGCTAGATCTAACATGTCGGTAGATATTAAAACTAAGGCGATGTCATTGCAAACATAGTAAGCAACTGTCATCTATAGATACGCTCATCAAGTTCAGTTGCATTCCAAGGTATGCATCGCTAGAAACCGAAGCCTACGATAGAATCTCTAGGTTATCTGATACTGGCACACACACTGCAATTTATAGAGTTGCATCAATACATGTGTTGATGCATTCAGAGGTGCGTAGAGTGATTGCTACCACTATCTAAAGAACGGTTACTTCTTACCTATTCTATGTACTTCAACTTTAAGCAGGCTCTCATTGATCAGCGTATAATTTCTCTGACACTGTTGTAGGTGTTGATTTTGGTACTTGCAATATCAGTTCGGATCAAAGAGTGGGGCAGTGGGCATGCTTTCATTAGCTAGTATTGTTGCTTCAATGTTCAATATATGTCCTAGTATACCCAGCTAAGATTCGAGGCTTTTATATATCACTTGCATTATCTTGTGAAAAGAGAAGGGACTTATATTTAGGGCCGCTTTGGATTGTAGGATTTTCATAGGAATATTGGAGAGGATTTAAATGCTAACATTTTTTTATTGTCTTCCTAGCCTTGTTCGTCTAAGCACTTTTTGTTTAAATCTCGAGTATAAGTCTCAGCTCACTGCCTTTCTTTTCTTTCTAAAACAACTCAACTGGCTGTCCAGCAGTCTGAGAACTCCAGATCATTCATGTACACCTGCTCCACTTCCAGCCCAGCCCATTCCCTGGAACTTCACCGGGAAAAAAAATACTCCCTCTGTAAACTAATATAAGAATGTTTAGATAACTAAAATAGTGATCTAAACGCTCTTATATTAATTTACGGAGGGAGTAATGAATAGGGGTCCGTCCGATCGTTTACTCTGAACGACATTGTGGCTACTGCCTTGTGTGTGTTTTTGCGGGGGTGCCTTGTGGTTTTCTAGCCAACTGCCTAACAGCAACAAAACGTTTCGTCTCTTGTCTAATCCTCCAACTTTTTCTAGTGCCATGGTTGTTGACAAATCGTCAAGGGCGAAGCTTATTAGTTAGGGCATAACGAGAACGCACACAGCCAGTGTCTCCTTTTTAAATGATTTTTTTGGATATTTGAGTATCAGTTGTTGTTACTTATATATATCAACCGAGAGTAAATTGGCAAGCACTTATCAGGATTTTGTAGGTAGACTTGTTAGATTAGCTTAATGCGTGCGGTCTTGTTTAATTAAGCTCACGATTTGTGAGATTAACCTCTTCTACCATTTGAGCAGGGAGCTCCAATTTGGCTACATAGGCGCCCGACCTCTTCTACCATGCGCGGGTTGTTTTTCTTTTCTTTTTAAAAGTAATTCAGGATTCCAAATGTTTCGAATTCTAAATAACTTTGATTTTTGAAAAAAAAGTGATCATGATTTTCTAAAAATGTTCGCGCATTAAAACAATATTTGTGATTTTGAAAAAATATGCGCATATTCAAAAAATGTTCATGATTTTGAAAAATGTTCCTGTATTAAAAAAATGTTCCTTAATTTGAACATAATTTTTTGAATTCAAATAATATTCCTCTTTATAAATTTTCATAAAAAAAATCAAAATGTTCGTGAATTTCAAAAGACAATCCAAGATAGTAAATAAAAAAGCATCGGTTCAAAAAATATTCGCTGATTGATAAAATGTTCACGCATTTCATAAAAATATATTCATGAATTTCAAAAATTGTTCCAAAGTTTCAAAGAAAAATATGCGCTGACTTAAAAAATGTGGATGAGTTTCAATAAATGTTTAAAATTTCACACAAGTCAACAAATTGAAAAAAGTTCATCATTTAAAATATGTTCGTGAATTTGTAAAAAATATTCACAAATTAGAAAATTTTCATAAAATTCGGAAAATCTTCGTGATTAAAAAATATTCAAAAATTTGAAATATGGTTCGCAAAAACAAGAAAGAAAATTAAAAAATAAGTACAAAAAAGAAAAAAAGAAAGGAAATTAAGAAAAGAAAGTGAAAAAACAGAAAATTAAAAAAAGGAGAAGAAAAAGAAAAAAAGCTTGAAATAAAATAAAAATAGGTTCAGGGAAGGTTCTAGAACCTTCCCAAAATCAGTGGGAATAAAGCCTAAATGGGCCGGACCGAAAATTGGCTCGGGCGTTGGAAGGGTTCGCGCTAGGTCGCTCGCGCGACCTACGCGCCAAATAGGGATCACCTTATGAGCAAAGCTTTGATGTTCTTCATGGGCCACCTGCTGTGCTAGACAAGTGGCACCAGCCACCCAACCTCTCCTCTCGAATTTTGCCCGTGCGTTGCAATGGGAAATTGTTTCTAGTGTGTATTAAAACTTATATAATAAAGATATGCACTTCAAAGTATGGTAAACTGCGTCATTCAAGTAAAAGTATAATTTTAAATTCCAAATGTTGTAATTTATTAATTATTTTTAGTTAGCAAGTATTTCCTATGTAAACAAATATAAGACCTTTTAGATCACTAACTATGGAGGGACTACTTGATAGAGAATAAAACCTACCAGCGCATGGATCTAACAACTTGTTGATGTGCATCTAGTCATCTACTATGTGTATCATCAAAGAAAGATAACTTCTAAAAATTACAAACAATTTCTATAAGGCATGTACAAAAATTACACGAGCATTAAAAAATGTACACATCTTAAAATTACAAAAAAATGTACTGTCCTCCCTATGGATGGTGCCGGAGCAGATAAGCACAGAGCCCGTTTAGAATGAGATGGCCTCCACTGATTGACCCTGCCGACATATTTGCTCTGCAAGCTCTATTTCAAACTCTTCTGTTGGCTTTCCGTGCAACTCCTTCGCGCTTGTTGCCATGTGGCCTTGGCGTTGCCACTAATGCCTCCTTGGTAGTATCCTTTTCGTCTTCGGTCGTAGCACTCGTATGCTCACGTGTGGCTGCTTAGTTCATTGAAATCAAGGAGCTGCTCATTCATCATAACGGTGATGTTGGTGACCCGTTGCATCCAAGGGATGAAGTGCGGTCAATGTTATTCCTCCCCTTGATGCCACATGGGAGGCAGTGGAGCTCCACTACAGAGTCCATGGTGTCTTTTCATGGAGAACTCGTTCAGTTAGCCTAGTCCCTGGTGCCGACGATCTTAGTTTCGTATGAGGATCTCTTTTTGCACTACTAGGAAAAGCTATAAATAATATGGACATTAATGGCGCACTACACATGTGATGCGCCACTACTATATAGCAGTGGCACATCATGTGTTGGCGCGCCATTAGTGTGATGAACACTAATGGCGCACCACACCCACGGTGCGCCACTACTAACAAACTTATTTTTTATTTTTCCAAAACTAGTAATGGCGCACCAGGGCACAGTGCACCATTATTAGTTTTGACTAGTAATGGTGCACCACTCACCCCGTGCGCCACTACTAACAAAAATTTTTTTAATTTTTTTTTCATAATTAGTAATGGCGCATCAGTGTATAGTGCGCCATTAATAATTCAAACTAGTAATGGCGCACCACACACACGGTGCGCCACTACTAACATTTTTTTTTTGCAAAACTAGTAATGGCGCACCACCTAACTGGTGCGCCATTAGTAACCAGGGTTATTAATGGCGCATTTGTAGGTGGTGCGCCATTAGTAACCTCTGACCAGCTAGATATTTTGGACAGCCACCTACCACACTCACTTTCCCCACTTCATTCTCTCCACCTCCTCCTCCAAACTTGTCTCGGCTGCCTCCTCCTCCTCACCTCATTTGCACCATAGATTCATCCAAATTAAGTGGTTAAATTAACTTTTTTTGATAGGTAAGTAAGGGGAGAGCTTTTTTTATGTTGTAGATCTACTTTTTTCTCCCTCCAACAACGTGCACATGCACTTTTTATGGCCTAACTAGATCTATGTATGTTTGTGGTGTTGCATATGTTTGTGGTGTTGCATATATGTTTGTGTTTGCAGGTACCGGTATTTGAAATGCGATAGTTGCCAATATTTTGCCAGAATGTTGATTCATTTCCATTTCGGCGAGAATTTGGCACTATGCATTCTTTTTGGTCCTATTTTTAGGCAAACTCATGCTAAATTTTTTCTTGGTTCTAAAATATCGTTTTGCTCTACCCCGCAGGCGACCATGGTCCGCACGATGACCGAAGGCATCGTGAATAGGTTTTTGAGCTCCGCGAAGGCCGAGATGCTTTAAAAGAATGAGACGGAGATAAGATATCCATGTCGAAGATGCAAGCTGAGGAGCCTTATGGACCCGGATTCCGTACAGGTGCGGGACCACCTGCTCTTGCGTGGTTTCATGGATGGCTATCGTTGGCAAGGTGATGAAGATGATTATGAAGTCGTCCATGGGGGCCGGGCAAGAAATGAGGAAGGGCAGCAAGACAACCGCGGAGAGGGCAGGCGAGAAGACGAAGAATCTCCAGGACATGATCGCGAAGTAGATGCAGTACACAGTCATCATGTAAAAGATGCTAGACATGATGATGAGGAAGATGCCGGAGCAGACGAAGGGCATGACCACGAAGATGAAGATGCCGGAGCAGACGACGATGGACCATCGATGGGCTGGGTACAGGACCCTCATATTCAAGAGCTGCTTCTCAAGCAGACGGATAACGAAAGAGCTGCCGCCTGAGAGAAAGCCAAGCTAGATCAACTGGAGATAGACGCGGTTACTCCATTGTATGAAGGATGCAGACTCGAGGATACCCGCCTTAAAGTAACGCTCATGGCTCTGGAGATGAAGGTAAACCACAAAATGACCGACACATGCTTTGACGAGAACATGTCATCCTGGCACGAACGTCTTCCCAAGGGGAACAATTGCCCGACCAGTTTCGAGGAGGAGAAGAAAATCGCGTGTCCTCTGGATTTACCGCACGTGAAATACGATGTGTGCATGAACAATTGCATCATTTATCGGGGCGAGCGCGCGGAGTCTACCATATGTCCGGTGTGCGGCATCACTCGATACAAGAAGAGGTACTTTACGATCACTCCTCGTCTGCAGCAGTATTTCACGGACACTAAGGTAGAAAAGCTCCTGCGTTGACACACGGATAGGGAGGAGAAGAAGCGAGAAGATGACGCAAATGATCCGGAGATAAATAAAAAAGACAAGATGCTGAGTCACCCTAAGGATGCGAGCCAGTGGCAAGCGTTGAACTTCGAACACCCAGAATTTGGGAACGATCCAAGGAACATCGTGCTGGGCGCGAGCACCGATGGAGTCAATCCGTTTGGCAGCCAGAGAAGCACACATAGCACCTGGCCTGTGTTTGTGTGGATGTACAACCTTCCCCCCTGGTTGTGCATGAAGAGGAAGTACATTCACATGAGTATGCTAATTGAAGGGCCGAAATAACCAGGGAACGACATCAATCTGTATCTGGGACTGCTGAAAGAGGAGCTAGACACACTGTGGAAAACACCAGCCAATATGTGGGAAGCCGCAGAGAAAGAATATTTCCCTATGAGAGCCGCACTACTCACGACGGTGCAGGACTATCTCGGTTACGGATATGTCGCAGGGCAGGTGGTCCACGGATTTTCTGGATGCGTCAGGTGCATGAATGACACAATGTATCGCCAGCTAGATAGAGATCCCGGGTCTTCGAAAACCGTGTTCATGGAACATCGAAGGTGGCTTCGCGAAAATGACTCATGGAGAAAATGCAAGGATCTGTTCGATGGTGAAACCGAACCCCGAAGGCGCCCGCGTATGAGGAGCGGCGAGAAAATAGACGAGTTGTTGAAAAAATGGAAAGATTGCCCACTGTCGGGAAAGAAGAAAAAGGCGCTAGAGCCGGGAAAGAAGCGAAAGGCGCCAGAGCCGCTGTTGAAGGTATGGAAAACAAGGTCTGTTTTCTGGGACTTGCCGTACTGGAAGATCCACCGTGTGCCTCACAGCCTTGATGTCATGCATATCACGAAGAACGTGTGCGAGAATCTGCTTGGTACCCTGCTCAACATGCCAGAGAGGACCAAAGATGAGCCGAAAGCAAGGGCAGAGTTGAAATCAATGGGCATCAGGGAGGAGCTTCACGCTAATGATGATGATGATGAGGCGAAGCAGGGCACGGAAAGTCGGCGCAAAGGAAAAAATGCCAAGAAAACCGGAAATGACTTCCCTCCCGCTTGCTTCACTCTAAGTGAGGAGGAGATCGAGCAGTTTTTCACCTGCCTCATAGGAGTAAAACTTCTTTATGGTTATGCAGGGAAGATAAGCAGATACCTAGACTCAGCGAAGCAGAAGTTCAGTGGGATGACGTCTCACGACTGTCACGTACTAATGACGCAGATACTTCCAGTTGCAATCCGTGGGATCATGGACGTGCATGTCCGTGAAACGCTATTTGGCCTATGCAACTTTTTCGACGTCATCTCTCGGAAGTCGGTTGGCGTGAGGCAACTCAGAAGGCTACAGGAAGAGATCGTGGTGATACTATGCGAGCTTGAGATGTACTTCCCGCCCGCATTCTTCGATGTTATGGTGCATCTGCTGGTCCATATCGTGGAGGATATCATCCAACTCGGGCCGACATTCCTGCACAACATGATGCCGTTTGAAAGGATGAATGGTGTCATCAAAGGATACATTCGCAACATGTCACATCCAGACGGAAGCATAGCCAGGGGCTTTCTAACCGAAGAGTGCATCTCCTACTGCACGAATTATCTAAGCATCGAGAACCCTGTTGGTCTGCCCGTCAACAGGCACCTCGGCAGGCTAGCTGGATGGGGTCACCGTGAGGGTCGCCGCGAAATGCATGTCGACTTCGAGGGTCGACTCGCCGACTTTGAAAGAGAAAACCTAGTCGCGCTACAACACATAGACGTGGTCGATCCTTGGGTGGTAGAGCACAAAACCTTTATTGAGAAGACGTACAATGACCCAGGCCAACAGAGGACGGACGGAGATATAATCAAAGAGCACAACTCATATTTCACGTGTTGGTTCAAGTAGAAGCTTCTGTCATACCCTTTACATGAGGATTCTTCCGCGGAAGAACAACTCATATTCGCCTTGTCACAGGGCGCCGAGCACAACCTGATGACGTATGAGACGTACGATATCAACGGCTACAGATTCTATACCGAGGGAAAGGACATGAAGAGCGATGGTTATCAGAACTCCGGGGTAACGATGGAATCCTACACCGGTAACGACAAGGACAGATACTACAGAAGGATCGAGAAGATCTGGGAGCTGAGCTACGCTGGAGAGAAGGTCCTGATGTTCCGTGTCAGATGGGCCAAGAGCGTCCTAAAAGAAGACCGGTATTTCACCACCATGGTTATACCTGAAGCCAAATCCAAGACCGCGGGCACAAATGTCACCGCGAAAAATGAGCCATGGGTACTGGCTTCCCAAGCGGACCAATGCTTCTTTATTACCGACCCGTCAAAGCCCAGTCGTGTTGTCGTGAGGAGAGGCAAAAGGAAGATCATCGGAATGGATGGAGTCACCAATGAGCAAGACTTCGACAAGTACGACGACCCGAAGATGGAACATGACGACGACGATGAAGTACCACCATACGCCACAAGAAGAAGTAGGACCACCCTACCTAAAAGACGTCCGTTCAAGAGAAGAACTCTTTGTGAAAAATAAGGGCAAGAAGATTGTGAACAGATAGTTAGCTAAGATCGATTGTATTTAAATTGTAGCCTTCATTTCTCGATTGTATTTCGACATATTGAAATGATATTTCTTCTGTTCTAGTGTCCTCATGAATATTTATTTATGTTTATTATGGTATTGAATTTCTAACTCACAAAAAGTATTGAATTTGTTAATATTTTTTGAACTCATGAATATTTTTAAATTTCATGGGCACTTTTTGAATTCATGAATATTTTTTCAAATTTGATGATATTTTTTCATATTCATAAATGTTTTACCAATTCACAAATGAATGCAACTAAGAATTCAAAAAAAATATTGATGATATTTTTAAATAACAAATTTCATGATATTTTCAAATAACAAATTTGATGATATTTTTTCATATTCATAAATATTTTCAAATAACAAATTTGGTCATATTTTTTCACATTCATAAATGTTTTCAAATTTGATCATCATTTTCTAAAAAATTATTAGACGCAACTAAAAATAATAATAAAAAAGTTACTTATAGCACACCCCCCGCGCCAGATCCCCTCCATCTTGATCGTTATCCCCCCTCGCCAGATCCCCCTCGCCGCCGCCGACCCCCCGCACCCTTCCCTGCTCCACCGCCACCGTTGACCCCCCGCACCCTCCCCCGCTCCATCGTCGCCGTCGACCCCCCGCACCCTCCCCCGCTCCACCGCCGCCGCCGACCCTCCGCACCCTCCCCCGCTCCACCGCCGTCGCCGACCCCCCCCCCCGCACCCTCCCCTGTCTCCTCGCTCGGTTCCCCCGAACGGAATCGGCTGAGCGCACCTCCCACCCTCTCCCTCCCCCCCGAGCGAGACCTAGGGTTCAAGCCGCCGCTGCCAGCCCTCCACTAGGCAACAAAAAATCCTAAAAAAAATTACTAATGACGCACCGCTAGGAGGTGCGCCATTGCTATCCAAAAAAAGATTACTAATGGCGCACCTCCAGGAGGTGTGCCATTGCTATTAATTTTTTTTACTAATGGCGCACCGCGCCATTGCTAACCCTCCCCCCCACTAAAATCCC
The DNA here is from genome assembly GCF_018294505.1 of Triticum aestivum. Classification (NCBI taxonomy): domain Eukaryota; kingdom Viridiplantae; phylum Streptophyta; class Magnoliopsida; order Poales; family Poaceae; genus Triticum; species Triticum aestivum. The sequence continues at coordinate 65,727,910 of NC_057813.1, forward strand.
CAATCGATCCCCTTTCTTCCACAATCGATCACACCTCACTGCGCCTCCCACTGCCCCGACCCACTGCGCCGCCACCGCCCCCGCGCCGCCGCCACCTCCCCCGCACCCGACGACCCCCGCGCCCGCTCCGCCGCCGGAGTCACCGTCGAAGCACTAGGAGGAGGAGGCCCGCGTCCACCAGGAGGAGGAGCCCGCCGGAGCACGTCTTGTTCCTCCGACTGACCCCATCTCGCCGTCGCCACTGCTGCTCCGGTCCATCCCTGCGACAACCGAGGTGTCCACAAGCCCCATGGTGAGCTCCTTCCTCGCCCCCCTTTCCCCCTTCGATTTAGAACCCTGCTCCTTCTCACCACCGTCCCTAACCCGTCACCGGCGACAGATGATCCGTCTCGCCGCCATACGCCCGAGGCCGCAACGCCTCGGTCAGCGCCTTCTGTTTCGCCGAGCGGCTTCGCCTCCGACGTTCGTCGCCCGTGCAACCTCGCCGCCGGCGAGCTTCTCCCGCCGAGTACAGGACAGGTAGCTAACTGCATACATGTTCTGCTCCTACTCCTCTGGTATGCCTCATGTTCAGTTCTTAGTGCTTATGTATACTGCACGTCTTCGTTCTTGGTATAAGGCCGCCTTCCTTTCGCGCCGCTGCCAGGATTTATTAGTTGTCTCTCATTATGATGTTCCCCTTTTTGTGATCAGAAACTTTGACAAGTTACTATGTGTAGAAGAACAACATCATTGTGGGATCTCTATAGCGCTTTTGTAGTCACTTATGGTGCTTGCTCTAACGCTGCGTTGCGGCCTGGCGTCATGTTCAGACTTGAGAGTATGTTTTGCACTATGTAGATGCACCACACGACGATGATAAGTACCAAACCCGATTGATGTACCACATTTCTCACTGGGACACACGACGCTTCAGTGACTTGAAATATAACCAGGAGCAACCAAGCCTAGTCATTGATAAATTACACCATGTCTTGCAAGATTTATATCTCTAATAGATGATGTGGATAGCTTGGGATCACTTTTTACATCTTCAGTAGATGATGTAGATGCAAATATTGTTACTCCAGATTTGCTCTAATAGATGTAAAAATAGCACTTGATGATGCAAATTTTGCCCAAGCTGCGTGGTCCTCTGGTGGTAAACTTTGCTCTAGAGCATCAAGTGATGCTAATTCGGAGCAAATGTAAGTTAATGGAAGTTTGCCACGATTGGTACAACAAGTGTTGTGTTCAGCTTTTCCTTGGTATGTGTTGTGTTCATCTTTTTTTGGTTTGGTATATGCAAAAAGTAGAGGTTTTCCCCCTGATTGGTACAAGTGTGGTATAACAAGTGTGGCCTGATTGCATAGTTCCCTTCCTGTAGTGCACACACTCATTGCTGGAGTTTCAGTATAACAAGTGTGGTATAAAAAGTTTCAGTATAATCAAAAAATTTGGTCTCTTGAATTCTAGACAAGATAATGTGAGCTATCCTGAAGGTGATGCACTGATGCCCAACCAATAAAAGAAAGAAAATAACCCCGTGAACGCTTTTATCTTTTATTTAGGCAGAAAAGTGCCACAAAGCAAGGATAAGATTGCTGGAGTGGCCTCTCTTTCCTTATTATTTGATTATTTGTCAATATTTTGAAAATATCATGGGGGAACAATGGCTGGTCTAACTAGTTTATCTTTGTTGCAACCTGCATTTATTGACCGATGCCATTCTTTTGGTATGCAGTGATTATGGCATCTACTAAATCTTCAACTAGATAGTATTATCATGTTATATATTTCACCGTTTTGAAAAAACGTTATATATATATTCATACTGATGTTGACTCTATAAATCATACTTATTGGACATGTTTTACGTGTTAATCCATCAATTGATCACATTGAGAAAGACTTGTAAAGATGATGGTCATCTTTTACAGAAAACAATTTCTGTAAACACGTCAGTAACTTTGCTAGTTTGTTGGGTTTTGTCTCCGACCATCGGGTCGTGATGATTTTGCAGGTACCCTGAGAGGCCCTTGAGTTTGCTGGAATGTCGATTAACTTCCGTTCCGGCAAATTCAGGTACTCCATATGTCCTATTTTCAGCAAAGGTCATGCTGAAATTTTCCATGAATTTTAGCATGACTTTGCTAAAAATAGGACAAATGGGGTACTTGTGACTAATGCATAGGCCGGGGTATCTTAGTACTTAATTAAGTAGGATCAACTGCCTCTTGTGTTATACATATAGAAGTGTGATATGTTTGCTGTCTCTTGGTGTATTAGAATTCTCCTTCCCTTTTCTTGATAGGGTATATTATTAGAAGATACCCATATATATCAGTCAACCTAGGGTGCCTCGGCATCGATAAACCCTAAATGATGAAAACTTAACTTAGCATTTAGGGTGCCTCAGCGTCGACAAACCCTAAATGATAAAACCTAGGCTTTTAGGGTGCCTCGGTGTCGATAAAAACCTAAATGGTGAAAACTTAGGATTTTAGGGTGCCTCGGCGTCGACAAACCCTAAATGATAAAAGCGTAGCTTTTAGGATGCCTCGGTGTTGACAAACCCTAAATGAGGAGACAAGAAGAAGGGGGTTAGGAAGGGACTTGGACCTTAGCAACAACACACTAACATGTTCCATCCCAAAACACCTAGGCAATATCACAAACATCTCTCAATTGTTCCTTGACAATAACCAACTTTTTGGCGACATTCCTCGAGAATTAGGTTATTTGGTCAACTTAGAGATCTTGTTCCTTGACAATAACCAACTTTTGACCAATTTTTTTCCTATTTAGAGCAAACATGGCCCACAACGATGAGGCCAGCGGTTTGGGCAAGCAATTCTGGGAGCTGTCCTAGGAGATGGAGGAAGAACCTCACTGCTATGAGGATGCCGCGGAAGACATGGATCCTGACTACATAACCCCTAGTGGCGTCGGGGATGACACCACTGATGGTGCGCCGAGGATGCCACCACTGATGATGGCAGCGCACGCACAGATGGCAACCAACCGAAGAGGCAACGGAAGGACCAGCGCCCGAACGTGCTCGGCACCATCAAGGAGGAATTTACTGAAGTGTCCTCCGAGGGGCATCCAACGACGCCCAAAGAATTAGTCAAGGGGTACGCAGTTCAGCTCGGGTGCATTCTCTGGAGCACCGTCTCGATCAACACCGAGAACCTAAGGCATCCTGACCGAGGGAATTTGCGCAACCTCCTCTTCACGAAGCTGGACGAACGATACAAGTTCCCCGGTGACGTCGCAAACACACGCCTCTCAGGGAATAAAGTGAACAGTGCCGCCCTCACGAAGATGAGCACGGCCCTGGCTACTTGGAGAGGCGCGGTGAAGAGAATGATTGACAAAGGTGATAGTTATGAGAAGATCAAGGTGAAAAATCCTTCAATCAACGAAGATGACTACAAGGAGTTCAAGATCAAGTGCGAGAGCAGCGCAACCGTGGAATCTAGTCAGTGGGGGAAAGATATGCGGGACTTGAACTTAGGGGTCCACCAACTCGGTCCCGGCGGTTACAGAGTGGCGGAACCTATATGGGACAAGGAGGACGCGGAGCATGCCGAGCAAGGCCTACTGCCCTGCTTCAAGAAATACCGTGACAAGCAGACCAGGAACTATGTCAGGGCCCGGTACAAGGTGGACCCGGTAACAAAGGAGCTTACCACGGATGCGAAGACCAAGGCGCTTGAGCATGTTCTAGTAAGGAATACACCCCTGCGTAATTAGCTCCATATGGTTGCATTCTAATTAATGAAGCCAAATTTCAAAATGGTTCACATTCCTACCGCAGGACACTGAAAGCAGTAGCACGGGGTCGTCTCAGAGCTCCCCTCGGGACAACACTTTAAATAGGGCATTGAATGTAATGAAAAACAAGGATAAGTTTAGTAAGTCGTCATCAGCTGGTCGTGTGGCCGGCAAAGGCTTGTCCACGAAATGGTCGTCATACTGTAACGCTGGTGGGCGAAAGGAGAGAAAGACCAGCTCGGAAAGCCAGTCGCGCGAGGTTCAAGAACTCAAGGCACAAGTGGCACGGATTCTGGAGATGGTCCAAGAGCAAGTTCAACACCAACTGGGAACGACGCTCACCGCCATTGTGCCTACCTTGATTGAGGGGCTGCAGGCGTGGATTGCGGGCGGCCAACAGGGACCGCCCCTGGTTCCCAGCTTCACGGCCAGCAACTCACACAACGCGCATGCGGCGCCATTGGTGTCTCCGACAGAGGCGATATTGGTGTCTCCGGCGCCGGCGCGGGCATTGGAGCTTAATGCACCCGGGTGTGCGAAGAATACGCCGGCCGGCACCTCGGCAGCAATCGGCCCCTCCGTCACTTGCATGCCCACCGTTGGCGGTGCCTCGACATTAGCCGACCTCGACGCCATCATGTTAACTAAGCCTCTCGGCCGATGACTTCATCTCCTTGCCTTTGACTGGGCATCCCTGACGACCTACATGTTTTCGCAGGGCGCCGACGCCGACGTTCCATGCACTCTCCTGCACTTCATGGGCGGCGAGTTGATCGATGTCGCCGAGGGCAGAATCGTTCAATCGTGCAACCCCGTGTTCCACGGTAATCCGATGCCACCCATAGTGTATAGGGTTGAACTGGTTCGGGTGCTGCCAGGCTGTGACGACTTGTTACCTCCGTTTCGACCCGCTGGGGCCGACGAAGATGATGTGATGACCCTCAGCGCCTGCATAAGCTGGCCCTGCTTTGGCCAAAGAGCCAGAGTTTGGGGGCGGGGGACACCACCCCACAGACAACACCGCCAGTCGTGCCGGCACCAAGCCATGGCAAGACCGCCGCAACGCTACCGGACATGCCGGACATGCATATGGCATAGGATCTGGACATGCATATGGTACAGGATCTGGACGACGACGATGACGATGGTACATTTACCAATGTCGATAAGTACTTTGCCGAACATGGGTACGGTGACAAATTCTTGCGGCCTCCTTCTCAAGAACCCAACCCTGCAAAAGATGACCACAATCTAGCTGGTACCGCGGAGAAACCCAATTGCAACAGGCGTTGTTTGGCGTTCAGTTCTCATGAGACGCCTCTAGCTGCCGCCTTCATCGAGCCTTAGATAGCCGAGGTGCAAAATATTATCAGCCCCAACACACTCAAGAAGGCGGTCTCTGAGCAGAACTCGATCCCATTACAGCAGAAGAAGAAGGGACGGAAAAGAAAGAATAACAAGGGCGGTGCGAGCCAGCCGGCACCGAGTATGATCCGTGCTCAGGACGGGCCACCTTCACCTAAGGATATCTCAAGGAGGGTGCATGTGGCGGGTAGGCTGATGCTACCGACTAATCTGCTCAATGCTGCAACCGGTGCTATGCGGAGTCTGCATGACAGTGTTCTTTATTTGGAGAAGCGGCGTCTCTCCGAGAATGATGTGGCATACCCGGTTTTCGTGGCCAAGGTGCCAGAGGGCAAGGGCTTTGTGGATAGCGCCATCGGGGGTACGATCGTCCTGCGATTTGATGACATCTTCGCTATGTTTAACCTTCATCTGCTGCACTACACCTTCGTTCGGCTATTTTTGCTGAGTATGGAGATGCGGATCATTAGAGACAAGACCCCAGACATCGTGATAGTTGACCCCTTCTACATGCGTGCCAAGATCTTGGGCAGCGCTGGGGACCGGCAAGTCACGAGTTCACACCTCGAAGGCGTCATTCTGGCAAACCCAGATAAGGATAACTTCCTCGTGCCTTACTTTCCCAAGTAAGTCATCCCCTCACCGCCCCGTAACATATGATTTCTTAGATTTCGATCGTTCTTTTTTTCTAACATTCTGTGTTTTGTGAAGTGACACACATTGCACACTCATCCTCTTAAGCCCGAAAATATTCCATGGCCACGTATTTCGACTCGGACCGTCAGTCGAAGAAAGACTACACAAATATCAAGAAAGTTTTGATGATGTTCTCCCCGGCTACGCCAGATCTGGAGGCACCTTCAGCAGGACAATTCGTAGGTATGGAAAGCACGTGTTCACCCACAATACGACGTTCCCCTGCGTCAAGCAGCCGCCTGGCTGTCAGAAGGATGCCTACTACGCCCTCCATCACATGCGGGCGATCGTACGGGACCATAATCACCTTCTGCTACCAAATAATCTCAAAGATTGGGCCACACGCTTGTCGGCAATCCAAGACGCGGACATCAGACAAGAATTCTATCGCATCCAGTCGGAGTTTGCGGAAATCATCCATCAAGATGTCCTTCATACCTCAGGGCAGTTCTACCTCAGATATCAACCGTCCAACAGTGAGATAGAAACAACGCTACAAATGCAGGCTGACAACGCCCGCGATTTCATGACCATCATGAAAGACGGCAGCTTCATCCACACTCCGGTCCCTGAGTCGAGTCAAAAGTAGTGACGCTATGTAGTTCTGAAATGTCGATTGGCTCATGTTGTAATATTAAACTTTAATGAACTTGTATGTCTCTTTGGTTTGGACAGTCGTTCAACTTATATGTAATCGATGCTATTTATTAGTAGGACCATGAATCATGCTATTAATGTGTTGCTTTTCTCTTCCGATCCTTTTGTTGCATACTTATATATTGCTTATGTATTGTCTGTGAATTGCTACTAACGGTTTTTTGGCTAGTGCATAGAGATGTCGTCGTATGTCGTGTACAAGGGTAAGGTTCCCGGAGTCTACGACGACTGGGAGGAGTGTCGGAGACAGGTTCACCGTTTCAGCGGTAACAGTTACAAAGGGTACACCACTAGGGCGGAGGCGGAAGTTAGATACACGCACTATCTAGAGGGAGAGAGGAGGGAGAGTTGGAGGAACTGGATGAAGACCGGTTTCATCGCGATGATGCTCATCGTGATGACCGCAGCTCTCTTCTATGTGATGGTAGTTTAGATGATCGATATCGACTTGTAATGTGAAGACAAACTCGCTACTCGCGGTCTCGAGACTTGTAATGTTCTAACTTTGTTCGGTATTTTAAATTCGGAGACTAATATGATGAATTGTATTCGGAGACTAATCTTTTATTGTATTTGATAAATCTGCTGTTTATATGTTGTGCTGTCCATATTCTGTGCAGTAATATGTTTTGTAACCTGTGCAAATATCAAAAAAGAAAAAAATCCCTAATATTCATACTAGTGGCGCACCATGATGACCCACAAGTGTAGGGGATCTATCGTAGTCCTTTCGATAAGTAAGAGTGTCGAACCCAACGAGGAGCAGAAGGAAATGATAAGCGGTTTTCAGTAAGGTTTTCTCTACAAGCACTGAAATTGTAGGTAACAGATAGTTTTGTGATAAGATAAATAGTAATGAGCAACAAGTAAATAAAGTAAATAAAGTGCAGCCAGGTGGCCCAATCCTTTATGTAGCAAAGGATAATCCTGGACAAATTCTAATAATAATAAAGGAGCTCCCGAGGACACATTGGGAATTATCGCCAAGCTAGTTTTCATCATGTTCATATGATTCGCGTTCGGTACTTTGATAATTTGATATGTGGGTGGACCGATACTTGGATACTGCCCTAACTTAGACAAGCATCCCACTTATGATTAACCCCTATTGCAAGCATCCGCAACTACAAAAAGGAGTATTAAGGTAAACCTAACCACAACATTAAGCGTATGGATCCATATCAGCCCCTAACGAAGCAACGCATAAACTAGGGTTTAAACTTCTGTCACTCTAGCAACCCATCATCTACTTATTACTTCCCCATGCCTTCCTCTAGGCCCAAATAATGGTGAAGTGTCATGTAGTCGACGTTCACATAACACCACTAGAGGAAAAGACAACATAGATCTCATCAAAATATTGAATGAATACCAAATTCACATGACTACTAATAGCAAAACTTCACCCATGTCCTCAGGAACAAACGTAACTACTCATAAAGCATATTAATGGTCATAATCAGGGGAGTAACAATATGCATAAAGGATCTGAACGTATGATCTTCCACCAAGTAAACCAATTAGCATCAACTACAAGGAGTAATCAACTCTACTAGCAACCCACAGGTACCAATTTGTGGTTTTGATACAAGATTGGATATAAGAAATGAACTAGGGTTTTGAGAGGAGATGGTGTTGGTGAAGATGTTGATGGAGATTGACCCCCTCCCGATGAGAGGATCGTTGGTGATGACGTTGGTGATGATTTCCCCCTCCCGAAGGGAAGTGTCCCCGGCAGAACAGCTCCGCCAGAGCCCTAGATTGATTCCGCCAAGGTTCCGCCTCGTGGCGGCGGAGTCTCGTCCCGTAAGCTTGCCCATGATTTTTTCCAGGGTAAAAGTGATGATATAGCAAAAGATGGACGCCGGAGACCCACCAGGGGGCCCAGGAGATAGGGGGCGCGCCCTATAGGGGGGGAGGTGCCCCCTGTCTCCTGGACAAGGTGTGGGCCCCCTGGCCTATTTCTTTTGCTCATAAATTCTTATTAAATCCAAAAAGTTGTTTCGTGGAGTCTCAGGACTTTTGGAGCTGTGCAGAATAGGTTTCAAACGTTTGCTCCTTTTCCAGCCAGAATTCCAGCTGCCGGCATTCCCCCTCTTCATGGTAAACCTTGTAAAATAAGAGAGAATGGCCATAAGTATTGGGATATAATGTGTAATAACAGTCCATAATGCAATAAATATTGATATAAAAGCATGATGCAAAATGGACGTATCAACTCCCCCAAGCTTAGACCTCGCTTGTCCTCAAGCGGAAGCCGAAATCGAAAAATATGTTCGCATGTTTAGAGATAGAGGTGTCGATAAAAATAAAATACGGACATGAGGGCATCATGATCATTCTAATAACAGCAATAGATATAGATTTTGTCATATGATTTCCTATGCTCAAGTAATCAGCAATTCACAATGTCAAGTATGGTTCAAAAACTTCATTGGGAACTAACAAACTATAATCTCAGTCATTGAAGCAATTGCAATTTATCGTAACATCAGAAAGAGTCAATAATAGAGCTTTTCAGCAAGCTTACATACTCAACTATCTCGTAGTCTCCTATAATTGCTAACACTCACGCAATATTTGTGGTTATAGAGTTTCAGCTGGACACTGAGAAAGATAGGGGCTTATTGTGTTGCCTCCCAACGTACTCACCTTTAGGTGATGTCAACAATAATAGCACATGCTAACTTACATCCAATTGGATATATGTATCATGATCTTTCAAACACGAGGAGCTTTCCAAAGGATAAAATGAAAAAGGGAAAGGTGAGGATCACCTTGACTCAAGCATAAAGTAAAAACATAAAGTAAAAGATAGGCCCTTCGCAGAGGGAATCAGAGTTTGTCATGCGCATTTAGGGTTGATGCATAAAATCTTAATGCAAAAGAACGTCACTTTATATTGCCCCTTGTATGTGGACCTTTATTATGCAGTCCGTCACTTTTATTACTTCCACAACAAGTTCGTACAAAGCTTATTTTCTCTGCACTAATAAGTCATGCATATTTAGAGAGCAATTTTTATTTCTTGCACCGATGACAACTTACTTGAAGGATCTTACTCAATCCATAGGTAGGTATGGTGGACTCTCATGGCAAAACTGGGTTTAAGGATATTTGGAAGCACAAGCAGTATATCTACTTGGTGCAAGGAATTTGGCTAGCATGAGGGGCAAAGGCAAGCTCAACATGTTTGGAAGGTCAATGACAATATACTTTAACTGAGATGTCGGAAAACATAAACCATTACGTTGTCTTCCTTGTCCAACATCAACTCTTTTAGCATGTCATACTTAATGAGTGCTTCACAATCATAAAAGATGTCCAAGATAATATATTTATATGTGAACCCCTCTTTCCTTATCACTTCCTATTAATTGCAACGATGACCAAGGCTACGTTCATCAACTCTCAACAATTTTTATGCCTCATACTTTCTATGTGTGAAGTTATCACTATCCATAAGATCAATATGAACTCTTTTATTCTTTCTACCTTCTCAAGATCATAGCAACATAGCAAAGCCCTTGACTCAACACTAATCTTTATTATAGATAGCACACGGACTCGACTACAAAAAGAGATCACAATGCAAAACTCAAAACTACTTGATATCAAAACCTGAATCTACTAGATCAAGATACTAATAAGAGGATCAAACTAAATAAAGCGGTAAAGATAGGAGTGTGATGGTGATATGATACCGGGGCACCTCCCCCAAGCTTGACAGTTGCCAAGGGGAGTGCCCATACCCATGTGATTATTTCTCCTTCTTCACGGTTGGTGTTATGATCTTCTTGGCGATGATGCCCTTTAGGATACGGTTCTCCTCCTCGAGCTTATTGACTTGTTGTTTGAGGTCCATAATTTCTTTACGGAGCTTGCCCGTAACGGCCAAAGCTCCTTTTACCCAAGGATGTTGCATAGCTTCTGGAGTACACATGAAACTCTTTTTCATATTTCAATAAGAAAGAAATCTAGAGTTGGAAGGGATGACCGAAGCAGGGACAGGCAGGCTAGGTAGTTCCCCCATAGTGAATTACGCTTGGAGACAAGAGGTAACTTCTTGATCTTCCTCCATGTCATCTATCCTTTTCAAATCAGCCCCCATCTCATCCTGCATTGATGGTCCAAAGATACAAGCATTGCTATTTGCTCCTGGACCTGGCGTTGGGTGAGACACCCTGCTCTCCCCAACTGACTCCTGAGAAGACATCTTGCTTTATTCTGCAACAAGAACAACTCGAAACAAAAACAGAGGATATTTGCGTGATACGGTGGTCAAAACCTTCGGGAGTATATATAATGAATTTTTACCGACCACAATATGTAATGTGCAAGAAAACGGAGTCCGGGAGGCACACAAGGTGCCCACGAGACAGGGGGGCGCGCCCTACAGGGGGGGATCCCTCCACTCTCGTGGGGGCCTCGTGTCCCTTTTGGTCTACTTCTTTCTTCCTAAAATTCTTAAATAATCCAAAACTGATAAAAATTGCCATTAGAGTTGTTTTGGAGTCGGTTTACTTACCGTACCACATACCTATGCCTTTTTGGAGTCTGGAACATTCTGGAAGGTGTCCCTTATGTATTCCTCGGGGGTTACGGTTTCAATAATATTGGTTTCGATATTGATAGGATTACCTGAAATATAATGTTTAATTCTTTGACCGTTTACCACCCTCGGATTTGTGCCTTCGAAGTTGTTGATTTTTATAGCACCAGAATGATAGACCTCCTCGATAACATAGGGACCTTCCCATTTTGAGAGAAGTTTTCCTACAAAAAATCTTAAACAAGAGTTGAATAATAACACATAATCTCCTACGTTAAACTCACGCATTTGTATCCTCTTATCATGCCAATGTTTGACTTTTTCTTTGAAAAGCTTGGCATTCTCATATGCTTGGGTTCTCCATTCATCAAGTGAGCTAATGTCAGACAACCTCTTCTCACCAGCAAGTTTGAAGTCATAATTGAGCTCTTTAATAGCCCAATATGCTTTATGTTCAAGTTCAAGAGGTAAATGACACTCTTTTCCATAAACCATCTTATAAGGAGACATACCCATAGGATTTTTGTATGCAGTTCTATAGGCCCATAATGCATCATCAAGTTTTTTGGACCAATTCTTTCTAGATCTATTCATAGTCTTCTGCAAAATTAATTTGTGTTCTCTATTGCTCAACTCTACTTGACCACTAGACTGTGGATGATAAGGAGATGTTATTCTATGATTGACATCATACATAGCAAGCATCTTACGGAAAGCACCATGAATAAAATGTGAATCACCATCAGTTATAAGATATCTAGGGACTCCAAACCTCGGAAAAATAACTTCTTTAAGAATTTTAATAGAAGTGTTATGATCAACACTACTAGTTGGAATAGCTTCTACCCACTTAGTAACGTAATCAACAACAACTAAAATATGTGTATAACCATTAGAGGCAGGAAAAGGTCCCATATAATCAAAGCCCCAAACATCAAACAGTTCAATAACAAGAGAATAATTCATAGGCATTTCTTGATGTCTACTAATGTTACCTATTCTTTGGCATTCATCACAAGATAAGACAAACTTACGAGCATCTTTGAAGAGAGTAGGCCAATAAAAACCAGATTGTAGTACCTTGTGTGCAGTTCTATCTCCAGCGTGGTATACTCCATAAGATTCAGAGTGGCACTTGCGGAGAATCTGTTCCTGTTCAGGCTCAGGCACACAACATCTACTAACACCATCTACTCCTTCTTTATAAAGATGTGGATCATCCGAGAAGTAATGTCTTAAATCATAAAAGAACTTTTTCTTTTGCTAGTATGTGAAACCAGGTGGTATATATTTAGCAATGATGTAATTGGCATAATCAGCATACCAAGGAGCAGTATGAGAAGCATTGACGACCGCTAATTGTTCATCAGGAAAGCTATCATTAATAGGAAGTGGGTCATCAAGAACATTCTCTAACCTAGACAAGTTATCTGCAACGGGGTTCTCAGCTCCCTTTCTATCAATAATATGCAAGTCAAATTCTTGGAGCAAGAGAACCCATCTAATGAGTCTAGGCTTAGCATCTTTCTTTTCCATAAGATATTTAATAGCAGCATGATCAGTGTGAATAGTAACTTTGGAATCAACAATATAAGGTCTAAACTTGTCACATGCAAACACCACTGCTACGAACTCTTTTTCAGTCGTAGCATAATTTCTCTGGGCAATATCAAGAGTCTTACTAGCATACTGGATGACATTGAATTTCTTATCGACTCTTTGCCCTAAAACAACACCTACAGCATAATCACTAGCATTGCACATAATTTCAAAAGGTAAATTCCAATCAGGCGGCTGAACAATAGGTGCAGTGATCAAAGCTTTCTTAAGTGTTTCAAAAGCTTCTACACAATCATCATCAAAGACAAAAGGAATATCTTTTTGCAATAAATTAGTCAGAGGCCTAGAGATTTTAGAAAAGTCCTTAATGAACCTCCTATAAAAGTCGGCGTGACCAAGGAAACTTCTTATACCTTTTATGTCATTGGACATGTCATGTTTTCAATAGCATCAACTTTGTCTTTATCAACTTCAATACCTCTCTCGGAGATCTTGTGCCCCAAGACAATGCCTTCATTAACCATAAAGTGACACTTTTCCTAATTCAGGACAAGACTCGTGTCTTCGCATCTCTGCAAAACTCGATCAAGGTTTCTCAAACAATCATCAAAAGAGGGTCCATAGACGGGGAAGTCATCCATGAATACCTCACAAATCTTTTCACAAAAATCAGAGAATGTAGCCATCATGCATCTTTGAAAGGTAGCGGGTGCATTACATAAACCAAAAGGCATACGTCTATAAGCAAAAGTACCAAAAGGGCAAGTAAAAGTAGTTTTAGATTGATCCTTCACTGATACAGGTATCTAAGAGAAACCAGAATAACCATCTAGAAAGCAAAAATGTGTATGTTTAGATAGCCTTTCTAGCATTTGGTTAATAAAAGGTAAAGGGTAATGATCTTTCTTGGTAGCTTTATTTAACTTACAGAAATCAATTACCATCCTATAACCTGTAATAATTCTTTGCGGGATCAATTCATCTTTATCATTAGGAACAACAGTAATACCTCCCTTTTTAGGAACACAATTGACATGGCTTACCCATTCACTATCAGCAACGGGATAAATAATACCTGCCGCAAGGAGCTTTAGTATCTCCTTTCTTACCACTTCCTTCATCTTGGGATTTAATCGTCTTTGAGGATCTCTAACTGGTTTGGCATCTTTCTACACTGAAATTTTGTTCTCACATAATGTGGGACTAATGCCCTTAAGATCATCCAGAGTATATCCAATAGCAGCTCGGTGCTTCTTCAGAGTTTTCAATAATCTTTCTTCTTCTTTCTCTGAAAGGTTAGCACTAATAATAACAGGATATATTTCTTTTTCATCAAGATAAGCATACTTAAGATTATCAGGTAAAGGTTTGAGCTCAAACACGGGATCACCCTTGGGTGGAGGGGGATCCCCAAGAATTTCAACGGGAAGGTTATGTTTTAGCATAGGTTCCTGTTTAAGGAACACTTCATCTATTTCTTCCCTTTCCTTCATAAATATATCGTTTTCATGGTCTAGCAAATATTGTTCTAACGGATCAGTTGGAGGAACAACAATGGAAGCAAGACCAATAATTTCATGGTCTAGCAAATATTGATCCCTTTCACGAGGTTGTCTACTAAACTTAGCAAAATTAAACTCATGAGACATACCATCTATGCCAACAGTGACAATATTCTTTTCACAATTAATCTTAGCACTAGCAGTATTCAAGAAGGGTCTACCAAAAATAATGGGACAAAAATCATCTTGTGGGGAACCAAGAACAAGAAAATCAACAGGGTATTTAACCTTACCACACAAAACTTCAACATCTCTAACAATCCCAATAGGTTTAATGGCATCCCTATTAGCAAGCTTAATAGTAACATCAATGTCTTCTAATTCAACGGGTGCGATGTCGTGCATATTTCTTTATAAAGATCATAAGGTATCGCACTAGCACTAGCGCCCATATCGCATAAACCATGATAACAATGATCTCCTATTTTAACAGAAATAACAGGCATGCATACAACAGGTCTGCGTGTCTTAGTATCAGGTCTAGCAATATTAGCAGTCTCACCCAAGAAAGAAATAACATGTCCATCTAAGTCCTCATCCAAGAGATCTTTAACCATAGCAATACTAGGTTCGACATTAATTTTCTCAGGAGGTGTATAAGTCCTAGTATTGCTCTTACGAACAATAGTCGAAGCTTTAGCATGATCTTTTATCCTAACAGGAAAAGGAGGTTTTTCAACATAAGCAGTAGGAACAATAGGATCACTATAGGTAATAGTCTTTTCTTCGACTGTAATAGATGCAACTACTTTTACTTCAACAGGAGGATTATATTTAAACCACTTCTCTTTAGGGAGATCAACGTGAGTAGCAACAGATTCACAGAAAGTAGCTACTATCTCAGAGTCAAGTCCATACTTAGAGCTAAATCCACGGAAAGCATCGGTATTCATGAAAGATTTAACACAATCGAACTTAGGTGTCATACCTGACTCCTTACCATCGTCGGAACCCCAATCTTCAGAGTTGCGTTTAATTCTTTCCAGTAAGTCCCATTTGAAATCAATAGTCTTCAGCATATAAGAACCAGCACAGGAAGTATCGAGCAGGTTGCGATTATCAAGAGAAAGCCGAGCCTAAAAATTATGAATAATCATTTCCCGAGAGAGCTCATGATTGGGGCATGAATATAACATTGACTTAAGCCTCCCCAAGCTTGAGTGATGCTTTCTCCTTCGCGAGGCCAGAAACTATATATGTAATTACGATCATGATGAACAAGATGCATAGGATAGAACTTCTGGTGAAATTTCAACTTCAATCGCTTATAATTCCAAGATCTCATATCATCACATAGCCTATACCATGTCAATGCATCTCCCTTCAAAGATAAAGGGAAGACCTTCCTTTTGAGAACATCATCGGGAATACCTGCAAGCTTAAATAATCCACAAACTTCATCCACAAAGATAAGGTGTAAATCGGGATGCAATGTTCCATCTCCTGCAAATGGATTAGGTAGCAGTTTCTCTATCATACCCGAAGGGATCTCAAAGTAAATATTTTTATAAAGTTCAGTAGGTTGAGGAGCAACTCTTTGCTCTTCTGGTTGGGGTGAAGATACCCCAAAAAAGCCCCTCAAAGGATTAGTTTCCATAGTGACAAGTAACAGAAAATTTCAGCATACTATATAAATGTTTCCTTACCAAGTTCCACTCACCAAAAGCGCTACACTCCTCGGCAACAGTGCCAGAAAAGAGTCTTGATGACCCACAAGTGTAGGGGATCTATCGTAGTCCTTTCGATAAGTAAGAGTGTCGAACCCAACGAGGAGCAGAAGGAAATGATAAGCGGTTTTCAGTAAGGTTTTCTCTACAAGCACTGAAATTGTAGGTAACAGATAGTTTTGTGATAAGATAAATAGTAACGAGCAACAAGTAAATAAAGTAAATAAAGTGCAGCAAGGTGGCCCAATCCTCTATGTAGCAAAGGATAATCCTGGACAAATTCTAATAATAATAAAGGAGGTCCCAAGGACACATTGAGAATTATCGTCAAGCTAGTTTTCATCACGTTCATATGATTCGCGTTCGGTACTTTGATAATTTGATATGTGGGTGGACCGGTACTTGGGTACTTCCCTAACTTGGACAAGCATCCCACTTATGATTAACCCCTATTGCAAGCATCCGCAACTACAAAAAGGAGTATTAAAGTAAACCTAACCACCGCATTAAGCGTATGGATCCATATCAACCCCTAACGAAGCAACGCATAAACTAGGGTTTAAGCTTCTGTCACTCTAGCAACCCATCATCTACTTATTACTTCCCCGTGCCTTCCTCTAGGCCCAAATAATGGTGAAGTGTCATGTAGTCTACGTTCACATAACACCACTAGAGGAAAAGATAACATACATCTCATCAAAATATCGAACGAATACCAAATTCACATGACTACTAATAGCAAGACTTCACCCATGTCCTTAGGAACAAACATAAATACTCACAAAGCATATTCATGTTCATAATCAGAGGAGTAATAATATGCATAAAGGATCTGAACATATGATCTTCCACCAAGTAAACCAATTAGCATCAGCTACAATGAGTAATTAACACTACTAGGAACCCACAGGTACCAATTTGTGGTTTTGATACAAGATTGGATACAAGAGATGAACTAGGGTTTTGAGAGGAGATGGTGCTAGTGAAGATGTTGATGGATATTGATCCCCTCCCGATGAGAGGATCGTTGATGATGACGTTGGTGATGATTTCCCCCTCCCGGAGGGAAGTGTCCCCGGCAGAGCAGCTCCGCCAGAGCCCTAGATTGATTCCGCCAAGGTTCCGCCTCGTGGCGGCGGAGTTTTGTCCTGTAAGCTTGCCCATGATTTTTCCTGGGTAAAAGTGATGATATAGAAGAAGATGGATGCCAGAGGCCCAGGAGATAGGGGCGCACCCTATAGGGGGGGCGCCCCCTGTCTCCTGGACAGGGTGTGGGCCCCCTGGCCTATTTCTTTCGCTCATAAATTCTTATTAAATCCAAAAGGTTGTTTCATGGAGTCGCATGACTTTTGGAGCTATGCAGAATAGGTTTCCAACGTTTGCTCCTTTTCCAGCCAGAATTCTAGCTGCCGGCATTCTCCCTCTTCATGGTAAACCTTGTAAAATAAGAGAGAATAGCCATAAGTATTGGGATATAATGTGTAATAACAGTCCATAATGCAATAAATATTGATATAAAAGCATGATGCAAAATGGACGTATCACACCACTCTGCACTTTAGTGGCGCACTGCAATAAGCACACTAGTAACGCATCATCTACAAGTGCGCCATTAGTAAGCCAGAGCACAAGGTAAATATGGCCCCCTGGGAGGCATACTAATGGCGCACCGTGTGATATACTAATGGCGCACTCCCTAATGCGTCATTAGTATCTGGTATACTAATGGCGCACCAGGGGTGCGCCATTAGTATTAATTACTAGTGGCGTGATGCTAGTGGCGCACCTGTAGTGCCCCATTAATGGCCAAAACAGGTGCGCCACTAGCAGGCCTTTTCCTAGTAGTGTTGATCCAATTGTGATTTGTAATCAAATGCTGGTGTCCTCCTTTCAAATGTCAGGGACCTATGTGCAATTTTTGTTCTTCCTTGTATCCCGATGTAAGGTGTTCTGTACCACACTTAGTAGTTAATGGAGCATTTGGGGCCTCTGCGCCCCTTCCTAGTGTTAAAAAAACTAGGTAATCCTGTCCCATCATCCGAGTTGAACATGCAAAAAAATCCCTCCTATCAAGTTGGTTACCACGATAGTATTACGTTTCTCATGTGTTCCCACCAACCAAGTTAATAGTAAAACTATTTGTACATTTCACCTTTTAGTAGATCACCGATCATATGTTTAATCTCAAGTCAATATTAACTAATGATTAGAAATTTAAACCATCCTAGTACATACAAAAATGTTTCTTCTTTGTTTAACATATTACGATGACAAGAAAACTCAATTCAAATTCAAGCATAAGTCAAACTTTTACAACTTTGGTTCAATTTTGATCAAATTCAAGTGTGGAATTCGTAACATGGACTCGATTGGAGTAATGGTCGGATTGAAGAGCCAAACAATTTCAACATTGTTAGACGATATTGAATCCAATAATCCCTTGGGCGTGCAACTCGTTGAGACCAAACAACTCTGGCTCCACTACCCACCCTTCTGTGCCTCTCACGGCCGCGTGCATTCAAAGAGTTTGATTCACGCTTCCAACTAAGAGGTGAGGGGATCGATGCAAATGCATGTGCTCGCAGGAGGCCGTTCAAGTGGATACGAAGTATGTCTTGGTTCTACCTACAAAGATGGGGAAATACACACAAGCAAAATTTGATTTTATCCTCTGGATGAAACAGATACATCATATACTTCTTCAGTTGGAGATATGGCAAATATACCAAGCTAAACTAGGTGGCCTCGAGAACAGGTCCCCTGGTTCCTCGAGCTAGCGGCTACTTATCCTAGATTAAGAAGATGTTGAGGTGAACAGTAACAACAGGGGAGAAGGACCTCATGACCAAGCTACATGTGAGAAGTTCCCCATGTCTCTCAATCTCACGAGTTGCAATTTCTCTCATCTAAAAGACCCGATGAAAACCATGGAAATTAACTTGCTTTGTCTCCTTTTTGCACGTTGCAAGAACTGTAATAGGATCATATTTGGCTATGCTACTCTATCCATGTTTTATAACATGTGTTGGTTAGAAGCAAATCCATTGTTCTATTTTTTTTAATTTGTTCCACTAAATGAAGGATATTAATTAGCTATCGTGCACATGAGAAGGAAGCATGTGGCTCCTTAATAGCACCAATTTTATTTTCTCTTGTGAAATTTAGGTACTTGTCTTTATGAAGCTTCAATGCAAGGTAATATGGTGATCATAATCTTAAGAGCTTATGATTTTAGAGGCATGAATTTTTTGGCTCCAGGAGACAAGCGCCTCTTGTATGTCTTCGGCCACTTGGAACTTTTTCATATGTGGACAAGGTTACATGGATTATATCAAAACAAAAAGGTTGAATATAGGGGTCTGAAAGAATACCTAACATATATGGTGGTATAGGGCCTCGACCTCTAATAAGCCACCAGTGTAAGGGATCGCGATAGTCTTCAATGTGATGTATCACAACCCAAATTTCATGATTTGACACAAGGGGAGTCAAAGAATATTTCTAAACCTTAGCAATTGAGTTGTCAATTCAGTCACAGTTGAAAACCAAAAAAAAATCTCAAGATAATTATTAGTAGAAAATATGTCAAATGTTGATTGTTTGGTTGCAGTAGAGTAACGAAAACATCAATACCTAGTAGAAGCCAAGTACAAAGTATCTTAAATAGAGCGACAACAGTCAAAAGCGTAGGCATGAAGATGGATAATGGGAGGTTGGATGGGTAGAAACAATTATGGATAGAAATTTGACTTAGAACAAACCCAAAGCTTCAAGTATTTTGTAACGGAGAGAGTAGATAGAAGTCAACTTCTACTAGCACTTTTATGTGCCAGCTCGAACAGGGACGACTTTGTTGGTGAACAATAGGGCAGGGCGTGCCGTCAGTGCTCCTTGCTCACTTGATGCTTTTTCTGGGTCTCGGATCATCTGATTTGTATTTATTTATTTTCAAGTTGTTGTCGACATTAGGCACTTGTTGTTTTACATCTTGAGTCTCAAGTATCACAAGTCCAGATCATGTACGCGTTCTGCTGGCCCAGCTCAACTGGTACATGGCCCGTCACTCAAATACTTTCTCGAGCTGTGGGAGTTGATCGATTGTTGGAGGGTGAAGATTAGTTACGCCAGAATCCACACGACCAAAATTTCTAATTGAAATTATTACTACTGAATATCCTTTTCTTTTTTGTTAGAAATTAAAATATTGAGTATCGACTGGGAAGAGGATTTTAGCACTTGGGTGCTCCACACCCCTATATGAACATTTAGTTCAAACAAGTACCAAAAAATTAAAAATAATCTAGGATTTTGGGATATGAAACCTGGATGCCCAATCTAATTTCATGTGAAATGTCGTGAAAAGGTACCAGGAAATGTATCCGTGGCAAAAAGACAAAAAGAATGGTTGAAAGGATTATAGTTCAGACTATATTTTTTCACCATGAATATAGTTCATGGTATTTTTTCAATGAAACTTCATACGGGGGTGGGTAGACTGGGCACCCAAGTTTCAGATCCCAAGATTTTAGTTTTTTAATTTCCTGTTATTTTTTGAATTTAATTTCGCATAAGGGGGTGGAGCACCCTAATGCTCATGTGTATTTCCGGTATCGTCTGCTGCTACATACACATCAACCAAGAGTAAGTTGGCATGTGCGTATTTATCACGACATGCATACCACGATTTATTAGAGCAGAGTTGTCTGTTTTCTTGTTCAAGCTCCGTCACTATGATTCGAAGTAACTGTTATCATTCCTTCATCCTTTGCTAGCATTTCGGAGAATCGGGTCGAAGTAGTTCGCTAGGAAAAAAACCCAGCCATAGCCCTCGCGTCGTCCCACGGGCAACTCGGGCAGCGGTGCTACTCTACTCCTTCCTTGCCCCCGGGCCCTCTCTCCCCTGCCTCCAACGTTGGCCAAAGCCACCAGGGCAAAGCCTCTCTCACTGGTCGATGGCGGGGCCCTTCCCCCCACCGCTCGTAGCTGGCAGGCGCGGGACAGCCTGGCCGGGTGGCAGATACTGTGCTCGTGCGAGGGTCAGCTGTGACGGGAATCTCAACGTAAATGGGGTCCTAAGCTAACAACTTCCTTTAACAGGAAACCCAAAAGTATGTTCCATGAGCAAGAACGGAGGTACCCGAGCTTAAAACAACAACTTATCGGAGTTCTCTACATGTGAACAAGAACAACAAATGAGAAGGTCCTGATGACCAAGACACCAACGAGCCTTTCCTCATGTTTCTCAATCCCCCCATGAATTGTAATTTTGCTCTCATTTGAGGGCTAGATCAGGCTATGGCAATCGACTTGGTTTGTCTCTCTTACTTCCTCTTTCTGTTTTGTAAGGATTATAGCTGGTGGTACCATAATGTTTGATCTATGCTACCATATCCATCTTTTATAACATTGTCTAGAAGCAGATGCATTATTCCACTATTTCTTTTACTTTTCTTTTAAAGGTGCACTAAATGAGGCTATTGAATATTTATTGTGGCCATGAGGAGGAAGCATGTGCTTCCTAACTAGTACCACTTTTATTTATTCTTTTGAAATTTGGGTGCTTGTCCTTATGAAGTTTTATTGAAGGAAATACGATTATCATAAACCTATAAAGTAGGGACATGATTTTTTTTGCTCCTAGAGAGAAGCAGCCCTTATATCCTCACGACCACCAAGAACTTTTTGATTTTTGTTGATAAGGTAGTAATTAAATGGGCTGTTGGGGAAAACATTGAATGTGGGGCAAAATGGAATTATAGCAATGAAATACCGTGGCATTGGGCATCAGCCTCTTTCAATGGAATGGCCCAGGACAAAATCTCAGCTTGAATCTGTCGCGAAGAGCATCTTTTTGAATTGGCTTGCCTACTTGCAAAGTAAGAGTTAATGAGTCACCTAATTACAATAGTCAAATCTAATGTCCTTTTGCAAAGGCAATTTAAGCAACATGGTAGAATAGTATTCATTCCCTACAAATTGCACTGAGACTTGAGAGGCTGTTTTTTTCGGTGCAAATGGGACTTGCGGGAGGACCATATTGTTCCTAAAAGATTGTAGAGAGTAATATGGATATGTTTTAGTCTTGTTTGCCCATATGCAAGGAGAGAAGAGATAGGGGAAAGTACATAGGAAGAGATCACACGGAAGCAGGAAGACCATTTGCTGCTCTAAAGGAATGAACCTAGAACCAGGGATGAAGGAGACATGCAGGAAATGCAAGAAAAATATAGCATTGGAATGAAGAGGTGAAAGACCAAAGAGGTACCATGAAGAAAAGTTTCGGGGCACTCGTGTGTGATGGGTTGGCTCTAAGGAAATGATGACAAATAATAGTTATCTCATGGTTAAATTACAACTAACACATAGATGGTTCTAGCACAACATAATGTTATTGTATATTTGTCGAGTCTAGCTGATCTTACCGGAAAATGGTAGCTTTGCCTTAGTAAAGGAGTACATGACATTACAATTAATGGATTTTATAACATATAATATAACCAATACATTAAAATAGAAGAACAAAGTGGGAAGGTTGGCAATGGCGAGTAGGAATATGATTATCTGTTTAGATTAGCTCAAGACCAGGAAATGTTTGTGTGTAGACCATGATTCTACTGGCATGGATGTAATGATCATATGGCTCCATAGATTACATAGGTTCTCCTAGATCCAATAGTTGCATCCGCAAGAACGAAACAACAAAGATCCCGAAACCTCTTAATCCGTCGACGGATCTAACAACTACATAGAAGAAAGAAGAAGGAATGATACTCCAAGGTGGAGGAACTAGCACATGTTATTGTTGGTTTTTAGGAGGAAGAGAGGATGCGGTATGGGAGAATTTCCGAAGCAATAGAGGTAGAGTGATCGGCATGGTTCTTGTTGATAATGGCCGAGAACATTGGAGAGAATGAGTGGTGGCATCAATTGGAATATGTGGCCATTCAAGAGGACCTATCATCTGCTTGTAATAAAAAACACACAAAGATGAGAGATCATACCAAAACTATACTCGCTCTATTTCAAACAATAGTGCATGTTGATTTCGTGCAAATTCTAACTCTCAATCTTTAATAACCAAGGTTGCTGGAAAAAAATCACCATCCATAGCACCAAATCAGCCACAATAAATCCATCATGAAATATATTTTTACATTATATTTTTTAATGTAGATGTTGATGTTTTTTTAAATAAATTTAATCAAACTTTACAAGATTGACTATGAAAAATACTAGTATGCCCTATTTTGAAATAGAGTAAGTACATGAAATATATGCCTAGAAATGCATCCTGAGCTTATATCCCAATGTATTAAGAATGTTGTGAACTAAGCCTAGCTCAGATGGTTAGGTTCCTTATGGTGGAGCCATACCACCAAGGTTCAAGTCCTGGACTTGGCATTGGTGCTCGCATTTTCCTAGATTTATTTCAGACTTTCTGGTGATCTTCGTTTAGTGGAAGAAGATGTTCCCGTCGACTAAAATGCGCATATGGTGATTCGTCAATCTCAAGATATTTGCTGTCCTAGTCTCTCAGAGGTGCTCATAGGGGTAGGGGTGAGTGTATGTGCGCCTATGTGAGCGTCTTTGATTGTGCTGTGTTCAAACAATTGCAAATGTATTAAGAAGGGTGAGATGTCCTATATGGGTACACGTGGTGCACAAATGCCTTTACTATGGGGCTAGTGCACCTTATTTGCATTGAAAATGGAACACTCTGTGGCAGAATTATTAGGAAGCAAAAGAAATAGATTAATTAGATACGAGTGTACATAATTTCTCATTTCCTAGACGGAACATTTGCACATATTGAAAAAATATTGCAAACTTCATTAACTGACTTGATTTGCTGAAATGGAGTATAGTTTGGAATTTCATGAATTAAAGGGTAAAGTAAACAAATGAAAGGCTAGGACATGAATTACAAACTCAATAGATGTGGACTAAGATCAATGGAAAATGGGCTGGCGTGGTGCCTCGCAAATGCTAAAAAAGTCAATGAAGCATGTTTTTTGTTATTATGAACTACTTCCTCAATTAATTCTGGTTTATTGGGTGGCTTGTGTTTTGGCTCAAGATTCGACTATCTATATGACTAACTAAGTATGAAGTGTATGCTGCAAAAAGTATATTATTGGATTTGTATTCAAAATAGGTTTCACACTGTATAAATTTGACATATAATTTACATTTATTAGTTAAATTTATGGTCAAACCTTATCCAAGATTAGAAGGAGCCTAATAAACCCGGATGAAGGGTGGAAGACGTGATATTATGGGTATTCTACTAGTGCAAAGTGCTAGCATTGAGACAAATATGGCTCAAACTACAACTAAAATAATAAACATGATCCAAAGATCGATTAACTATTCCCTTGATTCTGCTATGAGTGTCATTTCTGTTCGACAAAGGTTTAGTCACTAAGTTAGTATGACCTGATACACTAGTTAGCACTCCAATATTTTCTTGAGGCTAGGGATGATAACAGATGGAAGGGAGTGATGCATATTTATTTTTAGTTTTTTATGTGGAAGTGAAAGTGGATACATAAACCTAGAAAACTAAAACTAATATTACCAAAATGACACAGAAAAAATGGTGCAGAGGCTAATATTAAAACAAACGTCCGATGGATCTAAAGAGTCCTTGAACCATATGTAAAAAATACCACTTGTCATGAGTGGTAAGCTATATAAAAAACAATGAACAAAAGAACCATATATAAAAACATAGGAAACCAACAGACGTATTCAATTGATAGGACCACAATGTCTTTCAACGGTCTCCTAAGTTTCTGGCCTAACTACGAAACTAGCTGCACCGACGTGGAAGCGCCTAGGCGTTGTAGCGTGGATGGGTGGGTGGCGGCTATTGAAATATATTGCCCGCCTCCCTCCAGCAGTTTGAACTTTTGAATGAGTTGACTGAAGCATGAATTCAATATTGTATCCGAGCCAATGGTGAAACGTAGATTGGAGGTTTCAGCTGGGGTTGAAGCACCATCTTGCTGGCTAGTACAAATCCTCATTAGCGCTTGAACATGTTATGAATCAGCTCTTGTGTGCCTTAGATCCCCGTTGCATCCCAATCCTATACATGGCTAGCTAGATCTAACATGTTCATAGAGATTAAAACTGGGGCCATGCCAGCATAGTAAGCAAGTGTGATCTATAGATACGCTCGTCAAGTTCAATTACATTGCAAAGTATGCATCGCTAGAAACTGAAACCTATGATAGAATCTCTAGGTTATCTGATACTAGCACATGCTCTGCAATTTATAGAGATGCATCAATGCATGTGTTGATGCCTACAGAGCTGGGTAGAGTGATTGCTGCCATTATCTAGAGAACGGTTACTTCTTACCTATTTTATGTACTCCAACTTTAAGCAGGCTCTCATTGACCAGCGTATAATTTCTCTGACACATTGTTGATGAAGATTTTGGTACTTGAAATACCAATTCGGGTCAAAAAGTGGGCGCGGTGGCCGGGCGTTCATTAGCCGGTATTGTTGATGCAATGTTCAATATATATCCTAGTATACCCAGCTAAGAGTCAAGGCTTTCAATATCGCTATCATGGTCTTGTTAAAAAGTGGAGGAACTTATATTTAGGGCCTCTTTGGATTGTATGATTTTATAAGAACTAGTCAGTGTGTACGTGCAATGCACGTTAATTTGAAAGTATATTAAGTGCATGCGGATATTAAGTAAGATATTTTTTGCGTGTTAGTATGTGATTAGCATTATATTTGGCATTAAATTAACTGCATGCTAAATGTGTTGAGTGCTCAACATTGAAGCAGTTTAGGTCGTTGGATTGACATGATTTGATAGCCGAGATTAATTGGATCTGTCCCTTTGGGTCTTTTTATATTGATATAGATATTGGAAGATTTGAATACTAATTATTATTTTTGATTTTCTTCTTAGCCTTGTTTGTCTAAGCACTTTTTGTTCAAATCTCGAGTACAAGTCTCAGCTCAAATGCCTTTTTTCTTTTCTTTCTAAAACAACTCAACTGACTGTCTTTTTTTCCTCTGAGGAGGGAACTGGCTGTCCAGCAGTGGAGATAACTCTTCTTTTTTTGCGAATTGCAGTGGAGAGAACTCCAGATCGTTCATGTACGCCTGCTCCACTCCCAGCCCAGCCCATTCCCTGAAAGTAGCGCACGCTCGAACTCACATGGATCGGAAAATTACCAGAAAAAAAAAATGATGGATAGGGATCCGTCCTATCGTCTACTCTGAACGACATGGCTCCTGCCTTGTGGTTTTCTAGTCATCTGCCTCACACAAACTGGTTTGCTCTAACAGGAGTAAATATCATAAAACTACTACTTTATAGGTTAGGGTTTCAAAAAATTATCGAATATTTTTTTCTTTGATAATTACCAGGTTGACTGTTTTAAAAAACTCTAATCGTCCAGTGCTTTACTATTGATTGCGATTATGATAGTTAGGACCCGCATGTAAGAAAACCATTTGTGTGACCGTCTATTTCACCGTTACCTTATATGTGGAGCCCACATGTCAGTGTCCCTTTGTTATTCTAATAAAAAAATCTGTTCTTTTATGCATTTACAAAAAAAACCTGTAAGTTTTCTAAAAAAACAATCGGGTCCCTGAATGTTTTTCGAAAAAGCAATCGGGCCCCTGGTAACTCGTGCGCCTAGAGGAAACGACGCCGGCGGCTCGCCGGCCACCAGGTCGCTGGCCAGGAGAAAGGAGGCGGCCGACCGCTGCTGCTGCTCCTGGCCATGGCGCGTGGTCGGAGCCCTTGGCCATGGGGTGGCTGGTGGCGGCCCGTGCTTCTTGGCCCGTATCAGCGAGGCGCGAGGTGAGGCGGCCGACCGCTGCTCGTGGCCATGGCGCGCAGTCGGAGCCTGCGCGGCTCCCGACGCTCGTGGCTGGTGGCGGCCCGTGCTTCTTGGCCCGTATCAGCGAGGCGCGAGGTGAGGCGGCCGACCGCTACTCGTGGCCATGGCGCGCAGTCGGAGCCTGCGCGGCTCCCGGCGCTCGCGGCTGGAGCCACCGTGAAGTCCCAGACCCTGGCCATGGCGTGTGACGGCCCCTCTCCTTGCTGTTGCGCGACTCCCAGCGCTCGTGGCTTGCGGCGACCCTTGCTCGCCTTGCTCGTGGCTCGCGGCAGCCCTTGCTCCTGGGCACGACGCGTGATGGAGGTGGTCGTCGGTGAGTGATGGAGGTGCTGGAGCTTGGGCAGGGAGGAGAGAAGAAAGAGAGAGGAGAGAAGAAAAGGTAGGAGGAAGAAGAAACATCTTCCATGTAGGTCCTACAATAAGTTAACGGTCAAACAAAACGGTCAACAAATGAATTGTCTAGGAGCGAGCCCGGCCTGTCATAAACCGGTTTAAAATGTTAGCAACGAGGAATTTGGGTTTTTTGAAACAGCCGACCCCTGAATTGGTAGTTGTCAGAGAAAAAAAATATTCGATAGTTTTTTTGAAACCCTAGCCTATAAAGTAGTAGTTTTATGCTATTTACTCGCTCTAACAGCAACGGAGCGTTTCGAATCTTTCGTGCCATGGTTGTTGACAGATCGTCAGGGGCGAAGCTTATTAGTTAGGGCCCAACGAGCAAGCACACAACCAGTGTCTCTTTTTAAGCAGTTTTTATTTTTATTTTCGACATTTGAGTGCCAGTTGTTGCTATGTATATACATCAACCGAGAGTAAATTGGCCAATTTTTATCTGGATTTCGTTGGTAGGCTTGTTAGATTAGCCTCTTGTGTGAGGTCTTGTTCAAGTAAGTGTACGTCTGTCGACGAGACGGGCGCAAGTTTGGTCCGCTAGTCACCAAGGCCTGCGAGGAACCTACGTCACCCATGTGTTGAACCTATGCATTGTATATGTATCCTTCCGTGTTGCGCGCGTATTCTTGTGATATAAAGCACGACAGTCCGGCGTACGTGAACCACACTTTGCTCGGTGTACTGCTCGTGTGCTGCAGTCAGATGGAATCTTTAAGATTTTACTGTTGAGTTATGGTGTATATTATACTCCCTCTGTTCCAAATTTCTTGTCTTAGATTTGTCTAGATACGGATGTATCTAATACTAAAATGTGACTTGATACATCCGTATCTAAACAAATCTAAGACAAGAATTTTGGGACGGAGGGAGTATCAAGGTGACACTGACATCTAGCACATGTCTTACCGGTAGCCCACCATACACATGATTTGGAGATCCCTTTTTAGTGTACTGACTACTGAGTCAGCTAGTAGTGTTTTTCATGTCAGCGCTCTTGTACAGTGGGTATTTTTTGAATTTGAACTCAGGCTGGTCAGGGTTTTAATCTGTTCTTACCATGATCAGGCGGCATAAACGAGAAAATATGTGCATCGTCTCATACATGTTAGTTATCCTATGCGTATCCCGCACCGAGCTCGTGGATTGGTTGGTCCGTTCTGATCCACCGAGTTCACAAGGTGATCTTTAAGAAAGATGTCGTGTCGTCGCCACCCGTTACCTACTATACGGCCACTCCCGGAATTTGCCGGTTCTTCATGAGATATTTTTCTCTCGGTTCCATATGTGTGATAAAGCGGTTCATAATTTGGTATATGATCGCGGTTTCATAAATGAGGGTTGTCGGTGCTTTGGAGCTAGCTATAAGGGAACCGTAATCGATTCTCGTTCCCCGAACAACGACTACAAGTCCCTTGGACCTACTCCCTCCGTTTTTATTTAATTCGCATATTAGCTTTGATCAAAGTCAAGTTTTGTAAACTTTGACGAAGTTTATAAACAAAAATTGACATATACAATAACAAATCAATACTTTTAGATTTATTATTGAATGTACTTTCACATTGTATAAATTTGTTATGGTAAATGTTTATATTATTTTCTATGAACTTGGTCAAACTTTATGAAGTTTGACTTCAGTCAACTCTAATATGCGGAGTAAATAAAAACAGAGGGAGTAAATCCATCAGCTCCATCATTGTTCTCGACGATTCCATAAATGGCAGTTGTCGGTGCTTTGGAGCTCACTCTAACGGACCAGTCTTTGATTCTCCTCAGTTCCCGAACAACGACTACCGGTCCCTTGGACCTAAATCCATTGGCTCCACTGTTGTTCTCGACGGTTCCATAAATGGCGGTTGCCGGTGCTTTGGAGCTAACTCTAACGGATCAGTCTTTGTTTCTCGTATGTTCCCGAACAACGACTACCGGTCCCTTGGACCTAAATCCATCGGGTCCATCGTTGTTCTCGACGGTTCCATAAATGGCGGTTGTCGGTGCTTTGGAGCTAACTCTAATGGATTCGTCTTTGATTCTCGTCAGTTCCCGAACAATGACTACCGGTCCCTTGGACCTAAATCCATCTGCTCCATTGTTGTTCTCGACAGTTCCATAAATGGTTGTCGTCGGTGCTTTGGAGCTAATTTCAACGGACCCGTCTTCGATTCTCATCTGGTACCAAACAATGACTACCGGTCCCTTGGACCTTAATCAAACAGATCCTTCTTTGAATTTTGGCAGGTCCCGAACAACGCTTACCGGTCCCTTGGAGCTAAATCAATTGTACTGCTTGATATTAGTTGCTTGAATTAAATGTTTGGATCATATTTTGTGTCTATTGTGACGACCAGCAGAATATTATCTAATCTTGTATCAAGAGTGTCATTAGAGAAACAGTTAGGGACCTGTGTCCAATTAGGATGGCGTAAGGCCGCAAGTCCAAAGGAAAACAGAAAAAAAAATTGAGGCATACTATTTCATATCGTCTATGCATTCTGTCCAGCTTGATAAACCTTGATGGTTACCATTACTTGTTCTGTCACATTGAAAATCCAATAAGACAGAAAGATTTTCAAAATAGACAGTAGTATTTTCGCCCGCAAAAAAAATCCAATAAGAGCAGAAATTCGAAATAGACAGTAATCTTTCCACCTGCAAAAAAAAAAAACATTCTAGTATTTTGTCTAGAGACTGTCTACCTAGTAAACCCATGACCCCTCTTTCTAAAACCTCACGGTTCAGTAAGATAGCTCGCAATGATTCATCAAATCGTGGAGGCTCGGATTGACAGGTATCCCCATGCAAATAAAAGTTCAGGTTCCTATTTTGGCATAGCACGACAAACACAACAATAATATGAATAACACATGTACTAATTGGTCTGGACAAGAGTGGCAGTAGCTCAAAATCGATCGTGAACTTTTAGCTCAAAAATGGTGAAACAGTAGCCGCAGATGGCACGAGCTGCTCAAATATGGATGATAAAAAGTAGAAAGTAGTGAAAAACCCAATGAAAAAAGACAAAAACAAAAGCAAATAAACAAAATAAATTAACGAAAACCCAGAAAGAAACAAAGAAAACAAAAGTATAAGAAAGAAAAAAGAAAAAAAACAGGGGGGAAAAGGAAAACCAGGATATAAAGAAGAAGAAAAAAACTGGCAAAAAAAACTAAGAGAAACTAAAATGAAACGAAGAAAAACGAAATTACCAAAGAAATGAAGAAAAACAAAACTACCAAAAAACCGAAGAAAACAAAGAAAAAAACAGAAAATGTGTATAAACAGTAAAAGCAACGAAGAAACCGGTGAAAAACAAAGGAAAACTAAAGTTATACCAAAGAAAACCATTGATAAAACGAAATGAGCAAAGAAAAAACCTACAACGAGTGATTCAAATGAAGGTGAGTCCTAAGCTAATGGGCCGACCCGCTCGCGTTGTGCCGGAAGCGAGAACAACTCACATTTTACATGAAGCGAGATATAGCTCTCACTAAATTAGTCAGCCTTTGGCAACAAATGTCATAAGTACACCTCCTTATGGACCACGAGGTGCGTGAGACAAAGAGGCATGAGCAACCCAAGTTCGTTATTTCCAGCTGGCCAGAGACCACTGTCCTTCCACGAGCTCATTTTTTTTTTGAAAATCAACACAAATTTATTAATTGGAAATAACGGTTACATCGTCTACAAGTAAAGAGATAATATCATTCATAGGCTCCTCAAACCACTAATTCGTGAAGGAAACTCTAGCTAACCTAGCTAATTCGTGGGCAACCCTATTCGCTTCCCTATTACAGTGCTCGAAACTAGTAAGGGGAAAATTGCAAGCCAAAAAATAGCAGTCATCGAAAACTGCCGCCGCCATTCCCGCAAATTGTCCTCCGTTCTTCACCATGTCAATGACTTTCAAATTATCAGAGTTAATTATCAGACGGTTGCATCCTGCCTTTTGTGCCAGATATAAGCCAAACCTTAGAGCCATAGCTTCTGCCGTCAGAACATCCGCACACCAATCGATCTTCCAGTTTCCACCGACTATGAATTGTCCTTTATCATCTCTAAGGACAGCCCCCGCAATACCTCTATGCTGGTCATGATCGAAAGATGCATCAACATTGAGCTTGACAAAATCCATAGGAGGTTTACTCCATCCCCCTCGTTTACTAGTCGCATTAGGAGAGTAAGCTTTAGCAAAATTAGCCGTGATAGCACGGACCGCCATGGATGTGTGGTACGCATCTTGAAACTTTCCCTTATGAACCAGCATACGTCTGTCCCACCATAAATACCATGCGGCTATGGCAATCATCTCATGTACATTCCGAACTCCCATAATAGATAAATCTTGTTCTGGCCTAAGGAGTAAGAATTCAAGTACCGCCTCACTCGCACGATCAATAGCACAAGCTTCATTAATCATGTCAGCCATCCCCAGCCTCTCCCACACCTCCTTCGCTTTCTGACACAGAAAGAGGACGTGCTTTGTATCTTCTGCCCCCTTCGAACATGATGGGCAGACTGGCAAGATTTTCAAGTGTCTATTTGCAAGCGTAACCCAACACGGGAGAGTTACATGCAAAGTGCGCCAAATAAAGATCTTTACCTTTGCTGGACACGGAAGTTTCCAAATCTTTGACCATATGGGGTTAACGTTAGATCTACCCATACCATTTGTGTATTGCAATTTTCTTCCATGTCGATGACTCCATTCCGCCAAATAAGCAGATCGAACAGTGAACAAGCCATTTTTTTTGTATAGCTCCAAGCAATGAAATCTGACATATTGTACATAGAGAGAGGGATAGCGAGAACTTGTTGAGCATCAGTTAGCCAGAAAGTTTGCCTTACCAAGTCTTCATCCCAGAAATTCGTGATTGGATCAATAAGATCAGAAACCTTGGACAGAAGGTGACCTCCTCTAGGGGTAATAATTTTCCGATTTGCACGGTTTGGGATCCAAGCATCTTTCCATATATCAACATTCTCTCCATTACCCACTCTCCAGATATAACCATTTTCCAGTGAATGAACTCCTGCCATAATACTTTGCCACGTAAAAGACGAACCTTTTTTTAAACTCGCATTCATCAAATTGCCATCAGGGAAATATTTAGCTTTCAACACATGCACACATAGAGAATCCGGATTATCGAGGAGGCGCCATGCTTGTTTAGCTAGAAGTGCTAGGTTGAAACAATGAATATCCTGGAAACCCATTCCTCCCTGATTCTTTGGAACACACATTTCCACCAAGCCATCCAATGCATCCTCTTCTAATTGTCCTCGTCTCCCCACCAAAATTGTGACATCGCGTCAATGATACCCTTGCAATTTTTTTAGGAATTTTAAAGACGGACATGGCATAGGTGGGGATAGCTTGGACAACAGATTTGAGCAAAATTTCCTTCCCTCCAGCGGATAATAATTTTTCTTTCCATACACTAATTTTTTGAACAATACGATCAATCAGGAATTGAAAACACACGCTTTTATCCATACCCACCTTAGCAGGCAGACCCAAATATTTGTCATTGAGAGCTTCAGTCATAATATCCAGGATCAAACAAATTTGCGTCTTATCTTCCACTTTTGTATTGGAGCTAAAAAAGATGCTAGATTTTTGTACACTGACCATCTGGCCTGAGGCAACACAATAAGAGTCCAGGACTGATTTCTAAGCTTCCGCGTTCCTAGTGTTGACTCCCATAAGAATCAAAGAATCGTTAGCAAAGAGGAGATTCGATATTGACGGGGCATCTCTACAAACCTTTACTCCAGTCATGTTCCCATTCTCCTCCGCATGAGCCAAGAGGGCAGTCAGGCCCTCTGAAGATAACAAGAATAAATAGGGAGATAGAGGGTCTCCCTGTCTCAAACCTCTCGTTGGCTTAAAACTCTCAGTATCCTCTGTATTGAAATGAACCCGGTATTTCACCATGGATACACATTGCATTATTAGGTTCACCCAGTTTTCTTGAAATCCCAGTCTCAGCATAATCTTCTTCAAAAAAGGCCACTCCACTCGGTCGTATGCCTTGTGCATATCCAGTTTGATAGCACACAGGCCTTCCTTCCTCGTCCTTTCCCTTTTTATTTTATGAAAACACTCGTAGGCCACTAAGATATTATCTGTAATCAATCTTCCTGGCACAAACACACTTTGAGTAGGGCTGATAATATCTGATAGAATTATCTTCAAGCAAGCAGCAATCATTTTAGAAATAACTTTATACACCACATTGCATAAGCTGATTGGTCTAAATTGGGTTACCTTCTCTGGGGAATTAACCTTTGGAATCATTACAATTACAGTATCATTCCACCCAGACGGTATAGAACAGGTATTCACCGCTTGAAGGACCTCTTCGATTAGGTCATCCCCCAACATATTCCAAAAATCTCTTATAAAAAACCGCGTGAAGACCATTTGGACGCGACGCTTTTAAATTTCCAATATCAAAAAGGGCCTTCCGAACCTCCTCGGCAGTGTATGGGGCAAGAAGGGAGTTATTCATATCATCAGTGACCTTTCTCTGGACAAGCGAAAGAACATCCGGATTCGGTTGTGCAACTTCTGGGGTAAACAGATTCGAAAAACACCCCATAATGTGATCCTTCAACTCCCTATCTTGCACCCAAGCCCCGTTGTAATCAAGCAATTTTGTTATTTGATTTCTCTTCTTTCTGGCCGTTGCCGCGTTATGGAAGAAAGAGGTATTGCGGTCCCCGTGTAGCAGCCAGTTTGCATGGCCACGTTGTAACCAATGGATCTCCTCTTGTTTGAGAAGATTTTCAATAAGGACAAGAATCTCCTTTTGTCGCATTTGGGACTCCACACTCATAGGTCCCCTACGAATTTTTTCTAGTTCTTTTTTTAGTTTATTCATTCTTTTTTTGGTCCCTTCAGGATATCCCGGTCCCAAATGTGCAATTCTACATGAACGGCCCGTGTACGATCAACGAGAGAAGGGCCAATACCCCTCAGCTTTGCTTTGTTCCACGCTGTACGTACAATCTACCCGACCATCTCTTCTTGTAGCCATCTAGCTTCAAACTGTTTTGTTCGACCCCTTGGGCGATTAAACATATTATCATCAAAGTAATCTGTATCCAGGATGAGAGGATGATGGTCAGAGTGAACATGTTCCTCATTCACTACAGCAGCCCGAGGAAATTTATTTGCCCATTCTAAATTGCAAACCGCACGATCAAGTCTCTCCCTTATGTCCCCTCTCCTCCAAGTGAATTGATCTCCAATATATCCCATATCATCCAGACTGCACTCTCCCAAACAATTGCGAAATTCTCTCATCATTGAATTTGGTCTTGCATTTCCTCCTTTTTCGTGGGCATACAGAATTTCATTAAAATCGCCCATGACAACCCATGGGTGAGATGCACGCTTGTGTAAATCGCGCAGGTCAGTCCAAGATAAGTGTTTTCATTCCACCCGGGATAGCCATAAAACCCCGTAAGGCGCCAATCCACATTATCCTCTTTCATAAACATAATATCAATAAAGTGCGGGGACAAATAATTCAACTCAATTTTATTCTCTTTTTGATGAAATAAAACAAGCCCACCGGCCTTGCCATCACTCTCAACAAGAAACATAGAATCAAAACCTAGTTTACAACGTAGCTCGTCAGCTTTTATTTTATTGAGATGCGACTCCGAAAGGAAAATAAGCTTAGCTCTAACTCGCCCTTGTAACTCCAAGAGCTCACGAACTACCATGGGTGAAAGCATCCCACGACAGTTCCACACAATGGTTTTCATGGTTCCCGGCGGTCCTCCGCCTCGGAGGCCGCCGATGTAATGTTTTCTTCCTTCCCATCTCCAACAGATTCTCTCCTCTTGACCAGGTAGTCCTCCTCTCT
Source organism: Triticum aestivum (assembly GCF_018294505.1). Taxonomy (NCBI): domain Eukaryota; kingdom Viridiplantae; phylum Streptophyta; class Magnoliopsida; order Poales; family Poaceae; genus Triticum; species Triticum aestivum. The sequence goes on from NC_057813.1 coordinate 65,762,878, forward strand.
GCCTTCCAGCTCCTTGGCCACATGCTTAACAGACCCATCAGACCCTCTAATAGTGTCTACGCGACCCACACACGCACGCTTACATGAGATGTTTAGATCATTGTACAACATAAATTCTACACTATCATTGCTCATAGTCTCAAAAGAAAAAACTAGATCGCTGCCCGTGGCCTGCATCTCATAGAGCCCTTTTCTTTTACTTGCCCCCTTTGCACTGCTATCCCCTTGCACTAACTTATCTGTGCCCTGTACTCTCTCCCTGTTCACATGCAACCACTTTTTCTTATCATGTTTCACTTGCTTCCCATGCATACTCTTCCCCTCACCAACTCCAGCAGTAAATTTAAAGTGAGATGCAAAAGCAGATGATGAAGAGAAAATTTCAGCAGGTTGGTTACCAGTCAGCATCATAGCCGTATTCTCCTCTTTCTTTCCCAACACCTCACCCATCCTCCTTTGCAGACCATCATACCTTGGTGAAAAAACAGCCCCGGCCATGTTCGCCGAGGTCGCCTCATTGTCCAGCCAGCCTCCCCAGCCTTCCTGGCTGGGGACCAAGGCCTGTCGAGCTTCAATAGGGATCAAGAGGGGCTTCGGGGCAGCAATGTTGAAGAAGATACTGCCCCCCGGCCCCGTAGGTGGATAGCACCCTGGAGTCCCACTCGCCGCAGCCCGTAGCAGTGTTCGTTGGCCCTTCTGGCCAAAGTTGAAAGGAGAGATCACTTGGCCTGCCTGGCCGAGTAATCCCTCCTGTAGTGCGGATGCAGAAGCCAACAAATCCTGGCCCTCCTGGCCAGAGCTCGAGATGTTGAGGGCGGGATCGCCTCGCCCCATGGCCTGGCCCTCCTGGCCAAGCGACAGGGCCCCTTGAGTGGCCACCGGTACCACCATAGTGGCAGTAGCAGAATCATGAGCGGATGTACCTCTGCCAACCGCCTTCTTATCCACTGCTCCCTTCTCTGAGACCACCAGCTCGCGAACCGCTGATGCCACGTCGCTGACCACCCCCTCCATAGCCTTAGGAGGATCTTTCCTGCTTGACCGTCCAAACAGAAGGGATCGCTGGACTGCACCTTGCTCCTTTCACGAGCTCTTGTTTGGAAGAAGCAACTAATTAAGGGTATCCTTTGGACGGCTCCTATATAGGTCACTTTTTTATGTATGTGAGTGCGCCAAGTTGTGGACCCAGCCGAAACCGCATGTCGCATGCTGGGTGCACCGCTGGGATTTCGGTTTTTATTTCATGTGTTTTTAGTGTTTATTTTGGTCTTTTAGTTTTTCCTAGGTTTTGGTGTTTATTTTTTTTTTCAAAGCAGTGTTTTACAGTGAGAAGTACAACATGTGCTTATGCGAGAAGTATAACTGGGCTTCTTGAAAAGAGAAAAGCACACATATGCTTCCATGAGAAGCACGACTATGCTTTCCGAAAAGGGAAAAGCACAACTGCGCTTGCTCGAAAAAGGGAAACGCACAATATGTACTTCCATGAGAAGCATATTATGATGGTGTAAAATATCGTCAGATCCCTCGGTAGGGGTCCAAACGTAGCTGGAAGTCTTAGATGGGAGATCACATGAGGATTTACTGAGGTTTAGGCCTCCGTAGAGTAATACCCTACATCCTGCTTGCTTTGATTATTCATGGTGGAGGGATACCTCGTACGAAGGGTTACAATGATGTATGAGATTGCTACCGAGAGTTGCTATCAAAGATCCGATCATGAATGTTTCCAGACCTCTCCTTGTATAGGGAGGGGGCTAGGGTTTACAGAGAGGCAGATGCGATCTCCTCCACCGCCACCTTCGTCTTGGTAGATAGGAATGTCTTCGGCGTCCTCCTTGGCGTTTCGCCTCCGTCTTGGGCCTTGCGGGCCCCGATGGAGTGTGACACCCCCGATTCAATCATACACTAAGCATGCATGCAAATGTGTACGATCAAGATCAGAGACTCACGTGAAGATATCACAACACAACTCTAAAAGTAAAATAAGTCATACAAGCATCATATTACAAGCCAGGGGCCTCGAGGGCTCGAATACAACTGCTTGAACATAAACGAGTCAGTGGAAGCAACAATATCTGAGTACAAACATAAGTTAAACAAGTTGTCATAAGATGGCTGGGACACAGATCGAAAGAGGCGCAGGCCTCCTGCCCGGGATCCTCCTAAACTACTCATGGTTGTCATCAGCAGCCTACACGTAGTAGTAGGCACCTCTAATGTAGTAGGAGTCATTGCCGACAGTGGCGTCTGGCTCCTAGGCTCCAATGTCTGGTTGCGACATCCGAGAAGAAGAGGAAAAAAAGGGGGAAAGAGGGAGCAAAGCAACCGTTAGTACTCATCCAAAGTACTCGCAAGCAAGGATCTACACTACATATGCATGGATATATGTGTAAAGAGGCAATATCGGTGGACTGAACTGCAGAATGCCAGAATAAGAGGGGGATAGCTAGTCCTATCGAAGACTACGCTTCTGGCAGCCTCCATCTTACAGCATGTAGAAGAGAGTAGATTGAAGTCCACGAGGTATCATCGCATAGCATAATCCTACCCGGCGATCCTTCCCTCGTCGCCCTATGGAAAAGCAATCACCGGGATGTCTCTGGAACTTGTCTGGGTGTAATTTTATTAAGTATCCGGTTCTAGTTGTCATAAGGTCAAGGTACAACTCTGGGTCGTCCTTTTACCGAGGGACACGGCTATTCAAATAGATAAACTTCCCTGCAGGGATGCACCACATTTCCCAACACGCTCGATCACTCTGGCCGTACACACTTTCCTGGGTCATGCCCGGCCTCGAAAGATCAACACGTCGCCGCCCTACGTAGGCACAACACATCACGACGGTCTAAATCCTATGCGCGCAGGGGTCTGGGTCCATCACAGACGTCAAGAAGGCTTTGGCTGATACCATGACGTCGAGTGTCCATAACTATTCCCGCATAGTTGGTTAGTGTGTATAGGCACAATAGAGAGGTCATCACGATGGTCTAAATCCTATGCACGCAGGGGTCTGGGCCCATCGCTGACGTCAAGAAGGCTTCGGCTGATACCACGACGTCAAGTGCCCATAACTATTCCTGCGTAGTTGGTTAATGCATATAGGCTAGTGGCTAGACTTAGATCAAATACCAAGATCTCGTTAAGCGTGTTATTATGAAGTAACCGCGAATGTCGACCAGGGCCAGGCCCACCTTTCACCTAGGTGGTCTCATCCTGCCCTGTCGCTCCGCCACAAAGATCCACTCAGAGGGCCGTCGAAAAAGTATGTTCTTTCAACCCCCAATCCGTGAATCAACCGTGGGTACTCAACGAGCTGACCCGACTTTAGTCACCATCTTTATAGTATATATATATATATGCAAGTATATACCCGTGATCACCTCCCGAGTGATTACGGCCCGATAGTATAACAAGGCAGACGGAAAAGAATGTAGGGCCACAAATGATAATCTAGCATCCTATACTAAGCATTTAGGATTGCAGGTAAGGTATCAACAACTATAGCAACAATGACAGGCTATGCAACAGAATAGGATTAACCGATCAGTAGCATGCTACACTACTCTAATGCAAGCAGTAGAGGGAAGAATAGGAGATATCTGGTGATCAAGGGGGGGGGGGCTTGCCTGGTTACTCTGGCAAGAAGGAGGGGTTGTCAACTCCGTAGTCGACCGGGGTAGCAGCAGCGTCGGTCTCGTAGTCTACCGGAGAGAAGAGGGGGAAGAAACAATAAATATAATGCAAACATAAGCATGACGATGCATGACATGACAATAAGCGGTGCTAGGTGTGCCCTAAAGCGGTAGTAGGTGATACCGGCGAAGGGGGAAAAGATCCGGGAAAGTATTCCCGGTGTTCCGCGTTTTCGGACAGATGAACCGAAGGTGAAATGTTGCATGTTCGCTATGCTAGGCACGTGTGGCTGACAAACGGGTTGTGTATTCCGATTCGTCTCATCGTTCTGAGCAACTTTCATGTACAAAGAATTTTCATTCGAGCTATGGGTTATTTTATATTAATTTTAAAGATATAATTCAGTTTATAAATTATTATTATTAATTTAATTCAAAATAGTATTACTGCATCAGCATGACGTCAGCATGATGTCAGCAGTCAACAGAGATGTTGACTTGGTCAAGCTGACGTGTGGGTCCCGCATGTCATTTACTGTTAACTAATTAACCAAATTAATTAGTTTAAATAACATGTTAATTAGGTTACATTAATTAATTAGTTAATTAAATTAATTAATTTATTGTTATTATTTTTTATCTTCTTTTTCTTTTTCTTTTTTTATAAAATTTTTCTAAGGCGTGGGGCCCGCTGTCCAGTGGCACAGAGGCCTATCGAGCGGTTACGTGCGCTGGGGCGCTGCGGGTGCAACCCGCCCAGTGCGGGGCGAGGTCGCCAGCGATAAGGAAGCCCGCTTGACGTCGGGGGCAAGCAGGGGGGAAGTCCGCGGGGGTGGGCCCGCTGTAGTGAACGCCGGCCGATGAGTAGAGGCAGGTAGAGGGCCACGAGAGTCGGTGTGAGGCCACAGCCACGGCCGGTGGCGGCCTCGACCGGGTGGTCGCCAGCGGGGGCGGACAAGGAAGCGGGAGGCGGTGTCGCAGTGCGCGCGCGTGGCAGCTGACGCTGTGGCGAAGGGGGCGCAGCTGGAGGTGGTGGTGGTGGTGGTGAGCGACGAGTAGGGCGGAGGGGCGACAGCCGCGACTGCGCAGAGCAGCAGCAGGGGGGTTCGTGGGCTAGCGGCGTGAGTGGGAGCCGAGCTGTGGTGCGGGCAGAAGCGGGCGGTGTGAGCGCCAGGCACGCGACACGGTGAGAAGGGGAGGGCGCCGGACGGGCGGGAGCGAGGCGCGAGGCGCGTGCATGCGCCGTGCTGTGCGAGGGAGAGAGAAGAGGTCGGGGCTCACGGCAGGGTGTAGGGAAATGGCAGCGGGGCTCGGGGACGAGGACGGGGACGATGTGTGGTGCGACGGCGAGGTCCGGCGGCGTCAGGGACGGCTTCAGGCGATGGCGGGGCGACGCCGAAGACGACTAGTGGCGTCGGCGCGCCGGGGTCGGGGGCAGCGACCCTGTGTGCCGCCGATCCAGATCCAGGGCGATCGGGGGGAAGTGGGGGAGAATGGGCGGCGAATTGGGGGTGGGTGTTAGGATTTCTGGGGGATAAGGTGGAGTGTGGGGTCCAGCCGGGCCAGTGGGCTGGCCCTGGCCGGCCAGCTGGGCCAGTGGGCCGTGGGAAGGGAGGTTCCCTCCTTTTTTTTGTTGTGTTCATTTTCTTTTACTGTTTTTACTTTAGTTTCATTTATCTTAGTTTTATAAATTATAAAAGTAGTCCCTAAATTGATATATGTGTTAACGCCACATTCCGAACATTTTATTTTTAATGTTTAATTTTTTTTATGTTTATCAATAATTAGGATTTGAATTTGAATCGTTTGAACTAACGCGGGATTAGCAGCAGTAATCAGAGGTGATGTGGCATCGTTAGCATAGGTTCACTGCAGCTTAATTATCCGGGCGTTACATGGAGCCTGAAGCTGGGCAGAGCCACCCCCGTGCATAACACTGTCACATTGTGCTTTACAAAAAAGGGAAATCAGATATGTGCTTCCTAAAAAAACACAGTATGTGTTTCCCGGAAAAGGAAAAGCACAGTTGTGCTTTCTCGAAAAAGGGAAAAGCACAACTTATGTTTTCATAAGAAAGCACAACTATGCTTCTGATAACCCACAAGTATAGGGGATCGCAACAGTTTTCGAGGGTAGAGTATTCAACTCAAATTTATTGATTCGACACAAGGGGAGCCAAAGAATATGCTCAAGTATTAGCAGTAGTTTTCAATTCAACCACATCTGGATGACTTGGTATCTGCAGCAAAGCATTTAGTAGCAAAGTAGTATGGAAGTAACGGTAATACTAGCAAAAGTAACGGTAAAGTAAATAAGCAAAGCACAATATGTGAAAGGCTCGTAGCCATTGGATCGATGATGGATAATTATGTCGGATGCGGTTCATCATGTAACAGTTATAACATAGGGTGACACAGAACTAGCTCCAGTTCATCAATGTAATGTAGGCATGTATTCCGAATATGGTCATACATGCTTATGGAAAAGAACTTGCATGACATCTTTTGTCCTACCCTCCCGTGGAAGCGGGGTCCTAATGGAAACTAAGGGATATTAAGGCCTCCTTTTAATAGAGTACCGGACCAAAGCATTAACACATAGTGAATAGATGAACTCCTCAAACTACGGTCATCACCGAGAAGTATCCCAATTATTGTCACTTCAGGGTTGTCGGATCATAACACATAAAAGGTGACTATAGACTTGCAAGATAGGATCAAGAACTCACATATATTCATGAAAACATAATAGGTTCAGATCTGAAATCATGGCACTCGGGCCCTAGTGACAAGCATTAAGCATAGCAAAGTCATAGCAACATCAATCTCAGAACATAGTGGATACTAGGGATCAAACCCTAACAAAACTAACTTGATTACATGGTAAATCTCATCCAACTCATCATCGTCCAATAAGCCTACGATGGAATTACTCACGCATGGCGGTGAGCATCATGAAATTGGTGATGGAGGATGGTTGATGATGACGACGGCGATGAATCCCCCTCTCCGGAGCCCCGACGGACTCCAGATCAGCCCTCCCGAGAGAGATTAGGGCTTGGCGGCGGCTCTGTATCGTAAAATGCGATGAAACTTTCTCTCTGATTTTTTCTCCGCGAAAGCAAATATATGGAGTTGGAGTTGAGGTTGGTGGACGTCCAGGGGGGCACGAGGCAGAGGGGCGCGCCCTAGATGAGGGGGCGCGGCCCCCACCCTCATGGACAGGGTGTGGGCCCCCTGACGTTGATTCTTTCGCCAGTATTTTCTATTAATTCTGAAAACTTGCTCCGTGGATTTTCAGGTCATTCCGAGAACTTTTATTTCTGCACAAAAATAACACCATGGCAGTTCTGCTGAAAACAGCGTCAGTCCGGGTTAGTTCCATTGAAATCATGCAAGTTAGAGTCCAAAACAAGGGCAAAAGTGTTTGGAAAAGTAGATACGACGGAGACGTATCAACTCCCCCAAGCTTAAAACTTTGCTTGTCCTCAAGCAATTCAGTTGACAAACTGAAAGTGATAAAGAAAAACTTTTACAAACTCTGTTTTCTCTTGTTGTTGCAAATATGTAAAGCCAGCATTCAAGTTTGCAGCAAAGATTATGAACTAACCATATTCACAATAACACTTAGGTCTCATGTTTATTCATATCAATGGCATAATCAACTAGCGAGCAATAATAATAAAACTCGGATGACAACACTTTCTCAAAACAATCAAAATACGATATAACAAGATGGTATCTCGCTAGCCCTTTCCGAGACCGCAAAACATAAATGCAGAGCACCCCTAAAGATCAAGGACTGACTAAACATTGTAATTCATGGTAAAAGAGATCCAGTCATAGTCATACCCAATATAAACTAATAGTAATACATGCAAATGACAGCGGTGCTCTCCAGCGGGTGCTTTTTAATAAGAGGGTGATGACTTAACATAAAATTAAATATATAGGCCCTTCGCAGAGGGAAGCAGGGATTTGTAGAGGTGCCAGAGTTCGATTTTTAAATAGAGGTGAATAACATTTTGAGCGGTATACTTTCACTGTCAACATAACAACTAAGAGATCTCGGTATCTTCCATGCTACACACATTATAGGCGGTTCCCAAACAGAATGGTAAAGTTTATACTCCCCCACCACCAACAAGCATCAATCCATGGCTTGCCCGAAACAACAGGTGCCTCCAACTAGCAACAATCCTGGGGGAGTTTTGTTTAATTATTTTGATTTGATTTGAGCATGGGACTGGGCATCCCGGTGACCAGCCGTTTTCTCATGAATGAGGAGCAGAGTCCACTCCTCTTGAGAATAACCCACCTATCATGGAAGATACAGACATCCCTAGTTGATACATGAGCTGTTCGAGCATACAAGACAGAATTTCATTTGAAGGTTTGGAGTTTGGCACATACAAATTTACTTGGAACAACAGGTAGATACCACATATAGGAAGGTATGGTGGACTCATATGGAATGACTTTGGGGTTTATGGAGTTTGGATGCACAAGCAGTATTCCCGCTTAGTACAGGTGAAGGCTGGCAAGAGACTGGGAAGCGACCAACTGAGGGAGCGACAACAGTCATGAACATGCATTAAAATTAATCAACACCGAGTGCAAGCATGAGTAGGATATAATCTACCATGAACATAAATATCGTGAAGGCCATGTTGATTCTGTTTCATCTACATGCGTGAACATGTGCCAACTCTAGTCACTCAAATCATTCAAAGGAGGATACCACCCTATCATACCACATCACAACCATTTTAATAACATGTTGGCACGTAAGGTAAACCATTATAAGCTCCTAGCTAATTAAGCATGACATAAGCAACTATAATCTCTAATTGTCATTGCAAACATGTTTATTCATAATAGGCTGAATCCGGAACGATGAACTAATCATATTTACAAAAACAAGAGAGGTCGATTTCATACCAGCTTCTCTCATCTCAGCCAGTCCATCATATATCGTCATTATTGCCTTTCACTTGCATGACCGAACGGTGTGTATAATAATAATAGTGCACGTGCATTGGACTAAGCTGGAATCTACAAGCATTCAATTCAAGGGAGAAGACAAGGTAATATGGGCTCTTGATTAAATCAACAATAATGCATATGAGAGCCACTTAAACATTTTCTTTATGGTCTTCTCCTCTCGACCCCCAAAGGAAAGAAAAGAAATAAAACTGTTTACACGGGAAAGCTCCCAACAAGCAAAAGAAGAACGAGAAATCTTTTTGGGTTTTCTTTTAATTATTACCACTACAGCATGGAGACTAAACTAACTAATTTTTTGGTTTTTTCTTCAGGTTTATCAAACACGCAAGAAGAAGGCTAGAAAAAGAAATTAAACTAGCATGGATAGTACAATGAAAAAGTATGAGCACCGACAACTAGAATGAGTGTGTGAACATGAATGTAATGTCGGTGAGAAATACGTACTCCCCCAAGCTTAGGCTTTTGGCCTAAATTGGTCTATGGCCATGGGTAGGCCGGCTGATATCCGAAGTTGTAACTGGGGTCGTACTGAGATGTAGCAGCCATTGCTTCCTGAGCTGCAGCATGGCGGCGAGCCGCCTCCGTCCTCCTCTCGTACTTGTTTGCCTCCTCCCTGGTTATAACATATCTTCCTTTTGCCTGATAGTCAAAGAGGACAGGAGCAGGGAGAGTAGTATGGACATCGCGACGTCTGCCAAAGATTAGTCGATACTGGAGGAATTGTTTATTCCTATCAAGAAAATGATGATTAACCATGGCATTATAATCTAAATAAGCGTGAGGCAACTCCCTATCATTCTCATGTGCAGGTATACCAAGATAATTAGCCACATGGGTCGCATAAATCCCTCCAAACAAGTCTCCAACTAAACCATTGTTATGCAATCTACGTGCAACAATTGCCCCCAAGTTGTATTGTTTATCACCTAATACTGCACTCTTGAGAACACAAAGATCAGGAACACACATGTGACATGCTTCATCTTTACCATTAATGCATCTACCAATGAAGAGAGCAAAATAATGTATAGCAGGAAAGTGAATGCTCCATATGGTAGCTTGTGCTATTTCTCTAGATTCTCCCACAGTGATACTAGCAAGAAAATCTTTATATTCAGATTTACGAGGTTCATTAACACCGCCCCACTGCGGGAGTTTACAAGAAGTAGTGAAATCTTCTAGGTCCATGATATATGATTTATCATAAATATCAAATAGGACATTTTGAGAATTGCGCGAAGATGTAAATTTAAACCTTCTCACAAAGGAGTCAGTCAAATAGTAGTATTGAGGGCACTTATCTTGCATGAAGTCCTCAAGGTCAGCATTACGCACATATGCATCAAATTCATCCTTGATGCCTGCTTTGACCATAAACTCCTCTGACGGCCATTCACAAGGCCGCACGTCAGCTTCCCTTGGTGGTTCGTCGTCTTGCTCGCGTATTGCAAGCATGGGTCCTTTCTTCCTTGAAGAGCCACCTTGGTACATTTTCTTGGACATATTTCTTCCTCTAAAAAATTTCTGAAATTTTTAGTAACTCAAAATAAAAGTGAATAAAACTCAACAAAATTGATAGCAAGTACTCCCACAAGTGCCTAGAGCCTATATCATGCATTAAAATTACTTGGGACCATATAAATTTGACATGCAAGCTCAAGAACAGGGTCACCTAGGCAGCAAAACTTTGTAATGAATAAAGCACTAGAATAAAAATTAATTGGACCATTGGAGGAGTCACATACCAAAGAACAATCCCCCAAAGCAGTTTTGTGCATGGAGCTTTGAGCAAGGAGATCGAAAATGGCAGCAAAATGAGCTAGAACTCGTGCTTGAGATGGATGGTGATTTTTTGGGAGGAAGAAGAAGTGTGTGGGTGCAGGAATAAGTGGAGGGGGGCACCATGGGCCCACGAGGTAGGGTGCGTGCCCTATAGGGGTGGGCGCGCCCTGGACCCTCGTGGCCAGGTGCCAGCTCCCCCTGTTGTGTTCTCAGTGCCAGATATTCTTAAATATTCCAGAAAAAATCATATTAAACTTTTAGGGCATTTGGAGAACTTTTATTTTCGGGTATTTTTTTATTGCATGGATAATTTAGAAAACAGACAGAAAAGTACTATTTTTTGCTTTATTTAATCTAAATAACAAAAAGTAAACGGAGGGTACAGAAGGTTGTGCCTTCAAATTTCATCCATCTCATGCTCATCAGAAAGGAATCCACTAACAAGGTTGATCAAGTCTTGTTAACAAACTCATTCTGAATAACATGGAACCGGAGAAATTTTGAATAACACTAGGTTACCTCAACGAGGATATGAACATCCCCAATAATAAGAATATCGTATTTCTTCTTGACAGTAGGAAGAGGAAATTCAAAACCTCCAATGATAATAGTTGGAATTTTTCCAATAGAATTGATGCTATGAACTTGAGGTTGTTTCCTCGGAAAGTGTATCGTATGCTCATTACCATTAACATGAAAAGTGACATTACCTTTGTTGCAATCAATAACAGCCCCTGCGGTATTCAAAAAGGGTCTACCAAGAATAATCGACATACTATCGTCCTCGGGAATATCAAGAATAACAAAGTCTGTTAAGATAGTGACGTTTGCAACCACAACAGGCACATCCTCACAAATACAGACAGGTATAGCAGTCGATTTATCAGCCATTTGCAAGGATATTTCAGTAGGTGTCAACTTATTCAATTCAAGTCTATGATATAAAGAGAGAGGCATAACACTAACACCGGCTCCAAGATCACATAAGGCAGTTTTAACATAGTTTCTTTTAATGGAGCATGGTATAGTTGGTACTCCCGGATCTCCAAGTTTCTTAGGTATTCCACCCTTAAAAGTATAATTAGCAAGCATGGTGGAAATTTCAGCTTCCGGTATCTTTCTTTTATTTGTAATAATATCTTTCATGTATTTAGCATATGGATTCACTTTAAGCATATCAGTCAAACGCATACGCAAAAAGATAGGTCTAATCATTTCAGCAAAGCGCTGAAAATCCTCATCATCCTTTTTCTTGGATGGCTTAGGAGGAAAAGGCATGGGTTTCTAAACCCATGGTTCTCTTTATTTACCATGCTTCTTAGCAACAAAGTCTCTCTTATCATAACGTTGATTCTTTGATTGTGTGTTATCAAGATCAATAGTAGATTCAATCTCTACATCATTATTATTGCTAGGTTGAGCATCAACATGAACATTATCATTAACATTATCACTAGGTTCATGTTCATCACCAAATTGTGTTTCAGCATCAGAAATAGAAATATTATTGGGATTCTCAGGTGTGTCTACAACAGGTTCACTAGAAGCATGAAAAGTCCTATCATTTTTCTTTTTCTTCTTTTTAGAAGGACTAGGTGCATCTAAATTATTTCTCTGAGAATCTTGCTCAATTCTCCTAGGGTGGCCTTCAGGATACAAAGGTTCCTGAGTCATTTTACCCATTCTAGTAGCCACTCTAACAGCAAAATCATGTTTATTATTTAATTCATCGAGCAAATCACTTTGAGCTTTAAGTACTTGTTCTGCTTGAGTGGTAACCATAGAAGCATATTTACTAGTGAGTTTAAGTTCACCTTTAACTCTAGCCATATAATCAATCAAGCGTCAAATCATGTAAGAATTACTCTTTAATTCTCTACCAACATAAGCATTGAAATTTTCTTGTCTAGCCATAAAGTCATCAAATTCATCCAAGCATTGGCTAGCAAACTTAGTAGGCAGGATTTCAACTTTATCATATCTATAGAGAGAATTTACCTTTACTACCTATGTTGGGTTATCAAGACCATGTATTTCCTCAATAGGTGGTATATTAAGACCATGTATTTCTTCAACAGGAGGTAAATTCTTAGCATCTTTAGCTTTAATACATTTTTCTTTCATAGATTTCTTTGCCTCTTGCATATCTTCAGGACTGAGAAATAGAACACCCCTCTTCTTTGGAGTTGGTTTAGAAATTGGCTCAGGAATGGACTCAGGAGTTGGCTCAGGAAGTTTCCAATTATTTTCATTAGTCAACATATTATTCAATAACAATTCAGCTTGATCGACTGTTCTTTCCCCGAAAACACAACCATCACAACTATCCAACTGGTCCTTGGAAGCATCGGTTAGTCCATTATAAAAGATATCAAGTATTTCATTTTTCTTAAGAGGATGATCATGCAAAGCATTAAGTAATCGGAGAATCCTCCCCCAAGCTTGTGGGAGACTCTCTTCTTCAATTTGCACAAAATTATAAATTTCCCTCAAGGCAGCTTGTTTCTTATGAGCAGGGAAATATTTAGTAGAGAAGTAATAAATCATATCCTGGGGACTACACACACAACCAGGATCAAGAGAATTAAACCAAGTTTTAGCATCACCCTTTAATGAGAATGGAAATATCTTAAGGATATAATAGTAGCGAGATTTCTCATCATTAGTGAAACAAGGTGGCTATATCATTCAATTTAGTAAGATGTGCCACAACATTTTCAGATTCATAGCCATAAAAAGTATCGGATTCAACCAAGGTAATTATCTCAGGATCGACAGAGAATTCATAATCCTTATGAGTAACAAAGATAGGTGAAGTAGCAAAAGAAGGGTCATATTTCATTCTAGCATTGAGAGATTTCTGTTTCAGTTTATCTAATAACTTCTTAAGATCAGATCTATCATTGCAAGCAAGAAAATCTCTAGCAGTTTCTTCATCCACAACATAACCCTCAGTAACAACAGGTAATTCATACTTAGGGGGAGAACCTTCATCATCACTATCTTCAATAATATCAGTTTCAAGAATTTCATTCTCTCTAATTCTAGCAAGTTGTTCATCAAGATATTCACCTAATGGCACGGTAGTATCAGGCATAGAAGTAGTTTCATCATAAGTACCATGCATAGAAGAAGTGGCATCATCAATAACATGCGACATACCAGATTTCATAGCAGAAGCAGGTTTGGGTGTCACAAGCTTACTCATAACAGAAGGAGAATCTAGTGCAGAGCTAGATGGCAGTTCCTTACCTCCCCTCGTAGTTGAGAGATAAATCTTAGTTTTGATAACCCACAAGTATAGGGGATCGCAACAGTTTTCGAGGGTAGAGTATTCAACCCAAATTTATTGATTCGACACAAGGGGAGCCAAAGAATATTCTCAAGTATTAGCAGTTGAGTTGTCAATTCAACCACACCTGGATGACTTAGTATCTACAACAAAGTATTTAGTAGCAAAGTAGTATGGTAGTAACGGTAATAGTAGCAAAAGTAACGATAAAGTAAATAAGCAAAGCACAATATGTGAAAAGCTCATAGGCATTGGATCAGTGATGGATAATTATGTCGGATGCGGTTTATCATGTAACAGTTATAACATAGGGTGACACAGAACTAGCTCCAATTCATCAATGTAATGTAGGCATGTATTCTGAATATAGTCATACAAGCTTATGGAAAAGAACTTGCATGACATCTTTTGTCCTACCCTCCCGTGGCAGCGGGGTCCTAATGGAAACTAAGGGATATTAAGGCCTCCTTTTAACAGAGTACCGGACCAAAGCATTAACACGTAGTGAATACATGAACTCCTCAAACTATGGTCATCACCGAGAAGTATCCCGATTATTGTCACTTTGGGGTTGTCGGATCATAACACATAATAGGTGAATATAGACTTGCAAGATAGGATCAAGAACTAACATATATTCATGAAACCATAATAGGTTCAGATCTGATATCATGGCACTCGGGCCCTAGTGACAAGCATTAAGCATAGCAAAGTCATAGCAACATCAATCTCAGAACATAGTGGATACTAGGAATCAAACCATAACAAAACTAACTTGATTACATGGTAAATCTCTTCCAACCCATCACCGTCCACCAAGCCTACGATGGAATTACTCATGCACGGCGGTGAGCATCATGAAATTGGTGATGGGGGATGGTTGATGATGACGACGGCGACGAATCCCCCTCTCCGGAGCCCCGAACGGACTCCAGATCAGCCCTCCAAAGAGAGATTAGGGCTTGGCGGCGGCTCCGTATCACAAAACGCGATGAAACTTTCTCTCTGATTTTTTCTCCGGGAAAGCAAATATATGGAGTTGGAGTTGAGGTCAGTGGACGTCCAGGGGGCCCACGAGGCAGGGGCGCGCCCTAGGGGAGGGGGCGCACCCCCACCCTCGTGGATAGGGTGTGGGCCCCCTAGCGTTGATTCTTTCGCCAGTATTTTTTATTAATTCTGAAAAGTTGCTCCGTGGATTTTCATGTCATTCGGAGAAATTTTATTTCTGCACAAAAATAACACCATGGCAATTCTGCCGAAAACAACATTATTCTAGGTTAGTTCCATTCAAATCATGCAAGTTAGAGTCCAAAACAAGGGCAAAAGTGTTTGGAAAAGTAGATACGACGGAGACGTATCAACTTCCTGAAAATGAAAAGGCACAGCCTGTGATTTCGTGAGAAGCACAAAAATGCTTCCCGAAAAGGAAAGAACACACATTTGTTCTTCAAAAAGGGGGGAGAGCACTATTGTGCTTTCGCGGTTCCTTTTTCTGATTTCGAATTTACCTGGTTTTTGATCTTTTTTTATTTTTCATTAGTTTAATTACTTTTTGGTTTTTGGTTTCTATTCTCATTTTCTCATTTTGTGTGTGAAAAAAACCCATCCAAACCTATTAACATGGGATCTACTTTCGAAGATCTTGACGTGAGAAATCCAACGCTGATACAGTTCTTGATTTGGTCGCACGGTCCAAGAGATAAAATATTTAAAATAAACAAATATACGAAGGACAGGAAAAACTCACAAGTTACGACAAGTGATGCGCATCACTTATCTGAAGGAAATATGCCCTAGAGGCAATAATAAAGTTATTATTTATTTCCTTATATCATGATAAATGTTTATTATTCATGCTAGAATTGTATTAACCGGAAACATGATACATGTGTGAATACATAGACAAACATATTGTCACTAGTATGCCTCTACTAGACTAGCTCATTAATCAAAGATGGTTGTGTTTCCTAACCATAGACATGAGTTGTCATTTGATTAACGGGATCACATCATTAGTAGAATGATGTGATTGACATGACCCATTTTGTTAGCTTAGCACTTGATCGTTTAGTATGTTGCTATTGTTTTCTTCATGACTTATACATGTTCCTACAACTATGAGATTATGCAACTCCCGTTTACCCGAGGAACACTTTGTGTGCTACCAAATGTCACAACGTAACTGGGTGATTATAAAGGAGCTCTACAGGTGTCTCCAAAGGTACATGTTGAGTTGGCGTATTTCGAGATTAGGTTTTGTCACTCTGATTGTCGGAGAGGTATCTCTGGGCCCTCTCGGTAATGAACATCACTATAAGCCATGCAAGCAATGTGGCCAATGAGTTTGTTACGGAATGATGCATTACGTAATGAGTAAAGAGACTTAACGGTAACGAGATTGAACTAGGTATTGGATACCGACGGTCGAATCTCGGGCAAGTAACATACCGATGACAAAGGGAACAACGTATGTTGTTATGCAGTTTGACCGATAAAGATCTTCGTAGAATATGTAGGAGCCAATATGAGCATCCAGGTTCCGCTATTGGTTATTGACCGGAAACAATTCTAGGTCATGTCTACATAGTTCTCGAACCCGTAGGGTCTGCACGCTTAACGTTACGATGACAGTTTTTTTATGAGTTTATAAGTTTTGATGTACCGAAGGTTGTTCGGAGTCCCGAATGTGATCACGGACATGAAGAGGAGTCTTGAAATGGTCGAGACATAAAGATTGATATATTGGACGACTATATTCGGACACCGGAAGTGTTCCGGGTGATTTCGGAGAAAACCGGAGTGCCGGAGGGGTTACTGGTACCCCCCGGGGAAGTATTGGGCCTTAGTGGGCCTGAGGGGAGAGAGAGGGCAGCAGCCCAGGAGGTGGCGCGCCCCCTCCCATGGGGAGTCTGAATTGGACAAGGGGAGGGGGGCGCGGCCCCTCTTTCCCTCTCCCTCTCCCTCTCTTTCCTTCCCCCTTCCTCCTTCCTAGTTGGACTAGGAAAGGGGAGTCCTACTCCCACTAGAAGGAGGACTCCCCCCTCCTTGGCGCGCCCCCTAGGGCCGGCCAGCCTCCCCCCTTGCTCCTTTATATACGTGGGCAGGGGGGCACCTCTAGACACACAAGTTGATCTTCGTGATCGTTCCTTAGCCGTGTGCGGTGCCCCCTCCACCATATTCCACCTCGGTCATATCGTAGCGGTGCTTAGGCGAAGCCCTGCGTCGGTAGAACATCATCATCGTCACCACGCCGTCGTGCTGACGGAACTCATCCCCGACACCCTGCTGGATCGGGGTCCGGGGACCGTCATCGAGCTGAACGTGTGCTGAACTCGGAGGTGCCGTATGTTTGGTACTTGGATCGGTCGAATCATGAAGACGTACGACTCAATCAACCGCGTTGTCATAACGCTTCCGCTTTCGGTCTACGAGGGTACATGGACATACTCTCCCCACTTGTTGCTATGCATCACCATGATCTTGCGTGTGCGTAGGAATTATTTTGAAATTACTACGTTCCCCAACAATGGCATCAGAGCCTAGGTTTTATGCGTTGATGTTATATGCACGAGTAGAACACAAGTGAGTTGTGGCCAATACAAGTCATACTGCTTACCAGCATGTCATACTTTGGTTCAGCGGTATTGTTGGATGAAGCGGCCCGGACCGACATTACACGTACGCTTATGCGAGACTGGTTTTACCGCCGTGCTTTGCACACAGGTGCCTAGCGGGTGTCTGTTTCTCCAACTTTAGTTGAACCGAGTGTGGCTACGCCCGATCCTTGCGAAGGTTAAAACATCACTAACTTGACGAACTATCATTGTGGTTTTGATGCGTAGGTAAGAACGGTTCTTGCTCAGCCCGTAGCAGCCATGTAAAATTTGCAACAACAAAGTAGAGGATGTCTAACTTGTTTTTGCAGGGCATGTTGTGATGTGATATGGTCAAGACGTGATGCTATATTTTGTTGTATGAGATGATCATGTTTTGTAACCGAGTTATCGGCAACTGGCAGGAGCCATATGGTTGTCACTTTATTGTATGAAATGCAAACGCCCTATAATTGCTTTACTTTATCACTAAGCGGTAGCGATAGTCGTAGAAGCAATAGATGGCGTAACGACAACGATGCTACGATGGAGATCAAGGTGTCGCGCCGGTGACGATGGTGATCATAACGGTGCTTCGGAGATGGAGATCACAAGCACAAGATGATGATGGCCATATCATATCACTTATATTGATTGCATGTGATGTTTATCCTTTATGCATCTTATCTTGCTTTGATTGACGGTAGCATTTTAAGATGATCTCTCACTAAATTATCAAGAAGTGTTCTCCCTGAGTACGCACCTTTGCGAAAGTTCTTCATGCTGAGACACCATGTGATGATCGGGTGTGATAGGCTCTACGTTCAAATACAACGGGTGCAAAACAGTTGCACACGCGGAATACTCAGGTTAAACTTGACGAGCCTAGCTTATACAGATATGGCCTCGGAACACGGAGACCGAAAGGTCGAACGTGAATCATATAGTAGATATGATCAACATAGTGATGTTCACCATTGAAACTACTCCATCTCACGTGATGATCGGACATGGTTTAGTTGATTTGGATCACGTGATCACTTAGATGACTAGAGAGATGTCTGTCTAAGTGGGAGTTCTTAAGTAATATGATTAATTGAACTTAAATTTATCATGAACTTAGTCCTGGTAGTATTTTGCAAATTATGTTGTAGATCAATAGCTCTTGTTGTTGCTTTCACATGTTTATTTTGATATGTTCCTAGAGAAAATTGTGTTGAAAAATGTTAGTAGCAATGATGCGGATTGGATCCGTGATCTGAGGTTTATCCTCATTGCTGCACAGAAGAATTATGTCCTTAATGCACCGCTAGGTGACAGACCTATTGCAGGAGCAGATGCAGACATTATGAACGTTTGGCTAGCTCAATATGATGACTACTTGATAGTTTAGTGCACCATGCTTAACAGCTTAGAATCGGGACTTCAAAGACGTTTTGAACGTCATGGACCATATGAGATGTTCCAGGAATTGAAATTAATATTTCAAGCAAATACCCGAGTTGAGAGATATGAAGTCTCCAACAAGTTCTATAGCTAAAAGATGGAGGAGAATCGCTCAACTAGTGAGCAGGTGCTCAGATTGTCTGGGTACTACAATCGCTTTAATCAAGTGGGAGTTAATCTTCCAGATAAGATAGTGATTGATAGAGTTCTCTAGTCACCATCACCAAGTTACTAGAACTTCGTGATGAACTATAGTATGCAAGGGATGACGAAAACAATTCCCGAGCTCTTCATGATGTTGAAATTGACGAAGGTAGAAATCAAGAAAGAGCATCAAGTGTTGATGATTGACATGATCACTAGTTTCAAGAAAAGGGTAAAGGAAAAGAAAGGGAACTTCAAGTAGAATGGCAAGCAAGTTTCCACTCCCGTGAAGAAGCTCAAAGCTGGACCAAAGCCTAAAACCGAGTGATTATATTGCAAAGGAAATGGTCACTACAAGCGGAAATGCCCTGAATATTTGGTGGATAAGAAGGATGGCAAAGTGAACAAGGGTATATTTGATATACAGGTTATTGATGTGTTCCTTACTAGTGTTTATAGTAGCCCCTGAGTATTTTATACTTGTTCAGTTGCTAAGATTAGTAACTCGAAATAGGAGTTACAGAATAAACAGAGACTAGTTGAAGGGGAAGTGATGATGAGTGTTGGAAGTAGTTCCAAGATTGATATGATCATCATCGCACACTCCCTATACTTTCGGGATTAGTGTTAAACCTAAATAAATGTTATTTGGCGTTTGCGTTGAGCATGAATATGATTTGATCATGTTTATTGCAATACGGTTATTCATTTAAAATCAGAGAATAATTGTTGTTCTGTTTACATGAATAAAACCTTCAAATGGTCATACACTCAATGAAAATAGTTTGTTGGATCTCGATTGTAGTGATACACATATTCATAATATTGATGCCAAAAGATGTAAAGTTAATAATGATAGTGCAACTTACTTGTGGCACTGCCGTTTGGGTCATATCGGTGTAAAGCGCATGAAGAAACTCCATAAAGATGGATTTTCGGAACCACTTGGTTATGAATCATTTGATGCTTGCGAACCGTTCATTTTGGGCAAGATGACTAAAACTCCGTTCTCCGGAACAATGGAACGAGCTACTGACTTATTGGAAATAATACATACCGATGTATGCAATCCGATGAGTGTTAAGGCTCGCGGTGTGTATCGTTATTTTCTGACCTTCACAAGTTGAATTGAGCAGATATGAGTATATCTACTTAATGAAGCACAAGTCTGAAACATTTGAAAAGTTCAAAGAATTTCAGAGTCAAGTGGAGAATCATCGTAACAAGAAAAAAAGTTTCTGCAATTTGATCGCGGAGACAAATATTTGAGTTACAAGTTTGGTTTACATCTGAAACAATGCGGAATAGTTTCGCAACTCACGCCACCTGAAACACCACAATGTAATGGTGTGTCCGAATGTCGTAGTTGTACTTTACTAGATATGGTGTGATCTATGATGTCTCTTGTCGGTTTACCACTATCATTTTGGGGTTATGCATTAGAGACAACTGCATTCACGTTTAATAGGGCACCATTTAAATCCATTGAGACGACACCGTATGAACTATGGTTTAGCAGTAAACCTAAGCTGTCATTTCTTAAAGTTTGGAGTTGCGATGCATATATGAAAAATGTTTTCAACCTGATAAGCTCGAACCCAAATCGGAGAAGTGCGTCTTCATAGAATACCCAAAGGAAACTGTTGGGTACACCTTCTATCACAGATCCGAAGGCAAAACATTCGTTGCTAAGAATGGATCCTTTCTAGAGAAGGAGTTTCTCTAGAAAGAAGTGAGTGGGAGGAAAGTAGAACTTGATGAGGTAATTGTACCTTCTCCCTTATTGGAAAGTAGTTCATCACAGAAATCAGTTCCAGTGATTCCTACACCAATTAGTGAGGAAGTTAATGATGATGATCATGAAACTTCAGATCAAGTTGCTACCAAACCTCGTAGGTCTTCCAGAGTAAGATCCGCACCAGAGTGGTACGGTAATCATGTTCTGGAAGTCAAGTTACTAGACCATGATGAACCTATGAACTATGAGGAAGCGATGATGAGCCCAGATTCCGTGAAATAGCTTGAGGCCATGAAATCTGAGATGGAATCCATGTATGCGAACAAAGTGTGGACTTTGGTGGATTTTCTCGATGATCGGCAAGCCATATTGTATAAATGTATCTTCAAGAGGAAGACAGATGCTGATAGTAGTGTTACTATCTACAAAGCTCGACTTGTTGCAAAAAGGTTTTTGACAAGTTCAAGTGTTGACTACAATGAGATTTTCTCAACTGTAGCGATGCTTAAGTCTGTCCGAATCATGTTAGCAATTGCCACATTTTATGAAATCTGGCAAAAGGATGTCAAAACTACATTCCTTAATGGATTTATTAAAGAAGAGTTGTATATGATGCAACCAGAAGGTTTTGTCAATCCTAAAGGTGCTAACAAAGTGTGCAAGCTCCAGCGATCCATTTATGGACTGGTGCAAGCCTCTTGGAGTTGGAATATACGCTTTGATGAGTTGATCAAAGCATATGGTTTTATACAGACTTTTTGAGAAGCCTGTATTTACAAGAAAGTGAGTGGGAGCTGTAGCATTTCTAATATTATATATGGATGACATATTGTTGATTGGAAATGATATAGGAATTCTGGATAGCATGAAAGGATACTTGAATAAGAGTTTTTCAAAGAAAGACCTCGGTGAAGCTACTTACACATTGAGCATCAAGATCTATATAGATAGATCAAGATGCTTGATAAGATTTTTCAATGAGTACATACCTTGATAATTTTTTTGAAATAGTTCAAAATGGAACAGTCAAAGAAGGAGTTCTTGCCTGTGTTACAAGGTGTGAAGTTGAGTAAGACTCAAGACCCGACCATGGCAGAAAATAGAAAGAGAATGAAAAGTCATTCCCTATGCCTCAGTCATAGGTTCTATAAAGTATGCCATGCTGTGAACCAGACATATTGTATACCTTGCTCTGAGTTTGGCAAAGGAATACAATTTTGATCTAATAGTAGATCACTGGACAGTGGTCAAGAATATCCTTAGTGAGGACTAAGGAGATGTTTCTCAATTATGGAGGTGATAAAAGAGTTCATTGTAAAAGTTACATCGGTGCAAACTTTTACACTGATCCGGATGACTCTAAGTCTCAATCTGGATACATATTGAAAGTGGGAGCAATTAGCTAGAGTAGCTCCATGCAAAGCATTGAAGACATAGAATATTTGCAAAATACATACGGCTTTGTATGTGACAGACCCGTTGACTAAACTTCTCTCACAAGCAAAACATGTTCATACCTTAGTACTCTTTGGGTGTTAATCACATAGCGATGTGAACTAGATTATTGTTCCTAGTAAACCCTTTGGGTGTTGATCACATGACGATGTGAACTATGGGTATTAATCATATACAGATATGAATATTGGTGTTAAATCACATGGCGATGTGAACTAGATTATTGACTCTAGTGCAAGTGGGAGACTGAAGGAAATATGCCCTAGAGGCAATAATAAAGTTATTATTTATTTCCTTATATCATGATAAATGTTTATTATTCATGCTAGAATTGTATTAACCGGAAACATGATACATGTGTGAATACATAGACAAACATATTGTCACTAGTATGCCTCTACTAGACTAGCTCATTAATCAAAGATGGTTGTGTTTCCTAACCATAGACATGAGTTGTCATTTGATTAATGGGATCACATCATTAGTAGAATGATGTGATTGACATGACCCATTTTGTTAGCTTAGCACTTGATCGTTTAGTATGTTGCTATTGCTTTCTTCATGACCTATACATGTTCCTACAACTATGAGATTATGCAACTCCTGTTTACCGGAGGAACACTTTGTGCGCTACCAAATGTCACAACGTAACTGGGTGATTATAAAGGAGATCTACAGGTGTCTCCAAAGGTACATGTTGAGTTGGCGTATTTCGAGATTAGGTTTTGTCACTTCGATTGTCAGAGAGGTATCTCTGGGCCCTCTCGGTAATGCACATCACTATAAGCCTTGCAAGCAATGTGGCCAATGAGTTGGTTACGGAATGATGCATTACGTAACGAGTAAAGAGACTTACCAGTAACGAGATTGAACTAGGTATTGGATACCGACGATCGAATCTCGGGCAAGTAACATACCGATGACAAAGGGAACAACGTATGTTGTTATGCGGTTTGACCGATAAAGATCTTCGTAGAATATGTAGGAGCCAATATGAGCATCCAGGTTCTGCTATTGGTTATTGACCGGAAACAGTTCTAAGTCATGTCTACATAGTTCTAGGGTCCGCACGCTTAACGTTACGATGACAGTTTTATTATGAGTTCATAAGTTTTGATGTACCGAAGGTTGTTCGGAGTCCAGGATGTGATCACGGACATGATGAGGAGTCTCGAAATGGTCGAGACATAAAGATTGATATATTGGACGACTAGACACCGAAAGTGTTCCGGGTGATTTCGGAGAAAACCGGAGTGCCGGAGGGGTTACCGGAACCCCCCGGGGAAGTATTGGGCCTTAGTGGGCCTGAGGGGAGAGAGAGGGCAGCAGCCCAGGAGGTGGCGCGCCCCCTCCCATGGGGAGTCCGAATTGGACAAGGGGAGGGGGGCGCGGCCCCTCTTTCCCTCTCCCTCTCCCTCTCTTTCCTTCCCCATCCTCCTTCCTAGTTGGACTAGGAAAGGGGAGTCCTACTCCCACTAGGAGGAGGACTCCCCCTCCTTGGCGCACCCCCTAGGGCCGGCCGGCCTCCCCTCTTGCTCCTTTATATACGGGGGCAGGGGGGCACCTCTAGACACACAAGTTGATCTTCGTGATCGTTCCTTAGCCATGTGCGGTGCCCCCTCCACCATATTCCACCTCGGTCATATCGTAGCGGTGCTTAGGCGAAGCCCTGCGTCGGTAGAACATCATCATCGTCACCACACCATCGTGCTGACGGAACTCATCCCCAACACCCTGCTGGATCGGAGTCCGGGGATCGTCATCGAGCTGAACGTGTGCTAAACTCGGAAGTGCCGTACGTTCGGTACTTGGATCGGTCGGATCGTGATGACGTACGACTACATCAACCGCGTTTTCATAACGCTTCCGCTTTTGGTCTACGAGGGTACGTGGACATACTCTCCCCTCTCGTTGCTATGCATCACCATGATCTTGCGTGTGCGTAGGAATTTTTTTGAAATTACTACGTTCCCCCAACATTATCTGTACCAGAGAAAGTGTTAGTGACCTTTGCAACGGGTACCGCTTTAATTAGTGATTTCGCAGTTCGGCACCTTTAGAATCAGGGAGTCAACCTGCGACGTGCTGACGCTAACGGGCTGTGGCCCAGTATGCTCCTCATGTTGGTTCCTTGTGTGATTCAGTTGCCTCACCGCAGTCACTCCCGATTTGGTGGCGGGAACTTTGGAGTGAATTGATGACCCTGGGCACGGTTGACTTCTCCGAGGAAAAACATCGTATAAATTTTTTTTGACACTAAAAGAACTTCATGAATTTGAAAGAAGATTGTGAGTATAAAAATTTCACGAATTCAAAATAAGTTCATAATTTAAAAAGGGATAATTGGTTTTATGCCCCTAGTTGTGTCCCACTTGATAGGATTGCCCCTAATTTCCAAAAGCCAGCGATTCTGTCCAACCCACTTGGTCGTCTTGTGATTTTGCCCTTTGACCGTCACTTTGAAAACTTCATAACTAATTCATACTAAATCAGAAAAATGCAAATAAGATACCAAAATGTTCGGAAAAACATCACCTATATGTTGATGTCACTTGCATTCATGACTAAAGTGTTGGTAAGTGCCCATCCGAGTTTTAACACCACCATGAACAGTAAAATCTTAAAAAGTTCACAGATGTAATTCCCTGATGAAACTTGGCAGGCACTGAAAACATTTGTCATTCTTTGACACCAATTTTTTTTCGATTTTTTTGAACTTTTTAAGATTTTTCTGTTCATGGTGGTGTGATAAGAGCTAAAACTCGGATGGGCACTTACCAACACTTTAGTCATGAATGCAAGTGACATTGACATACATGTGATGTTTTCCGAACATTTTGGTATCTTATTACATTTTTCTGATTTAGTAAGAATTAGTTATGAAGTTTTCAAAGTGACGGTAAAAGGGCAAAATCACAAGACGACCAAAGTGGTTTGGACAGAACCACTCGCTTTTGGAAATTAGGGGCAATCCTGTCGAGTGGGACACAACCAGGGGCATAAAACCAATTATCCCATTTTAAAATGTTCGTCGATTTAAAAAATCATGAATTCCCCAAAAAATGAAATTTGAAGAATATCCGTGAATTAAAAAAATGTGAATTTGAAAAAATACATAAAATTTAGAAGAAAAAAAATAGTTCAAGGATTCAAAAATGTCCGTGAATAAAAAACAAAATAGTGAGCACTATTGTGCTTTCGGGGTTCCTTTTTCTGATTTCGGATTTTACCTGGTTTGTTATCCTTTTTGTTTTTCATTATTTCGGTTACATTTTTGGTTTTGGGTTTTTATTCTCATTTTCTCAGGGTTTTTTTTTCTAAAGAAACACCATCCAAACCTATTAACATGAGATCTAGTTTCGAAGATCTTGACATGAGAAATCCAACGCTGAAAACAGTTCTTGGTTTGGACGCATGGTTCAAGAGATAAAATATTTTAAAAGAATAAATCTATGAAGGACAAGAAAATCTCACAGGTTGCGACAAGTGACGAACATGCAATGCGCGACTTATCAATACCAAAGAAAGTGTGAGTGACCTTTGCAACGTGTACCCCTTAATTAGTGATTTAGCTGTTCGGCACCTTTAGAATCAGGGAGTCAACCTACGATGTGCTGACGCTAAAGGGCTGCGGCCCAGTATGCTCCTCATGTTGGTTGCTTGTGCGATTCGGTCGCCTCACTGCAGTCACTCCTGATTTGGTGGCGGAAACTTTGGAGTGAATTGATGACATGGCGCCATCACTCCCGATTGGCTGGGCACGGTTTACTTCTCCCAGGAAAAACATTGTATAAAAATTTTTGGACATTAAAAGAACTTCATGAATTTGGAAAAAATATGTTGATTATAAAAATTTCATGAATTCAAAAGAAGTTTGTAAATTTTAAAATATTCGTTGATTTAAAAAAAATCACAAATTCAAAAACAAAATGAAGTTTATAAAATATCTGCGAATTAACAAAATTCATAAAATTTAGAAAAAACACAGATTTGGAAAAGTTCATGGATTCGAAAATGTTCGTGAATAAAAAACAAAACAGTTCACGGGTCTAAAAAAAGTTCCATTAATTTCAAAAGAGTTGATGAATTGGAAATCACATATTTGAAATTTGTTAACCAAAGCAGGAGAAAAAAGAAGAACAAGGACAAGGGAAAAAAAAAAGCAAAGAGTTGCCGGTGTTGAGGTAGCCACACGTGGAATTGCGGGTGCAAGAAGAGTCGTATAGTCAGGGAAGCAGTGGTGTGCCAGGAAAAAAATGGTGACGCGAGGCAGTCGTCAAGGTGGCTATCAATGATTAGGGAGGAGGTCCGTGGAATTGTTGTTCTATTGCTGAACCTCGTGGGCGTATATACATAGAGTACATGGACCTTGTTGGTACAAGACAAGATAAAATAAATCCTATGATATTCTCTATTTTTTAAATATCGTGACACTCTACTACCGTAAGTTAAACATGTGGCACAGATCTCAACCTAAACTACATGACCCCATTCCATAGCTTCCTTTACCCAAAAACCCGAAAGTCTGTACCTTGAGCCCGATGAGACGTTCCCGAGATTAAAACCACATTTGATCGGAGTTCACTAGATGTGAACAACGACAAGAAAGGAGAAGGTCATGATGACCAAGACATGCACGAGCTATTCCTCATGTCTCTCAGTCCCCCAATGAGTTGCAATTTTGCTCTCATTCGAAGACTAGATCAGACCATGGGAATCGACTTGTTTTTCCCTCTTCCTTCCTCTCTTCTGCTTTTCAAGAACTATAGGTGATGGTATCATAATGTTTGGTCTATGCTACCATATCCATCTTTTATAACATGGGTTGTCTAGAAGCAGATGCGTTGTTTCCTACTCCCTCCGTCCCATAATATAAGACTTTTTTGACACTGCGCTAGTGCCAAAAAACGTCTTACATTATGGGACAGAGGGAGTATTTTTTTTGAAGTCCCACTAAATGAAGGCTATTAATTATCTATCATGGCCATGAGCAGGTTGCATGTGGTTCCTGACTAGTACCGTTTTATTTTATCTTTTGAAATTTGGGTGCTTGTCTTTATGAAATTTAAGTGCAAGTCAATACGGCTATCAGAACCTTATAAAGCAGGGACATGGATTTTTGGCTCCTGGAGACAAGCAACCCTTATATCTGTGTGACCACCAGGAGCTTTGTGTTATCTATTGATAAGGTAGTAATTAAATATATTATCCAGGAAGAAAAGATTGAATACAGGGTAAATGGAATAATACCAAAGAAATAAAGTGGCGCTAGCCTAGTCTCATTTAATAACACGGGCCAGAACAGAATCTCAACTTGAGTCTATCACAGAAGAACATCGTTTTGAATTCGCTCGTCTACTTACAAAGCAGGATTTGGTTATTTGAAAAAGGGGATCAAGCCCCAACCTCTACATCAAGCGATGCACACAACCATATTAGTAGTATTAGTTATTCAACACTGGTCTGACAAGAACATACATTAAACAAACTGAAGCCTAACAAAGCAAGAGTTAGTGAGTCACCTAACTGCTGCAGTTGGGGTTAATGCAATTTATGCGAAGGTAATTTAAGTAACAAGGTGGAATAGTCTTTATTCTGTACGAACTATGTTGAGACTTGATAGGTCAGTTGTGTTTTCAATAAAATGGTGAATTGAGCGAGGCCCTTTCTTGTCCTGAGAGAGTGGGATGGGTATGTTTTAGGCCTGGTTACAAATATTTTTTTGATAATGATTATATTAACTTGAAATGTAGCATGAGACAGATATAAAGCATAATGAGGAACACACGGCCTCTGCATAGCTAAGATAAACACAACCAATATCAACAGTCTAGCGAAAGGAAAAAGAAAAACCGACATATTAGCAACAAAAGAGTCAGATGGCCGACACTATGTCGAAGGGGGCATGGTTACCGATATGAAAAGGAGAGAAGAGACTAGAGAAAAGAATATAGGAAGAGAGCACGAGGAAGAAGGAAGAGCAATTGTTGCTCTAAAGGAACCAGAACCAGGGACGAAGAAGAAATGAAGAAAATGCAAGAAAAAATAGCATTTAAATGAAGAGATGAGAGATCAAAGAGATATCATGAAGAAAAGCTTCACGGGCACTGGTGTGTGATGCGCCAGCTCTACTAATATTAATTATCTCATGGTAACTAACACGTGGCTCTAGCAGAGTGGAATGTTATTGTATAGTTGTCGACTTCAGCTGGTATTACTGGCACATGGTAGCTTGATATTACCACTAGTTTGCTTTATTACATAATCTAATCAATACTTTAAAACAAACAACAAAGTGGGAAGGTTGGCAAAGATTATTTTCTGCTTAGCTTGGCTCTAGACCAGGAGATCTTTGTGTGCCGACCAACACACTTCTGGAATGGACGAAATGAAAATATGGCTCCATGGATGACACAAGCACTTCCATTTCCAAAAATTGCATCCCCAAGAATGAACAACAAAGAACCCAAAATCTCACCTGGTGATGGATCTAACGACTGCGCAGAAGAAAAGAAACATGTTGTTACTCCATAGTCCTCGAACTAGCACATATTATTGTTCATTTTTAGGAGGAAGAGAAAACTTTCTATGGGGGAATTGCTTAAGCAATGGAAGAAGCGTGGGGGAATGGCTCTTGTTGACTATGGATGAGAGCGTTGAGCCTTGCGTGATGGCATTAATTGGAATATGCGTCCATATAAGAGGACCTAGATTTGTTGTGTAATAGAATATATGCAAACATGCATTGTCATATATTCCATAAATATACCCACTCTATTTAAACAATATTGCATATTAATTTTGTGTAAAAGATAACTTTTAACCATTGATCAAGGTTGCTGAAAAATCACCATCCATCACAACAAATTAGCATCATTAGATCCATCATGAAAATACATTTTTCTCATTTGGCAATGCATATGTTGATATTTTTCTATAAATTTAATAAAAACTTATAAATTTTGAATTTAAAAAGAACAATATGCAGTATATTTAATAGTAGAGTAAGCATGTGAGATATATGCTTAGAAATGCATGATAAGCATATATCCCAGTGTTTCAAGAATGGTGAGATATGTTATATGGGAGCACACCGTGCAGCAAGGCATTTATTATGGTGTGATTGAATCTTATTACTTGCATTGAAAATGGAGTACCCTGTGTCAAACTTAATTATTGGGAAGAAAACTGATGATTAATTAACACGAGTGTCCAAAATTTCTCTTTTCCTAAGAAAATCATTTGCACATAATGAAGAAATATTGCAAGCCTCATTAACTAAGTTGGATTGCTAACATGGAATATAGTTTGGAATTCATGAGTTAAAGGGTAAAATAAGCAAATGAAAGGGCATGCATGAATTACAAACTGAATCGATGTGGGTTGATGATAATCCTCAAGTGCAAGGAATCATCGCACCACTTTTCAAAGATAGAAGTAGTAAGTGTGGAGTGTCGAACCCACAAGGAGGTAAAGGTAAGATCAATATTCTCTCAAGTCTTACCTACCACTGATACAACCCTCCATACATCGAATGTCTACTTTTATCTAGAAACGAGAAATAAAACTACGAAGTGGGTATAAAGGGATAGCTTTGCAAGATTAATGAAGAACATAAACATAAAAATAGGTACTGCCTAAATAAATATATTACAATATAATACATTATAATACAAACAGAGAGTGTGGACTAGTGGTGGTAGGGTGTGCAGAATTGTCCCTAGGCAATTGGCTAAGTTACTAGACCGATGGCAAGTTTTTATGTTGGAGAGGCGTCTGCTAGCATACCATCCCTTACTTGAAATTTTATGCACTTATGATTGGAACTATTAGCAAGCATCCGCAACTACTAACAAGTTCATTAAGGTAAAACCCAATCATAGCATTAAAATATATTGGCCCCCCTTCAATCTTGTATGTATCAAATTCTATGATAGGAAGAAGTTTCAGTCGCTCTCACTCCCCAATGCATAGTCCTATCAACATACAACTACCCTATGTTGTGGTCCCTGTTGCACGCTCATATGATGGGCACCAAAGGACAGTAACATAACCACATACAATTTAAACTAGTCATAACAATTCACCAATTAACCCATAGGACAACAAAATATACTAAAAACAGTAGTGGTGACACAAATCATTAGATAATAATTCATAGTACCAAAACATCATGTTCAAGTAGGAAACTACAACGGGTTATGGGAGAGTGGACCTCTGAAAAGAGATGAGGAATATGCTAAAGACAACGACGTTGATGAAAACACTCACCATGGTGATGGTTCCTCCGGCGGCACTTCGGCACCACCGAGAGAGAAAGGGAGAGGAGGCCCCCTCCGGCTTGCTCCTCCATGGCCTCCCCCATACATGGGGAGAGGTTTTCCCCTATGGTCCTTCGCCTCCATGGTGCCCGGAGGGGCGTGAGCCCCTCCGAGATTGGATCTCTCGCTGTTTTCTTCTTTGTTTCGCAACTGTTTTCTAGCCTTTCACCGTATTTTATAGCTGGAGATTACTAACTCCAATCCGGCTGAAATTTTGAGGGGATTTTTCTCTAGAAATTAGCTTTCTTGTAGCGAAAGTAGGGCACCAACCGACTTATGGGATGCCCACAAGGGCCCATGGTGCGGCTAGGGGGTGGCCGCGCCACCTGCCCTTGTGTGGTCCCCGAGCATTGTTTTGTGTTGATATCTTCATCCAAAATCACATATATTCCATAAAATAATATTAAATCATTGGGGTCTTTTGATCTTTCTAGATATTGATCTGTAGAACAAAAAACGGGAACTAGCACTGAGCACTAGATTAATAAGCCAGTACACAAAATAATAATAAAAGTGCACCAAAACCATATATAATTGATATCATAAATACTTAATAAATTATAGATACGTTCGAGACGTATCATTTGACAACAACCACAATAGGATGAAGTGGAACAAACAACTCGTTTGTGGACATCTGCAGCCAATTTGTCGCTTTGGTTCTGTTGAAAATCCCTTTGAGTTCGCGTAATACTAAACATAGATGGGTGTGAAATTCCGACCGGATAGGGATCTTTACTGTCCGATCCGCATATTGTCTTCTTGTTGACACGAGAGGAGGAGGGGAGTTTGGCTGGAAGACTGATTGGCTCCATCTACCACAGATGTAATCTAGGATCAATGCAAGAAGCTAAGGAACGTTAGAGTTTCGGGAAAAATCAAGCAATTTGCATGGCGTTTGGCTGGAAAATCAGTCCCAACTGAGTCGGTTCAACACCATAGGAACATGTCTAATTCTAAGGTGTGTCTGATATGCAACGGGGCAGTGGATGACTGTTGGTATGCACTAATAAACAACAACATGACGAGGTGTGTTTGGGCACTTTTTAATGAGGATCTTTTCGAGCACATCATCGCATGCAATATCCTAGATGCAAAACTATAGCTTCTCGAGATGATGGAATCAACGAAGGGGGATGAGTTTTTGAGAATTCTAGTGACACTATGGGCTATTTGGTTGGCACGGCGGAAGGCCATCCATAAGTAGGAGTATTAATCACCAGTTTCGACTTTCTATTTTGTTGAGAAATACTTGAATGACCTTGCTTTGACCCCTGCCAAGGCGTGGAAAACACTTGAAATATTAAGGTTAGGCCGAATCAAGGAAGGAGGACTTAGACGTCTCCATTGCAAGGTTGTGCTAAACTGGTGGTGGACGCAACAATGTAAAGGAAGATTATGCAGCTGTCTATAGGAACAAGCATGGCATTTTCCAAGGCACTTCGTGGTCGTGGTAGAGGACCAAGTGACACCGGAGATCATAGAAGCAACGGCATTTCCTGAAGCATTAGCTCTGGCGTCAGATCTTAATTTGAGAAAGGCCTAGGTGGTAACTGATTGCATGGCCACGGTGCATCATCTGAACATGCCATATTTGGGTGAAAGTTCCAAAGTTATAGACGATATCAAAGAGAATATAAAAGACTTTGAAATCTGTCTCTTTGATCATGATAAAAGGGTGAAGAATTGGGAGGCTCATAGCTTTCTGGATTAGTTGGTACTCTTAATTTGGGGCACCATTTGTGGCAACTTAGCCCTCCTAATTTTATTTGTATTGAACCTTTCATAGAACTTGAATAAAGTTGAATAACACCCCCCTAAAAAGCATATGCCAAAAAAGTCAATGAAGTGTGTTGTGTTCAGAGGTGGCGGCGGTGCGTCCCTCTCGCTAAGCAGATCCATCTCGCGCGGCGTGTTTAGAGGTGGCAGTGGTGCATCCTCCTCTTCCGCTCTGGTGCATGTATTGTCCTCCCTCGAGGAGGACATGCTGGTCCGTGGGTTTCTCCACTGGTCCTTCATCAAGTAGGAGTCTGATGCTCGCCACTGATGCTGGAAGAATGTGAGCTCCGAGAGGGATTGAGGCTTCGCATAGAAAAAGCCACCTGAGCCAAAGTCCTCGTCGACGAAAATGCCCGCTCCACCCAAGTACACGTTGGGTTGCAAGAGGAGAAAGATGAGGACTCTAACTACCCCTATGACACCTTCACCCACTTGCACTTTGGAAAATGCAAGTGAAGTGTAGCTTGTCCTATAGTTGTGTCTGATACGTCTCCAACGTATCTATAATTTATGAAGTATTCATGCTATTTTATTATCTGTTTTGAATGATCATGGGCTTTATTATACACTTTTATATTACTTTTGGGACTAACCTACTAACCGGAGGCCCAGCCCATATTGCTGTTTTATTGCCTGTTTCAGTATTTCGAAGAAAAGGAATATCAAACGGAGTC
This sequence comes from Triticum aestivum, assembly GCF_018294505.1. Lineage (NCBI taxonomy): Eukaryota > Viridiplantae > Streptophyta > Magnoliopsida > Poales > Poaceae > Triticum > Triticum aestivum. Next base: position 65,795,743 of record NC_057813.1, read on the forward strand.
CAAATGGAATGAAACCTTTGGCAGCGTGATTTTTTTGGAAGAATATGATCTGGAGACTTGGAGTTCACGTCAGAAGATACTCGAGGCAGCCACGAGATAGGTGTTGGGGAACATAGTAATTTCAAAAAAAATTCCTACGCACACGCAAGATCATGGTGATGCATAGCAACGAGAGGGGAGAGTGTTGTCCACGTACCCTCGTAGACCGAAAGCGGAAGCGTTAGAACAACGCGGTTGATGTAGTCGTACGTCTTCACGTCCCAACCGATCAAGCACCGAAACTACGGCACCTCCGAGTTCTAGCACACATTCAGCTCGATGACGATCCCCGGACTCCGATCCAGCAGGGTGTCAGGGAAGAGTTTCGTCAGCACGATGGCGTGGTGACGATCTTGATGTTCTACCGTCGCAGGGCTTCGCCTAAGCACCGCTACAATATTATCGAGGAGGACTATGGTGGAGGGGGCACCGCACACGGCTAAGAGATCCAAGGGATCAATTGTTGTTGTGTCTAGAGGTGCCCCCCTGCCCCCGTATATAAAGGAGCAAGGGGGAGGGGGCGCCCGGCCAAGGGAGGGCGCGCCAGGGAGGAGTCCTACTCCCACCGGGTGTAGGACTCCCTCCTTTCCTAGTCTAACTAGGAGAGGGGAAGGAAGGCAAGGAGAAGGAGAAGGAAGGAGAGGGAGGAAAAAGAGGAAAGGGGGCCCGGCCCCCTGGTCCAATTCGGTTTGGGCTAGGGGGGTTGCGCGCCCTACCTCCTCTCTTCCACCACTTGGCCCATGAGGCCCACTGCTTCTTCCTCGTATTCCCGTAACTCCCCGGTACCCCCGAAAATACCCGAATCACTCGGAACCCTTCCGATGTCCGAATATAGTCGTCCAATATATCGATCTTTACGTCTCGACCATTTCGAGACTCCTCGTCATGTCCCCGATCTCATCCGGGACTCCGAACTCCTTCGGTACATCAAAACACATAAACTCATAATATAATTGTCATCAAAACGTTAAGTGTGCGGACCCTACGGGTTCGAGAACTATGTAGACATGACCGAGACACGTTTCTGGTCAATAACAAATAGCGGAACCTGGATGCTCATATTGGCTCCTACATATTCTACGAAGATCTTTATCGGTCAAACCGCATAACAACATACGTTGTTCCTTTTGTCATCGGTATGTTACTTGCCCAAGATTTGATCATCGGTATCTCAATACCTAGTTCAATCTCGTTACCGGCAAGTCTCTTTACTCGTTATGTAATGCATCATTCCGCAACTAACTCATTAGTCACATTGCTTGCAAGGCTTATAGTGATGTGCATTACCGAGAGGGCCCAGAGATACCTCCCCAACAATCGGAGTGACAAAAACTAATCTCGAAATACGCCAACTCAACATGTACCTTTGGAGACAGCTGTAGAGCTCCTTTATAATCACCCAGTTACGTTGTGACGTTTGATAGCACACAAAGTGTTCCTCCGATAAACGGGAGTTGCATAATCTCATAGTTGTAGGAACATGTATAAGTCATGAAGAAAGCAATAGCAACATACTAAACGATCAAGTGCTAAGATAACGGAATGGGTCATGTCAATCACATCATTCTCCTAATGATGTGATCCCATTAATCAAATGACAACTCATGTCTATGGTTAGGAAACTTAACCATCTTTGATTAACGAGCTAGTCAAGTAGCATACTAGTGACACTATGTTTGTCTATGTATTCACACATGTATTATGTTTCCGGTTAATACAATTCTAGCATGAATAATAAACATTTATCATGAAATAAGGAAATAAATAATAAGTTTATTATTGCCTCTAGGGCATATTTCCTTTCAGTCTCCCACTTGCACTAGAGTCAATAATCTAGTTCACATCACCATGTGATTTAACACCAATATTCACATCTGTATGTGATTAATACCCATAGTTCACATCATCATGTGATCAACACCCAAAGGGTTACTAGAGTCAATAATCTAGTTCACATCGTTGTGTGATTAAGAACCAAAGAGTACTAAGGTATGATCATGTTTTGCTCGTGAGAGAAGCTTAGTCAACGGGTCTGTCACATTCAGACCTGTATGTATTTTGCAAATATTCTATGTCTACAATGCTCTGCACGGAGCTATTCTAGCTAATTTCCCCCACTTTCAATATGTATCCAGATTGAGACTTAGAGTCATCTGGATCGGTGTAAAAGCTTGCACCGATGTAACTCTTTACGACGGGCTCTTTTATCACCTCCATAATCGAGAAATATTTCCTTAGTCCTTACTAAGGATATTCTTAACCAATGTCCAGTGATCTACTCCTAGATCACTATTGTACTCCCTTGCCAAATTCAGAGCAAGGTATACAATAGGTCTGGTACATAGCATAGCATACTTTATAGAACCTATGACTGAGGCATAGGGAATGGATTTCATTTTCTTTTCTATTTTCTACCGTGGTCGGGATTTGAGTCTTACTCAATTTCACACCTTTGCAACACAGGCAAGAACTCTTTCTTTGACTGTTCCATTTTGAACTACTTCAAAATCTTTGACAAGGTATGTACTTATTGAAAAACTTATCAAGCGTCTTGATCTATCTCAATAGATTTTGATGCTCAATATGTAAGTAGCTTTACTGAGGTCTTTCTTTTAAAGAACTCCTTTCAAATACTCCTTTATGCTTTCCAAAAAAATTCTACATCATTTCTGATCAACAATATGTTACTCACATATATTTATCAGAAAGGCGGTAGGGCTCCCACTCACTTTATTGTAAATACAGGCTTCACCACAAGTCTGTATAAAATTATATGCTTTGATCAACTTATCAAAGAGTATATTCCAACTCTGAGATGCTTGCACCAGTCCATAGATGGATCGCTAGAGCTTGCACATTTTGTTAGCACCTTTAGGATTGACAAAACCTTTTGCATCATATACAACTTTTCTTTAATAAATCCATTAAGGAATGTAGTTTTGACATCCATTTGCCAAATTTCATAAAATGTGGCAATTGCTAACATGATTCGGACAGACTTTTAAGCATCGATACGAGTGAGAAAATCTCATTGTATTCAACACCTTGAACTTTGTCAAAAACCTTTTTCGACAAGTCTAGCTTTGTAGAAAGTAACACTACTATCAGCGTCCGTCTTCCTCTTGAAGATCCATTTATTTTCTATGGCTTGCCGATCATCGAGCAAGTCCACCAAAGTCCACACTTTGTTCTCATACATGGATCCTGATGAAGTCATGTACCTAGGGTAGGGTCATAGGCCTGTCCAGAGGACCCTCCCCAAGGACATCTTCAGAAGAAACAGCGTTCCAGTCGACCAAGAGGGATTCCACTCGACGGACTTGAAGGCATTAGACCACGAAGACTCACTCGACCACCAAGAGATTAAGAGTCACTCTGTATCCAAATGGTTTGTAATTAAGTAGTCTTTATTACCATGATGACACTTTATGTAGGGCGTTACCAGTAACGCCAATCATTTATGTACTTTAAACCCCGCATAACTGAGGGTCGGAGGGGTCTGGCAGACACTATATAAGCCACCCCCCTCCTCAGTGTAAAGGGTTCACACCCCTGTAACTCATACGCACATAATCCAGTCGACCGCCTCCGGGCTCCGAGACGTAGGGCTGTTACTTCCTCCGAGAAGGGCTTGAACTCGTACATCCCTTGCGTATACAACTACTCCATAGCTAGGATCTTGCCTCTCCATACCTACCCCCCATTCTACTGTCAGACTTAGAACCACGACAGTTGGTGCCCACCGTGGGGCAGGTGTCTTAGCGACTTTTTGGAGAAGTTGCAATTTTTCCGATTGCCTTCATCATGGTTTCTGGCGAAGTTCTGGTCGAGGGCCGCGAGATCCGTCTCGGTGCGCTCACTTTCATTGCGGACGACTCCGCTTGGCTCCAGGAGGCACCACCCGACATCGACGCGCTCCCCGTCCGCGGTGCGACGCATTTTCGGGCGTGTGTTCGCGGCGTCCTGCTGCGGCAACCGTCAACTCCGTATCGGTCGACTCCTGTGCCATTCTCCCTCCCTGTCTCCCGCCAGCGCAAGCGCTCTGGTCGGTCGAGGCTTCAGCGGTGGGTGAGACACGCAGTAGCTCGCCAATCGGCCACCACCCAAGTCGCGGCAATTGAGCCCGACGAATCTCTCTACGGCCCTGTTCGATCTGTCGACTGGCTCCGTAGAGACTGCATCCGAGTGCGACAGCAGTGATCCAGCGGCGGAGGTCCTGACGGTCAATGGGCCTCGTAGCCCTCCCGGCTTCCCCCGCATCGACGGGGTGGACGGTGGAGGCGACCCCGCTCAGGCCCACGAGGAATATCAACCCGAGCCACTCACTTCTCAGCAAAGAGAAGATCTTCGCCGCCGGAACATGGATGCCCTGCATACTCCCATCGCAGGAGAAACTCCCGAGGCTCGTGCCTTGGAAGAGGCGCGTTTGGCCAACTTGGCTGAACGCACTCGACTGGAGAACCTCCAGCGAGCACTCGACGAGCGTGCGCGGCAACGAGTGCCCGACTCCAGTCGACGTCAGCTCTTTCCGCAACCAACTCAGGTATATCGAACCCCGATTCAGAATTTAGCAGTCGCGGCCCGTATAGCATTGTCAATTCAGCCCTCTTAGTCGGAGGCTGGCAGAGGCTTGATGCAGATCAGGGATTTGCTCCGAGCCGCAAGAGATCAGAATTCAGTTGTGTCACAGTCGCGCAACAGGATTCACAATCGACCCGTCGCTACGAATACAGTTCAGTCGGCTCATAGCCCAAGATCGCCTCCGCAGCGCGAGGGACGTGAAGGTCGGCGGGACCAGTATGATGACCGACTTGATCGTGATGATAGGCGTCGTGTGCCCACTCCTCCCCCAAGGGGTGGGTCTTACGCCCATCGGCAGCAGGATGACAGACGCCAGCTCAGTGTTGGGCGGAGAGCTCCGGTCGACCCCAGGGAACCAGGCTTTGACGCGAGATCCATCATCGTGCAAGGTTTGGTCGATCGGAACAGAGCTCATCGAGGTGGCCATGACAGAGATGCGCCCACTAGCAGCCGAGTCCATGTTTCAGGTCCAGAATGTTTTAGCAGAGCCATCAGAGCCGCAGTAATACCCCCCAACTTCAGGTTGGCGACTGGGGTATGTAAGTTCACCGGTGAGTCCAAGCCTGAAACCTGGCTTGAAGACTACCGAGTGGCGGTACAGATTGGCGGCGGTAATGATGAGGTGGCCATGAAGCATTTACCACTCATGTTAGAGGGTTTAGCCAGGGCGTGGTTGAATCAGTTAGCTCCTAGCAGCATTTACACTTGGGAAGATCTTTCCCGAGTGTTCATCAGGACGTTCGAGGGAACTTGCAAGCGACCGACCGGATTGACAGAGCTGCATCTGCGTGCAAAAGTCGAATGAAACACTGAGAGATTACATCCAGAGATGGATCACTTTGCATCATACCGTGCAGAATGTGTCTGACCATCAAGCGGTTTGTGCCTTCAAGGATGGTGTCAAGAACAGAGAGTTAAGTCTGAAGTTTGGTCGAACCGGGGATATGACCCTGAGTCGAATGATGGAGATTGCCACCAAATACGCTAACGGTGAAGAAGAGGACAGGCTCCGGAGTGGCAAGTATAAGCCGAGTCAGTCGGAAAAAGGAAACTCCAATTGGAAGCAGAAGTGGAAAGCCGAGCCAGCTGCTCCTGGAGAGGCTCTGGCCGTGACTCAGGGCAAATTCAAAGGGAAGCCCAAAGGATCTTGGAACCCCAAGAAGGTGAAAGATAAGGAATGAAATGACGTGATGGATCTGCCGTGTCACATCCACACGAAGAAGGACAAAGAGGGTAACTTCATCTACCCGAAACATACCACTCGCCAGTGCCAGCTCTTAATCCAGCAGTTTCAAGGAAAACAGCCCAAGAACAAAGAAAAGGAGTCGGACAAGGCTGAGGACAAGGAGGACAGTGATGGAGGGTATCCTCATGTCAATTCCACCCTGATGATTTTTGCTAATGTGGAGAACAAAAGTCGATTGAAAGTTATCAACCGTGAGGTAAATATGGTCACCCCGGCGACACCAAGCTATCTGAGATGGTCTCAAACTCCCATTACGTTCGACCAGTCCAATCACCCGACTCACATAGCCACCCCTGGGAGGCAAGCTTTGGTGGTCAACCCAGTCGTCGAAGGCACTCGATTGACGAAGGTGCTGATGGATGGTGGAAGTGGGCTGAATATATTGTATGCGAAGACGCTAAAGGGAATGGGCATTCCGATGTCCAGACTCAGCTCCAGCAACATGAGTTTTCATGGAGTCATTCCTGGAAACAAGGCTGAGTCACTCGGCCAAATAGCTCTAGATGTGGTGTTCGGCGACTCGAAGCATTTCCGCAAAGAGAAGCTGACATTTGAAGTCGTGGATTTCCAGAGCGCTTACCATGCTATTTTGGGGGGAGACCAGCTTATGCACAATTCATGGCTCGACCATGTTATGTGTACCTCAAATTAAAGATGCCTGGCCCCAAAGGTGTGATCACTATCACCGGCAACCGGAAGAAGGCAGAAGAGTGTTTTCAAAAAGGCTCGAAGATTGCGGATGCCCAGATAACAGTGGTAGAGCTGGAGGGATACAAGAAAAATGCAGATCCAAGTGATTTGTTGCGGGCCAAGAAGCCCGCCACAGAGTCAGCGTTCCAGTCGTCTGGTGAGACGAAGCCCGTGCATATTCACCCGACTGACCCCAGCGCAGCTCCGACCCATATTTCCACAACACTCGACTCTAAATAGGAAGAAGCGCTCATCCAGTTCCTCCGTGAGAACTGGGACATCTTTGCATGGAAGCCTGCTGACATGCCGGGTGTTCCCAGGGGGCTGGCTGAGCATCGCCTTAGAGTCGACTCAAAAGCAAAACCTGTCAAAGAACATCTTGGACGGTCCGCCGTTCAGAAGAGAAAAGCCATTGGTGAGGAGGTGGCTCGACTCCTTGCAGTAGAGTTTATCCGAGAGATATACCACTCCGAGTGGCTTGCCAATGTCATCATGGTCTCCAAGAAGGACAAGTCACTTTGCATGTGCATCGATTTCAAACATATCAATCGGGCCTGCCCGAAAGATCATTTTCCTCTCCCTCGCATCGACCAAATTGTCGACTCGACTGCGGGGTGCGAGAGATTGTCTTTTTTAGACGCCTATTCCGGGTACCATCAGATCCGTCTGTATGGACCCAACGAGATCAAGACAGCTTTCATCACTCCATTTGGGTGCTTCTGCTATGTCACCATGCCATTTGGTCTCAAGAATGCCGGAGCCACGTTCATGAGGATGATTCAAAAGTGTTTACTCACTCAAATCAGCCGGAATGTGGAAGCGTACATGGATGATATCATGGTCAAATCACGAAAGGGTTCCGACCTGTTGACTGACCTCGCTGAAACATTTGCCAATCTCAGGAGGTATGATATCAAGCTTAATCCATCAAAGTGCACATTCGGAGTTCCTGGCGGAAAGTTACTCGGTTTTCTCGTTTCAGAACAAGGAATCGACGCTAACCCAGAAAAAGTTGGCACCATACTCTGAATGAAACGCCCTGTGCATGTGCACGATGTCCAGAAGCTTACTAGATGCTTGGCCGCGTTAAGTCGATTCATCTCTCGCCTTGGTGAAAAGGCATTACCTCTTTACCGACTGATGAAGAAGGCAGACAAGTTCGAGTGGACTCCAGAAGCTGATGCAGCATTTGCCGAGCTAAAAGCTCTGCTCTCCACCCAGCCGGTGCTTGCTTCTCCAATCAGCAAAGAGCCTCTGTTGCTTTACATTGCAGCCACAGGACAAGTCGTCAGTACAGTACTTACGGTCGAGCGGGAAGAAGAAGGGAAAGCCTTCAAAGTTCAGCGCCCAATGTATTATCTCTCTGAAGTTTTGACTCCATCGAAGCAAAGATATCCTCATTATCAGAAGCTTGTATATGGGATCTACATGACCATGAAGAAGGTTGCTCATTATTTCTCTGATCATTCCATTACAATCATCAGCGACGCACCACTGTTAGAGATTCTGCACAACAGAGATGCAACTGGTCCAGTGGCTAAATGGGCGATTCAACTCCTTCCCCTTGATATCAAATTTGAGGCAAAGAAAGCCATTAAGTCCCAGGCGATAGAAGATTTCCTTGCCGAGTGGATTGAACAACAGCAGCCGACTCAAGTTCACTCAGAGCATTGGACCATGTTCTTTGATGGCTCTAAGATGTTAAATGGTTCCGGTGCTGGGGTGGTTTTGGTTTCCCCCCGAGGAGATAAGCTCAGATATGTGCTCCAGATCCACTTTGATTCCTCCAATAATGAAGCGGAATATGAAGCACTTTTGTATGGGTTGCACATGGCCATTTCACTCGGCGTCCGTCACCTTATGGTTTATGGCGACTCAGATTTGGTGGTCAATCAGGTGATGAAGGAGTGGGACGTTAGAATCCCAGCCATGACTGGATACTGCAATGCAGTGAGGAAGCTTGAAAAGAAATTCAAAGGGTTAGAGCTCCACCATATACCCCGACTGAAGAATCAAGCGGCTGATGATTTGGCGAAGATAGGGTCCAAGAGAGAAGCCATTCCTAGTGATGCGTTCTTGGAGCATATCCATACTCCATCAGTCACAGAAGATCCTTTTACCTAAGAAGCTCTGCAGCCTAAGAGTATCACAGATCCGACTGAAGTTGAAGTTCCAGCGGTGGTCGACCTGATCATGGAAGCATTGGTAATCACTCCTGATTGGACAGTACCGTATATCGCGTATATCTTAAGGAAAGAGCTCCTAGAGGACGAAGAAGAGGCTCGACAGATCGTCCGCCGATCTAAAGCCTTTACCGTGATAGGGGGACAACTGTACAGAGAAAGCGCGACTGGAGTTGGTTAGAAATGCATAACGCCAGAAGAAGGTCGAATAATCCTTGATGACATCCACTCGGGGACCTGTGGCCATCATGCGTCCTCTCGGACCATCGTGGCCAAAGCATACCGAGCCGGATTTTACTGGCCAAGAGCGAATGAAATGGCAAAGGAGATAGTCGACAAGTGTGAGGGATGTCAATTTTACTCCAATATGTCACACAAGGCCGCCTCAGCTTTAAAGACCATACCACTCGTCTGGCCCTTCGCAGTATGGGGGTTGGATATGGTTGGCCCTTTGAGAACAGGTAGAAGTTGTTTCACCCATGTGCTGGTAGCAGTCGACAAGTTCACCAAGTGGATTGAGGCTAAACCCATCAAGAACCTTGATGCCGGTACTGCTGTCAGCTTCATCAGAGAATTGATATTCAGATATGGAGTCCCGCACAGCATCATCACTAATAATGGGTCAAACTTCGATTCCGAAGAATTCAGAGCTTTCTGCACATCTCAAGGCACACGAGTCGACTATGCTTCAGTCGCCCATCCTCAGTCGAATGGACAGGCAGAACGAGCCAACGGCTTGATTCTCAAAGGGTTGAAACCCCGTTTGATGCGTGATCTCAAGCATGCAGCTGGTGCATGGGTCGACGAGCTTCCGTCTGTGCTTTGGGGGTTAAGGACCACGCCTAACCGGTCGACTGGGAGAACTCTGTTCTTCTTGGTCTACGGAGCTGAAGTGGTCTTGCCAAGCGACCTGCTTCACAACGCCCCCCGAGTCGAGCTTTACACCGAGTCTGAAGCATAACAAGCCCGGCAGGACGCAGTCGACCTTCTGGAGGAAGAAAGGGAGATGGCTTTGATCCGATCGACCATTTACCAACAGGACTTGCGTCGCTTCCACGCCAAAAACGTAAGGACTCGAGCCTTCCAGGAAGGAGATCTGGTTCTGCGAGTGGATCAGCAGAAACCACACAAGCTTGCTCCTTCTTGGGAAGGCCCCTTCATCGTCACCAAGGTTCTCCACAATGGAGCATACCGTCTTTACAATGTCGAGCATCAGATCGACGAGCCCCGAGCTTGGAACGCGGAGCTTCTCCGCCCCTTTTATACTTAAGTATTCACTCGGATGGATTGTAATAAAAGTGCTTCTGTAGTTTATTTATTAAAAACAAGAGCTTTGTAGTTTTCCCAGTAATTGTCATTACTTTTGTCCACATAAAGCAATCCCCCAGTGGGTGGCTTGGCTGCGAATCCGATTTGCCTAAGTCTGTAAAAAAAATATAAATCCTTACCGAGTGGTGAGCCAGCCTCCCACTCGGGGGCTTAGCTGCGAATCTGTTTCGCCTAAGTTAAACAAAGTCCTACCGAGTGGTAAGCCAGCCTTCCACTCGGAGGCTTAGCTGCAGTCCAAGTACTCGCCTAAGTTAAACAAAATCCTACCGAGTGGTAAGCCAGCCTTCCATTCGGAGGCTTAGCTGCAGTCCAAGTACTCGCCTAAGTTAAACAAAATCCTACCGAGTGGTAAGCCAACCTTCCACTCGGAGGCTTAGCTGCAGTCCAAGTACTCGCCTAAGTTAAACAAAATCCTACCGAGTGGTAAGCCAGCCTTCCACTCGAAGGTTTAGCTGCAGTCCAAGTACTCGCCTAAGTTAAACAAAATCCTACCGAGTGGTAAGCCAGCCTTCCACTCGGAAGCGTGACATAGGGCGACGGTGAAATTCCTTCAAGTTTCAGACAAGCAGTCAAGAAAGAGCGGTGACGTTGAGTTCAGGTAACTCTTATATGCGCCCAATATGTGAGTTGTTCATTTTCATGTAGACAGTGGTCGTTGTGTGATGGCGTTGAACGGATTCTCCGAAAGTTGAAAGCACAAAGTAGAGTAATGAGGAACTTGATTTTGCTCGAGTGTTGATTCTGAAGAAGAGGGGAAGGGACTACAATTGCAGGTGGAGTCACATGGAGTCTGGGAGTAGCAGCGGTGCTCATGGTGTATCTCAAGTCCAATGTACATGGAGGTTCGACGCATGGATGAATCCAAGATGGTGAAGAATATTCGCCAAGGTGGAGTTTGTTAGAATTGTGTCGAATATTATTGTACAAGGTAGGTTACAGTTAGACTTGGTTTTGGATTATGTGTAGACAGGGTAGGAGTTGTGTTCTAATAGGACACTTGTATCCTGGGCCTCTCATATATAGCGGGGGTAGACACACGATGTAACCTATGCCAACATAATAGCACGGGTATGCGGGGGAGCCGGCGGCGTGTGCCGGCACCCGGGCGGCCGGAGGTGCGGTATTGTAGCGGTGTCATGGGAGAAGCGCCCGTAGTCATGCCCCGGGGATGTAGCCATATTGGTGAACCTCGTTAACAAATCTCGGTGTCGTGCTTATGTAATTGCTTGATCCTCGGTAGATCGACGAAGTGCCTCGGTTTATTCTAACACCAGTAATGTGACATTAATAGGCAAAACTGATGCGTCATTAGTAAGCCTTTTCCTAGTAGTGCGGTTTGATGGATCTTCAACGAATGCCGGATAAGGTGTTATATTTTCAATTAAATTCATGCAGCGTGAGTCTGTCTATTCTAGAAATTGTTGTTGGCTCGTACAATTTTTGTTTGCAGAAATTATGCATGGAGAATTTTCTATACGACGGCTACTGCATGGGGTGTTCGGAAGTCCGCTAGTCCAAGCTGGTGAGGAGCACACGCACGCACATGGCTGCGGCAACGCCCGCCTACGATCTGCTGACCGGGGAGATGTTCGCCTGAATCACGGGCTGGTCTTGAATCCCAAGAATCGCGAGCGTCCCGACGAGCTACGCCGGATGCCTGTTTTCTCTTCTCGTAACTCATCAGGAAGTCAATATATCTCTTAAATTAATACCACTACGAGCAAGTATAATAGAGATGAGTCAGCAGGCTATATGGAATAAACTAGTATATTTTTGCTTAGTTGGAGGAAAGAGAAGAGGAGAGAGAAGGTAAGCGGGCTTTTCGTGAAGAGCCAGCTCTAGCACGTGCTCCTAGGCACTTTGTGAGAATGAAAGGTGGGTCACATAATGAAAAAGTAGTACATTCTTTTGATTTACTATTATACATGTTGGCTATAAGATGGGTTGTAGATGATATGGCACTGGCTTATAGCCAGCAGCTGGCTATACTATTAACCATGCTCTACTAGCCTAAGTGCAGCACACCTTTTGAGATTTAGCTGATTAATGGTCCACTTTGGCTTTATTGCATTGTCCAAGTAAAGGACAAATCTAATGAACGTAGGTGATTCTACTGGCCGGACGCGCATCTGTCACACTGGTTCCCAGCGAGCCAGCATTGTAGAACTCGGCGAAGAATACACCGGAAGAATTTGACGTGCATATGCACATATTACGAATAAATTCCTTGCTTCAAGCCTAAAAATTTCAGAAGATCCAAACTGGCAAGTAGCCAGCATTGTAGAACTCGGCGAAGAATACACCGGAAGAATTTGACGTGCATATGCACATATTACGAATAAATTCCTTGCTTCAAGCCTAAAAATTTCAGAAGATCCAAACTGGCAAGTCCTATGAATTACAAGCATCCTTCCACGGTCCCGTGTCGCTTCCGGGGTGGTCAACGCGCAAAACTTCCAGCAACGTGAACGCTGCGGCTGCGGCGCGGCCGGCCCGCTGGTTGATTTCCGCTCCACGTGAACTGGGCACGATTAGAAAGAATTCCCAGCTTAGCCAGAAAAGAAATAAGGAGTCAATGTTTCCTGGTGATGTCTGTACGAAGTACACTACTTCCTCGATCCACGTGCCAAGAAAATTGTGATGATTTGGCTGATTCCTTCCCTGACCTACGTGCATGGGTTGCTGCATGCGAGTCAGACTCCAATTGATTTCCCAGATCAACGACCTGGTGCATCCGGCAGATGGGATCAACACAGAACCTCACTCACGTATCTGTCGCAGTAGCGCATGGTTGAAGACCCCGACATAATTAGCAATAGTATCACCAGATCGATGCGAGAGACGAGCTGCGGAAGTCTTGTTGCGACCGAGCGGCCATGGGCGCGGCGGCGATTCCGTGTGTACGGCGCTGCTCATCCCCGATTGCTGTAGAATCTGGTGGCTTCGGGTCGGCGTCCGAGGTGACCAGCGGTAGAGGCAGAGTAGGCAGCGGATTCCATCGTCGATGGTGCCGAGACGGCAAGCGATTCGGGTTACGGCCGCGACTGAACCTAGCTCATGATACCAATGATAGAAATTTAGGGTTTGCGGTCTACCCCCTAATTCCTCTGCGCTTATCCGTGATGCCGTTCACAATTCACATATAGAAGGCTAGGGGGTAGGGACTTTCTTATACTGCCTTTTCAAAGAGTCCAACTCTTATACAGATAAGATTCCTAGTCTTTTTTCAACTAGTTTTCCGGATAGAGTCCAGATCAAATTACCAACCACGATCAAATTTATCTGTTAACGGATGCTACCCGTTGTGTCCCCGGAGCACGCACTTGTGAGCAACGCACCATAATAGAGTGTAAATTCCTCTAATTATGTAGATCAACATTAGGGCTGTAATCTAACTATACGATCTAGCTCCTTCCAATCATCAGTGTACCCGGGTAGTCTTTCCAATATATATAGCATATTGTGTTCCACTAATAATCGACCAGCTTCCTCAAGCATATAGCTTAAGTACATTCCAACAAGTGATAATTCCATGATAATCATGTAAAGTAATTCTATGCATAAATACATTTATAATTTCACAATGAGGTATTCCGGATATTAACAATTCCAAGTAATTTGAATAGGACTGTGCTAACGACCAGACTGGTCGTTAGCGACAGATCCGCGCGACTAGTTCGTAGGTGATTGCTATCTTCCCACATTCGCTTTCCACTGATTTTTTCCCTTCTCTCAAAAACCATAGTAAATCGCTAGCGGTTTTTTCTGGTTTTTCACCGCATAATATGAAAATAAAATAAAAGTGCTTGAAAGAGGATTCAAACCTAGGTCTATGCAATATGTATTGAGCCTAATAACCAACTAAGCCACCTTTCGTTGTTGTCTATTGTAGATAAATAATGTTATTTGAACCTTTCTTATTTCTGCCATATCAAAAAAATAAATAAGTTTGGCTTGGTAACTTTGGCATGACCAACGTGATAACTATGGTATGAGCAACATGATAACTATACCATGATAAGGCTGATAACTATAGTACGAGAAGGTTAAGGCATGAGGAAGTATGGTAATTTAGCACATAAATTACCGATGGAAATGTTTAAAAAACTTTTTCCCCTTGGATGAAGATACCATGGTGTTTAAAACGTAAGATATTAGTTACCAAATTTGTGATGTATACATTATCATGCTTTTTACATAGAAATTACTGGGTGTATATTTTTCAACAAAAAAAAATTCAGGTCAAAAATTATAATGGCTTTTGTATGTGAGTTATCAACTTAGTATGTGTCTATTAACAAGCTATTTACATATAAATTACCGGGGTTGCCCCCCCCCCACCCCTCGCCTCAGTCGCCACATTTACCAGGGTCAAGTATATAAATTATCAAGTCTGCGATGTGTGAGTTATCATGTTATTTGCATAGCGGTATGATTCAACAACTCCTCCCATCCTACCCCGCCTATAAAGTTATCAGGATTGGGTATATAATTTATCATTTCTACGATGTGTGACTTATCATGTTATTTGCATAGAAGTTACCGTCGTATGTTTCAATGACCCCCCCCTCCCCCAACCCCAACCCCATCGACAAAGTTACCTGGACTGAGTACGTAACTTAATGTCTATGAAGTGTGAGTTATCATATTATTTGCATAGAAATTATCGTGGTATGTTTCAACGACTCCCCCGCTCCGGCCCCTTCGACAAAGTTACCAGGACGGGTACATAATCTATCATGTTTACGATGTGTGAGTTATCATGTTATTTTCATAGAAGTTATCAGACTATGTTTACAACATCTTTTTCTTCATGGGTGAAGATGCAGCACAACCATACAGGCAACAACCCTGGGTGCCATTTGCTAATAGAGACCACGAGCATGGCAGCACACATACGTCTCGAGCAACCTGAAGCACTGGATGGCCGTGTGTTGTGGTCGTAGGGGTCAGAGCACCAGCCAACTGCATCAGGAAAGGCCAAGTAGTGGTTCTCGTCCTCCTACTTGACGAACTGACGATAATATATGAGTAGTAGCCGCCGCTAGACGAAGGTATCAGGGTGCTACCAAATGGCCGACACGAGTGAACTTGCGAGAGATGCATCTCTCTTCCATCGAGGACACGGGCGGACGGGACGAGGTGCTGTTCCTCTGTGGCAACGCCGGAGGGAAGCGAAGCGACATACGAGGCTCGCAACAATGGGGATGGATTGATCCGAAGAAGGGCGGCGCAGATCCGATGGTGGGCAGCTCCGGCAGCGGCGGCGGTTTTGGTTGAGCTCGGCTCCATGGCCGACGACGACTGAACTGGATCTTCCTCTCATGCTGCCATTGCTGCGAGAGGTGAGAGAGACGTGTGGGATGTGGGAAGAGGAAGGGAAGGGACAAGCGGCGGAGGCGCTGTTCACCGGCGGGCTCCAGCGACTGAGGCGGGGTTCGGATGGGGCTCAGGACAGGAGGAGCGAGCGAGGAGAAAAAATCGGGCGGCAGAGCGTGGGCGTGACATGGATCGAGCGGATATCGAGTCGTGCGGATATGTTACAAACCATCAGTCGGCAGGATTTTAGCTTTGTCGTTATTTGAATATACTAGCAAATATGCCCGTGCGTTGCACCGGGAGAAAAACAATCAGATTATATAGATATAATAGAGACAAGAAGATCTAAATCAAATGCCAGGATGAGATAAGGATTTTCAATATGTCATTTCACAAACTATGTCCAAGTGATGTTATGATGAAAATGTGATGGTCTCATCACGACTTAATTTCCTAAGGTGCCACAACAAAATAATTTTTCGGTTGAGCAAACTACATTGTTGGACCCCTGCCTTAGTTAGACTAATGCATGATGTGTCTCACATTGACCTAGCGTAGCGATGTTTTCCGGAACCAGTAGAACTTTGGTACGAGAATAGTTGTGTACGGAGGCAAAACGGACATTTTGTCATTTTCATATAGTTTACAAAAGGTAACCCATAGCAAGATGTGTCAACTTTTTTGGGCTCGGGACATTGTTTTAAAATTCCCGAATATGTGTTGAATACACGATTATATTTTTAGAAATCATGAACATTTTTTATTTCATTGTTTTTAAAATCATGATTCTTTTATAATATGCAAACAATTTTTTTAATCATGAACATTTTATGATCCCCTAATGAAACCTCTACAGAACCCCTAATAAAACCTCTGCCTAAGCGATGGTTTGTTTTGTTTGTTACTTAAGAATCAGTTTTAATTTTTGTGAACATTTTCTAAAATTTCATGGACATTATTTTCAAATTCCCAAATATGTTTTGAATACACGATCATATTTTTATAGATCATGAATTTTTATTTTATTGTTTTTTAAATCACGGTTTTTTAAATATGTGAACAGTTTTGTTTTTAAATCACGATTTTTTTATGATTTCTCAAATGTTTTTTGAATTCACAAACATTTTATGATGTATCTATATATTTTCTCAGTACTCGCAACTTTTTTGATATTTTTTTCTGGAAATCCCAGAGTAATTTAAAGAAAGAAAAACAGAAAAAAAATGAGAAAGGAAAAAAGCAAAAGAAAAACAGGGGCGTCACTATTACGATTTTTTTAAATATGTGAACAGTTTTGTTTTTAAATCACGATTTTTTTATGATTTCTCAAATGTTTTTTGAATTCACAAACATTTTATGATGTATCTATATATTTTCTCAGTACTCGCAACTTTTTTGATATTTTTTTCTGGAAATCCCAGAGTAATTTAAAGAAAGAAAAACAGAAAAAAAATGAGAAAGGAAAAAAGCAAAAGAAAAACAGGGGCGTCACTATTACAATTTTTTTAAATATGTGAACAGTTTTGTTTTTAAATCACGATTTTTTTATGATTTCTCAAATGTTTTTTGAATTCACAAACATTTTATGATGTATCTATATATTTTCTCAGTACTCGCAACTTTTTTGATATTTTTTTCTGGAAATCCCAGAGTAATTTAAAGAAAGAAAAACAGAAAAAGAATGAGAAAGGAAAAAAGCAAAAGAAAAACAGGGGCGTCACTATTACGATTTTTTTAAATATGTGAACAGTTTTGTTTTTAAATCACGATTTTTTTATGATTTCTCAAATGTTTTTTGAATTCACAAACATTTTATGATGTATCTATATATATATTTTCTCAGTACTCGCAACTTTTTTGATATTTTTTTCTGGAAATCCCAGAGTAATTTAAAGAAAGAAAAACAGAAAAAAAATGAGAAAGGAAAAAAGCAAAAGAAAAACAGGGGCGTCACTATTACGGCCTGCTATATATATTGCAGAAAAGGGGAGGGAGAAAAAGGGTATGGGCACACGGCCAAGGATCGAACCCTGGTCTCCCGTGCGGGCGGCTTTGGCTTTAGCCACTGCGCTGGCTTCCGGCGAGTTTTATATAATTGTATTGACTATCCTATAACAACTAAATTGGACGGTGATTTTTTTTTTTAAAACGAATCGTTTTCTTTAGTTACCGGTGGCATGGTGGGTAAATTGGGACAACTTCAGAGGCAATTTATATGACGGACGACAGAAACCCAATTCTCTTTATTATTAGAGAAGATAGATAAAGATCTATACCTACTATTAAAGGGAGGTGATATTCTTGGTTTCGTCCCGCTTAGATGATTTTAGGTGATTCTGATGTGGTACTAAACTTTTTTGCGTCCAAATCAGCGTGCCGAACGGACAGTGATTGGACCGGCCCAGTAGCAAGCGCGGAACGCAAGGCCCAGCCCACTAGCAAGCGCCTACACAAAAATAAAACTTAAAAAAGCTCAGTGCTATCACGGAGGTTCGAACACAGGTGCTCCCACTCCAATATGCATGCTACTAACCACCACACTAATGGCTGTTGATGGCTGGTTGCAGCGTCAAACTTATAAGAATGCATTGGCAACAGCATATTCTCGCGGCGCTGTATGCTTGGCTACACGATGAGGATATTACATTTTATTTTGACCGGTCAAAGGTTTGGATGTTGGTTCGCTTCTAGAGCCGAGCAAAATAATCTTCGTGCAGTGCTACACGTAATCCTTTTTTTTTGGCCTTTATGTGAGGTTTGGATGTTGGTTCGCTTCTAGAGCCGAGCAAAATAATCTTCGTGCAGTGCTCCACGTAATCCTTTTTTTGGCCTTTATGTGAGCACTGCTCCACGTAGTCACCAACGAGAAAATTGTTGTCTCTTGGCACAACTAGAATAGCTCTCCTCCCGTTCACTATATATATAAAAAAGAAAAATTAGGCGCAATGTACGTGTAATCTGATCACTTGCTACATACCCAAAATTTAATTTAAAAATGTTCTAATTTTATGTGATTCTGCCTTTTGAAAAATGCCAGTAGTTTTTAAAAATCGTTCATGAATTTTAGAATGTTTATGTAGTTTTAAGAATATTGTTCATGTATCAAAACAATGTTTATATAAGTTGAAATGGTTCACCTTTTTCTCAAAAAAAGTTCATGTAATTCTAAGAAGTGTTCACATGCTTAAAAATATTTTGTAATGAAAAAACATTCATGCACTTTAAAAATTCCATGTGATTTAAAAATTATTTATTATTTCAAAAAGATTGTTGATGCATTTTGGAAAACAAATATACAGTTTAAAAGTGAATGGGCCTATGAGAGATGGTGTATGCATGCACTAGGTGCATATTGTAGCTTGGGGAAGGGCGCCCATCACCTCCAGCTCGACGAGATTAGTATATAACTATTAGACATTCACTTACGATGACGTTGTTCAATGGCAGGTGTGCGTGGGTTTAGGTAGTGGCCGACATCATCGCCTTGGGATTGGCCACGTTCAGACGCATTGTGACCAATTAGACATCGCGACCATGCATGGTTAGTGAAGGCATGAAAGGGTATAAGTGACAACACGGAGGTGGACTATGTTGATATAGATAAGAAGGACCAGTTGAGGGGTCTTAAGTTGTGCTTATTATACAACTATAGAAGCATGTATCTTTTTTTCTCCCGCTGCAACGCACGGGCATGTTTGCTAGTAAAGATAAAGATAGTTATAGGACACATAATTCCAACAAGCATCCCGTCCGGTTCAACGTCTGGAGTCGACGGACACCTTCCGCATCTGCAACCTAGGCTTGATTTCCCATATAGTACCAGTTGTGGCACGTTAGTGGAGATGCAAGTGTCCTAGTCTAATCTAGCTACCTCTCACGGGAAGGCTATAGAGCTCTTTGGTGCAGTTGTTTTTACTGCTATGACTACATCAGGGTTCAGGTGCTCTCTTTTTTAATTAGACGTATCGATCATCAGTTGAGTTCATCAAGATTTTTTTTCTATCGGTCTTTTCAATTGTGTTTGCAGATTACAACCGGGATCTGGACTGAGGCATCTATGCACTATTTTATCTGATGATGGCGACGGTGAAGTCAATTCGATCAGTGGCCGCACTATAGTACTAGAACTACTCGCGTGGGTGCACGGCCCGCGGAGCCGAGAAGATCCCTGCTCGGCGTCATCCATCAGATCGACGTGGTCGCCGTCCGAAGCGTTCTAGGCTGTATTGCTGTGTTTGGAGACTGCCACTGATCATTAATGAAGCACTTCTCCCGAGACTTCGCTTCGTCTGTCTGGGATTCGGGCAACCTCTCGTACGACTGCAAGTCAAGGAGCACCATCCAGCCGAGGAGGACGAGCATGACTGCGTACAGTCCACGCAGGGCAGCACCCGTAGCTACCACAAATTGAGCTATGTGGCAACCCACAGGGAGATCAATTCTTCCGTTTCTTTATTTTATATTAAGACAAGAGGTTGTCTACGATTTTAACTTCTGTCTGCCTTTCATGCACTTTTTCACGTATTAGAGTGATTTGGCCCATGCGTGTCAAGGAGTACTATGGGCGTGTTTGGTTGCCCGCAAAAGGTCCAATCAGGCCTGCGCGGGAAGGATTCGGCCTGTTTGGTAGCCCGCATACACTATTGGGTTTGCATCGCACGCTTCTTAAAGCACCTCTGGGCCTGGCTCACTGGAAACGCACGAATCGGCAGTTTCTTCAGGGCCAGGCCCGAGCGATGCACGTGGGCGGGCGCGGCTGCACGTGCGCGGCCACGCTCGAGAAGCCGCGTTGCTTCCCGAAGCACCGGCATTTATTAGCCTCACCGCCCCTCACCGCTCCCTCTCCCCACTCTTCCAACTCTCACCGGTGGCGGTGGATCGGAGCAGAGAAAGAAGACCACCGGACTCCATCACCGGCGGCGGCGGATCGGAGCAGAGGAAGAAGACCACTGGACTCCATCACCGGCGGCGGCGGATCGGAGCAGAGGAATAAGACCACCGGACTCCATCAATGGCGGTAAGCACTTCTCTCTCTTCGACATGCACGCTTGATTTGATCCACGGCGATAGATTTGATCCACGACGGACGGGAATGGGGAATAGAGGTAGATAAGCATAGGGGTAATTCATACTAGTTCATAGCAGTTCATACGAGTTCATACATGCAAGATCGGAATGCAGAAGGTGGATTTCGGGATTGGGGGATAGGGGAATAGGGGATAGGGGGTACACAACGAACACCGGCTGACCGCGACGGCCGTCACCGGCGTGCGGAGCGACTGGTCGAGCCGGTGGCATTCATCTTCTTCTTCATTGCCGTGCGGGCCGGCGGGTCGTCCTCGGCGGAGTCGAGGTCGATCTGCCAGGTAGGACGGACTGGCTCCGGTGCCCTAGCTGGCATGTGCACCGCCTCTTCTTCCTCCTCCTTAGGCTCCCCGCCGATGACCGCCGGCGGCGCGATAGTCGTCTTCAAGTACACTGCGGCATGGCGGTCATTAGGAGCCCAGTAGGTCTTGTACTTGCACCACATCTTCCTCTGTTTAGGGTCGTCGGAGACGGCCTGATTCATGGCCCAGCGAATGATGTCAACTGCCATTGCGCCCTTCGCTGGGTCAGGAATCAACTTCTTGAGCTCTTCTTTAGTGGCCTTCATGAGCACGACATTAGATTCATTCTTCATGCCCGGCATGGAGCCAAAGTTCTAGCACACCTACATGGTGTTCTCAAACTTGGTGCGGTCACCAGCCAACCACCCGAGGAAGAAGGTCCTCCAGCCAATACCCCAAGGGAAGGGGTTGGTGTTGGAGCTGGAGCTAGAGCTCATAGCGATGGGGAGGAGGAAGGTTGACAGTGAGAGAAGAGAGGGGGTGGGTAAGTAGTGGTGGGCAGGGTGAGTAAATATAGGGGGGATGGAGAGGAGGAGAAGAGTGACAGTCATGCTGTTTTAACTACAAACTCTTGAATTAGCCATGAACTCTGTGCAGTGCCTAACTCCATGAATTGTGTGCAGATCGAGGATAGCAATGATATGGGCACGGAGGTGCTCCTGGCCGTTGACAACAAGGGCAAGCGGCCCCTTCACCCAATGCCCGACGAGGTTGAGTTGCCGCTGTTGGAGAACGTAGCAGAAATTCAAAATTTTCTATGCATCACCAAGATCAATCTATGGAGTAATCTAGCAACGAGGGAAAGGGGAGTGCATCTACATACCCTTGTAGATCGCTAAGGGGAAGCGTTCAAGTGAACGGGGTTGATGGGGTCGTACTCGTCGTGATCCAAATCACCGATGATCCTAGTGCCGAACGGACGACACCTCCGCGTTCAACACACATGCAGCCCGGTGACGTCTCCCATGCCTTGATCCAGCAAGGAGAGAGGGAGAGGTTGGGGAAGACTCCGTCCAGCAGCATCACGACGGCGTGGTGGTGGTGGAGGAGCGTGGCAATCCTGCAGGGCTTTGCCAAGCACCGCGGGAGAGGAGGAGGACTTGGGAGAGGGGGAGGGCTGCGCCAGAACTTTTGGGGTGCGGCTGCCCTCCCACCCCCCACATATATATAGGGGAAAGGGAGAGGGGGGGCGGCCCCCCTCAGATCCAATTTGAGGAGGGGCGGCGGCCAGGGGGTTGCCTTGCCCCCCAAGGCAAGGGGGGGCACCCCCTTTTAGGGTTCCCCCAAACCCTAGGCGCCTTGGGCCCTGGTGGGGGGCGCACCATCCCACCTGGGGCTGGTCCCCTCCCACACTTGGCCCACGCAGCCCTTTGGGGCCGGTGGCCCCACCTAGTGGACCCCCGGGACCCTCCCGGTGGTCCCGATACGTTACCGATAGCACCCGAAACTTTTCCGGTGACCAAAACAGGACTTCCCATATATAAATCTTTACCTCCGGACCATTCCAGAACTCCTCGTGACATCCGGGATCTCATCCGGGACTCGGAACAACATTCGGTAACCATATACAAACTTCCTTTATAACCCTAGCGTCATCGAACCTTAAGTGTGTAGACCCTACGGGTTCGGGAGACACGTAGACATGACCGAGACAACTCTCCGGCCAATAACCAACAGCGGGATCTGGATACCCATGTTGGCTCCCACATGTTCCATGATGATCTCATCGGATGAACCACGATGTCGAGGATTCAATCAATCCCGTATTCAATTCCCTTTGTCTAGCGGTATAGTACTTGCCCGAGATTCGATCGTCGGTATCCCGATACCTTGTTCAATCTCGTTGCCGGCAAGTCTCTTTACTCGTTCCATAACACATCATCCCATGATCAACCCCTTGGTCACATTGTGCACATTTTGATGATGTCCTACCAAGTGGGCCCAGAGATACCTCTCTGTCACACGGAGTGACAAATCCCAGTCTCGATTCGTGCCAACCCAACAGACACTTTCGGAGATACCCGTAGTGCACCTTTAAAGCCACCCAGTTACGTTGTGATGTTTGGTACACCCAAAGCATTCCTACGGTATTCGGGAGTTGCACAATCTCATGGTCTAAGGAAATGATACTTGACATTAGAAAAGCTTTAGCATACGAACTACACGATCTTTGTGCTAGGCTTAGGATTGGGTCTTGTCCATCACATCATTCTCCTAATGATGTGATCCCGTCATCAACGACATCCAATGTCCATGGTCAGGAAACCATAACCATCTATTGATCAACGAGCTAGTCAACTAGAGGCTTACTAGGGACATGGTGTTGTCTATGTGTTCACACATGTATCTGAGTTTCCTATCAATACAATTATAGCATGGATAATAAACGATTATCATGAACAAGGAAATATATTAATAATAACTAATTTATTATTGCCTCTAGGGCATATTTTCAACAGTCTCCCACTTGCACTAGAGTCAATAATCTAGTTCACATTGCCATGTGATTAACACTCACAGGTCACATCGCCATGTGACCAACATCCAAAGAGTTTACTAGTGTCAATAAACTAGTTCACATCATCATGTGATTAAGACTCAATGAGTTCTGGGGTTTGATCATGTTTTTCTTGTGAGAGAGGTTTTAGTCAACGGGTCTGCAACATTTAGATCCGTATGTACTTCGCAAATCTCTAGGTCATATTGTAAATGCTGCTTCCACGCTCCACTTGGAGCTAATCCAAATGGTTGCTCCACTATACGTATCCGGTTTCTCTACTCAGAGCTATCCGGATAGGTGTTAAGCTTGCATCGACGCAACTTTTTATGTCGAACTCTTTATCACCTCCATAACCGAGAAACATATCCTTATTCCTCTAAGGATAATTTTGACTGCTATCTGGTGATCCACTCCTTGATCACCTTTGTACCCTCTTGCTAGACATGTGGCAAGGCACACATCAGGTGCGGTACTTAGCATAGTATACTGTAGAGCCTACGTCTAAAGCATAGGGGACGACCTTCGTCCTTTCTCTCTCTTCTGCCGTGGTCGAGCTTTAAGTCTTAACTTCATACCTTGCAACTCCGGCAAGAACTCCTTCTTTGACTGATCCATCTTGAACACCTTCAAGAGCATGTCAAGGTATGTGCTCATTTGAAAGTACCATTAAGCGTTTTTGATCCATCCCCATAGATCTTGATGCTCAATGTTCAAGTAGCTTAATCCAGGTTTTCCCTTGAAAAACACTTTTCAAATAACCCTATATGCATTCCAGAAATTCTACAACATTTCTGATCAACAATATGTTAGCAACATATACTCATCAGAAATTCTATAGTGCTCCCACTCACTTCTTTGGAAATACAAGTTTCTCATAAACTTTGTATAAATCCAAAATCTTTGATCATCTCATCAAAGCGTACATTCCAACTCCGAGATGCTTACTCCAGTCCTTAGAAGGTTTGCTGGAGCTTTGCATACTTGTTAGCGTCTTTCAGGATTGTCAAAAAACCTTCTGATTGTATCACATACAACCTTTCCTCAAGAAAATAGTCGAGGAAACAATGTTTTTGACATCCTATCTGCAAGATTTCATAAATAATGCAGTAACTGCTAATCCAATTCCAACAGACTCTTAGCATCGCTACGAGTGAGAAAGTCTCGCCGTAGTCAACTCCTTGAACTTGTCGGAAAACATCTTAACGACAAGTCGAGCTTTCTTAATGGTGATACTTACCATCATTGTTCGTCTTCCTTTTAAAATCCATCTATACCCAATAGCCTTACGACCATCAAGTAGTTCTTCCAAAGTCTACACTTTGTTTTCATACATGGATCCTCTCTCGGATTTTATGGCCTCGAGCCATTTGTCGGAATCCGGGCCCACCATCGCTTCTCCATAGCTCGTAGGTTCATTGTTGTATAGCAACATGGCCTCCAAGATAGGATTTCCGTACCACTCTGAAGTAGTACGCATCCTTGTCAACCTACGAGGTTTGGTAGTGACTTGATCCGAAGTTTCATGATCACTATCATAAGCTTCCACTTCAATTGGTGTAGGTGCCATAGGAACAACTTCCTGTGCCCTGCTACACACTAGTTGAAGTGTCGGTTCAATAACCTCATCAAGTCTCCACCATCCTCCCACTCAATTCTTTCCAGAGAAACTTTTCCTCGAGAAAGGACCCGTTTCTAGAAACAATCACTTTTGCTTCCGGGTCTGAAATAGGAGGTATACCCAACTGTTTTGGGTATTCTATGAAGATGCATTTATCCGCTTTGGGTTCGAGCTTATCAGCCTAAAACTTTTCCGTATAAGCGTCGCAACCCCAAACTTTTAAGGAATGACAGCTTAGGTTTCTCCAAAGCATAGTTCATACGGTGTCGTCTCAACGAAGTTACGTGGTGCCCTATTTAAAGTGAATGTGGTTGTCTCTAATGCCTAACCCATGAATGATAGTGGTAATTCGATAAGAGACATCATGGTACGCACCATATCCAATAGGGTGCAACTATTATGTTCGGACACACCATCACACTATGGTGTACCAGGTGGTATTAATTGTGAAACAATTTCCACAATGTCTTAATTGCGTGCCAAAGCTCGTAACTCAGATACTCATCTCTATGATCATATCATATACATTTTATCCTCTTGTCACGATGATCTTCAACTTCACTCTGAAATTACTTGAACCATTCAATAATTCAGACTTGTGTTTCATCAAGTAAATATACTCAGTATCTACTCAAATCATCCGTGAAGTAAGAACATAACGATATCCACTGCGTGCCTCAGCACTCATTGGACTGCACACATCAAAATGTATTACTTCCAACAAGTTGCTTTCTTGTTCCATTTTACTGAACACGAGGCTTTCAGTCATCTTGCCCATGTGGTATGATTTGCATATCTCAAGTGATTCAAATCAAGTGAGTCCAAATGTTCCATTTGCATGGAGTTTCTTCATGCATATACACCAATAGACATGGTTCGCATGTCTCAAACTTTTCAAAAACGAGTGAGTCCAAAGATCCATCAACATGGAGCTTCTTCATGCGTTTTATACCAATATGACTTACATGGCAGTGCCACAAGTAGGTGGTACTATCATTACTATCTTATATCTTTTGGCATGAACATGTGTATCACTACAATCGAGATTCAATAAACCATTCATTTTAGGTGCAAGACCATTGAAGGTATTATTCAAATAAACAGAGTAACCATTATTCTCCTTAAATGAATAACCGTATTGTGATATACATAATCCAATCATGTCTATGCTCAAAGCAAACACCAAATAACAATTATTTAGGTTTAACACCAATCTCGATGGTAGAGGGAGCATGCGATGCTTGATCACATCAAGATTGGAAAACACTTCCAACACATATCGTCAACTCACCTTTAGCTAGTCTCCGTTTATTCCGTAGCCTTTTATTTCGAGTTACCAACACTTAGCAACCGAACCGGTATCTAATACACTGGTGCTACTAGGAGTACTAGTAAAGTACACATTAACACAATGTGTATCCAATATACTTCTATCGACCTTGCCAACCTTCTCATCTACCAAGTATCTGGGGTAATTCTGCTCCAGTGGTTGTTCCCCTTATTACAGAAGCACTTAGTCTCGGGTTTGGGTTCAACCATGCCCTTCTTGAAACTAGTGGTTTCATAAACCATCAACAATTGATGCTCCTTCTTGATTTCTACTTTCGCGGTGTCAAACATCACGAATATTTCAAGGATTATCATATCTATCCCTTTATAGTTCATCACGAGGCTCTTAGGGGCTTGGTGGCAATGACTTTGAAAAAACATCACTATCTCATCTGGAAGATTAACTCCCACTCGATTCAAGTGATTGTGGTACTCAGACAATCTGAGCACAAGCTCAACGATTGAGCTTTTCTCCCTTAGTTTGCAGGCTAAGAAACTCGTCGGAGGTCTTATACCTCTTGACGTGGGCACGAGCCTGAAATCCCAATTTCAGTCCTCGAAACATCTCATATGTTCCGCGACGTTTCGAAATCGTCTTTGGTGCCTCAAATCTAAACCGTTTAACATTACTGAACTATCACGTAGTTATCAAAACGTGTGTGTCAGATGTTCGCAACATCCACAGACGACATTCGAGGTTCAGCACACTGAGTGGTGCATTAAGGACATAAGCCTTCTTCGAAGCAACGAGGACAATCCTCAGTTTACGGACCTAGTCCGCAAAATCGCTACTATCAACTTTCAACTGAATTTTCTCTAGAAACATATCTAAATAGTAGAACTAAAGCGCGAGCTTACGACATAATTTGCAAAGATCTTTTGACTATGTTCAGGATAATTAAGTTCATCTTATGAACTCCCACTCAGATAGACATCCCTCTAGTCATCTAAGTGATTACATGATCCGAGTCAACTAGGCCGTGTCTGATCATCACGTGAGACGGACTAGTCATCGTCGGTGAACATCTTCATGTTGATCATATCTACCATACGACTCATGCTCGACCTTTCGGTCTCTTGTGTTCCGAGGCCATGTCTGTACATGCTAGGATCATCAAGTCAACCTAAGTGTTTCGTGTGTGTAAATCTGGCTTACACCCGTTGTATGTGAACGTTAGAATCTATCACACCCGATCATCACGTGGTGCTTCGAAACAACGAACTTTTGCAACGGTGCACAGTTAGGGGGAACACTTTCTTGGAATTTTAATGAGGGATCATCTTATTTACTACCGTCGTTCTAAGCAAATAAGATGCATAAACATGATAAACATCACATGCAATCAAAAAGTGACATGATATGGCCAATATCATTTTGCTCCTTTTGATCTCCATCTTCGGGGCTCCATGATCATCATCGTCACCGGCATGACACCATGATCTCCATCATCATGTCTCCATGAAGTTGTCTCGCCAACTATTACTTCTACTACTATGGCTAACGGCTTAGCAATAAAGTAAAGTAATTACATGGCGTTGTTCAATGACACGCAGGTCATACAATAAATTAAGACAACTCCTATGGCTCCTGCCGGTTGTCATACTCATTGACATGCAAGTCGTGATTCCTATTACAAGAACATGATCAATCTCATACATCACATATCATTCATCACATTCTTTTTGGCCATATCACATCACATAGCATACCCTGCAAAAACAAGTTAGACGTCCTCTAATTGTTGTTTGCATGTTTTACGTGGCTGCTATGGGTTTCTAGCAAGAACATTTCTTACCTACGCAAAACCACAACGTGATATGTCAATTGCTATTTACCCTTCATAAGGACCCTTTTCATCGAATCCGATCCGACTAAAGTGGGAGAGACTGGCACCCGCTAGCCACCTTATGCAACAAGTGCATGTCAGTCGGTGGAACCTGTCTCACGTAAGTGTACGTGTAAGGTCGGTCCGGGCCGCTTCATCCCACAATACCATTGAAACAAGATTGGACTAGTAACGGTAAGCATATTGAACAAAATCGACGCCCACAACAACTTGTGTTCTACTCGTGCATAGAAACTACGCATAAACCTGGCTCATGATGCCACTGTTGGAGAACGTAGCAGAAATTCAAAATTTTCTACACATCACCAAGATCAATCTATGGAGTAATCTAGCAACGAGGGAAAGGGGAGTGCATCTACATACCCTTGTAGATCGCTAAGCGGAAGCGTTCAAGTGAACGGGGTTGATGGAGTCGTACTCTTCGTGATCCAAATCACCGATGATCCTAGTGCCGAACGGACAACACCTCCGCGTTCAACACACATGCAGCCCGGTGACGTATCCCATGCCTTGATCCAGCAAGGAGAGAGGGAGATGTTGGGGAAGACTCCGTCCAGTAGTAGCACGACAGCGTGGTGGTGGTGGAGCGTGGCAATCCTGTAGGGCTTCGCCAAGCACCGCGGGCGAGGAGGATTACTTGGGAGAGGGGGAGGGTTGCGCCAGAACTTTTGGGGTGCGGCTGCCCTCCCACCCCCCATATATATAGGGGCAAGGGAGAGGGGGGTCATCCCCCTTAGATCCAATCTGCGGAGGGGCGGCGGCCAGGGGGGTTGCCTTGCCCCCAAGGCAAGGGGGGCGCCCCCTTTTAGGGTTCCCCCAAACCCTAGGCGCCTTGGGCCATGTTGGGGGGGGGGGGCGCACCAGCCCACCTAGGGCTGGTCCCCTCCCACACTTGGCCCACGCAACCCTCTGGGGCTGGTGGCCCCACCTGGTGGACCCCCGGGACCCTCCCGGTGGTCCCGGTATGTTACAGATAGCACCCGAAACTTTTCCGGTGACCAAAATAGGACTTCCCATATATAAATCTTTACCTACGGACCATTCCGGAACTCCTCGTGACATCCGGGATCTCATCCGGGACTCCGAACAACATTCGGTAACCACATACAAACTTCCTTTATAACCCTAGCATCATCGAACCTTAAGTGTGTAGACCCTACGGGTTCGGGAGACACGTAGACATGACCGAGACAACTCTCCGGCCAATAACCAACATCGGGATCTGGATAACCATATTGGCTCCCACATGTTCCATGATGATCTCCTCGGATGAACCACGATGTCGAGGATTCAATCAATCCCGTATTCAATTCCCTTTGTCTAGCGGTATAGTACTTGCCCGAGATTCGATCGTCGGTATCCTGATACCTTGTTCAATCTCGTTGCCGGCAAGTCTCTTTACTCGTTTCGTAACACATCATCCCGTGATCAACCCCTTGGTCACATTGTGCACATTTTGATGATGTCCTACCGAGTGGGCCCAGAGATACCTCTCCGTCACACAGAGTGACAAATCCCAGTCTCGATTAGTGCCAACCCAACAGACACTTTCGGAGATACCCGTAGTGCACCTTTATAGCCACCCAGTTATGTTGTGACGTTTGGTACACCCAAAGCATTCCTACGGAATCCGAGAGTTGCACAATCTCATGGTCTAAGGAAATGATACTTGACATTAGAAAAGCTTTAGCATATGAACTACACGATCTTTGTGCTAGGCTTAGGATTGGGTCTTGTCCATCACATCATTCTCCTAATGATGTGATCCCGTCATCAACGACATCCAATGTCCATGGTCAGGAAACCATAACCATCTATTGATCAACGAGCTAGTCAACTAGAGGCTTACTAGGGACATGGTGTTGTCTATGTATCCACACATGTATCTGAGTTTCCTATCAATACAATTATAGCATGGATAATAAACGATTATCATGAACAAGGAAATATAATAATAATAACTAATTTATTATTGCCTCTAGGCCATATTTCCAACAGCCGCCCACTGCCGAGGAAGACCCGAAGACGCCTGAGGGTGGCGACGACAAGGAAATGGAGGAGCCCCCCAGCAACAAGCGCCGCAACTACGGCCACTACCATCAGGAGGATGGCCCAACTCACTTCTGCAAGGTCATCCTTGCACCGAACCTTGAGTGCATCCCCATGCCCCTGGACTTCACCAAGCACTTCGTTGCAGTGCCGACGGAGTTCAAGCTCAGGAACAACACCGGCTGCTCCTGGAAGGTGACAGTCAAGCTGATGAACGACAAGGTGACCCTGGAGCAGGGTTGGGCCACCTACGCAGCCGTTCATCAGATCAAGATCGGCTACATGGTAACGTTCAAGTTCCTCACTCCCGACACCCTCAAGGTCATCATCTTCGACGACGATGGCATTGAGGGTTTCAACAAGTGCGGGAAGCACGACGAAGCCTTCACCGCCAAGGAGAAGGGTCGGGCCACCTCTTTCGTGCGTACTATCGAGTCTGCTTTGAACATGTTTATGGTTTATGCGTTGAACTTTTATGAACTGTGGTACTGCTTATTTCTGAATTATGCTAGTTGATGTTCTGTTTATACTCTGTTGTGTTTATGATCTGTGCTGCCGAAGTGTGGTGGTAACCTCACCAACTAGCCAAAGAGGTTACCACACATTAGGCCTTGCATACAACCAAACACCATGCCTTGGGTTGTGCACTAACATACAGGCAACCAAACACCAGGCAGTGTGGTTCAGCCCATGCAGGTAAGAGGGCATGCAGGCAACCAAACAACATGCATATGGTGCATTTGAGGTTGCATTTGCATAGCCAGGTTGGGTGGAGAAGTGTATGCAATGCGGGTACTATAGCGCACGGCAACCAAACACGCCCTATACTACTGCTTGCTACTACCTGCGTCGGATGCTATACCTCTGCACCGTATCGATTTGGATCTAACGTCTGATTGCTAGCTGATCGCCTCACAAATCCTCAGGTGCTATTCTTCCTAATAATTACATACAGTAAAAATTACTTGTGTCATTATGTTTTCTATTAGGTTTGTACTGCTGTATGTATCTAGATTGCAGTACAACCTATGTTCGCATCCGCTGCTTGGCCGTACCTCGGGTCCGGTTACATCAGATCCGGACTCAATCTGACCAACGGGTGATCCAGCCGAAGAGATAGTGTGAAGCAGTACCCTAACAGCGACTTGGCTCCATGGCAACACACAAACATGGAGATTTAATTATTTTTTCCTTTTTAATTCAGCTCTTCGTCGTTCCTAATAATCCTTTTCGAAGGGTGCATAGACCTAGAGTATTTCTAACCTAATTAAATACTTTTTTCGCAAGCACGGTCCTTGTGATCTAATCTACAAACACTACTTCACGTATTAATGAATGCTAGCAGTCCAGCTAGCACTACTTCGGGCAACGATCAAAGTTCGACCGATGTTTCTTTATTTGCTTCGGTCCTCCACGATCATTGTCGTTCAGGTTTTATTTTTCTTAGCTATTTGTTTAGCACATAAATTATTATACAAGGAATATTTTCTGTTCTTTTGTGCTGCATTATTTTTGCAGAGACCCTTGTACATGGCATCGGTCTGGCCAGTCTCTCGTTTTCACCTCGGCATGTCGACCAATGTCAACATTAACCTCACGCCAAATAATCAACCTTGACTACGTCACGCCGCCACCTCAGCAATCCGATGTTGTCGTCCAGCCTGCGCTGATCACGCTAGACCAATCTCAGCGCAGCTGCAGGGAGATTTGATTTTTCTTTCTCCATTTTTTAATTAATTTTGGAGGCCGTCTACACTTTCACTAATGGTCTCACTTTCATGTGCTTCCCTGATACAATTAGCACTACCAGTTGTTTCACGTCCATCGAGATTGGATTGATTGTAACAAGCGGCTTATGTGGTACCTTTTGTATCAAGTTGTATGGGTACTTTGGGGCGGCTCTTTCACAACAATTGCTACATGCGGCACGGTGACCTGCATCGACATCCCCGGGCTGCCACTTCGCCGAACTGATCTTGGTGCCCAGGCCAAACTTACCTGATTAATTATGCAAACAATTTTCTTTCTCAATTTTTATTGTTTCTTGCTCGCACTTTTTTATGTGTGCAGGTAAGGCATTTTGACTGCGTCACGTGGTCACTTCGGTGTGCCGATGTCATCGTCGCGCCTCCCATGACCAAATTACTGCAGGCTTCACCTCGCCACAGCGTCCATGCAGTGTCACCACTTCGGAGGGCCGAGCTACCCGCTCGGCCACCTCGGGACCAGCCTGGGGGCTGGAACCCTGTCCCGCATCAATCTCGGACTGTGTCATCAATGCCGAACACATTAACCAGCTAAGTCGCTTTCATGCTCAAAGTTTTAAATTTTTAATTTGTGTTCGGTTCGACCATGCTCACATATGTTCTTTGTTAAAAGAAACTCCCTTTACCAATGTTAACTGGGGGCTCTTAAAATTTATATGAGCCGTTTTATAGTAAATGTGTTTTCTTCTTGTTCATTGCAAAGTCTTTTTCTACCACTCCTTTTTCGACTCTAGTGTATGGTCAATAGCCGGATAGCATGGCTTCTCTCTAAAGCTGCTTGAGTATAGTTCCCTAAACTGGCCTCGAAGAAGCATGCCGCCTTCGGGATAAGGAGGTTGAAGCCGATGTTAACCTACTTGGAGTTTAGAGATCGGATGTGTCATGTTAAAGCATGACAGAAGTACAAAAAACTTTAAGACGAATTTTTGGATTGGCACCAAAAACTTGATTTAGTTCGGGCGTAAAGCTATTACTGAAGTTTTTTGGTTTTCCAAGCCTATGGCACTTTTAACCTATTTGTGTATTTCCATCATAAGTCTCGCAGTGCAATGTCGGACACCTTTAGAGATTCGACAATATCAATAGGGGGCTGCAACTAGAGCCAAACCCATCAAAAGCCAAGGTAATTCATGGAGTCCTCGGCAAAAACAATCTCGGATATTGCTATATATGGATCGGTTTCGAATTGTGTCTTCGGTCAATAGTTGGGTTGCCCGGCTCCTGTGCTTGCCTCCTATGTTCCGCTTTATTCGGCTAGGTGCGCAAAGGGAGAACCATTGTGATTGTGCTTCCAGCTCAAATAGTTAAGCGTCTCAGTGGAGAAAGCCGAATACTGACTGTCACAATGAGCATAAAATGGTCAGCGATTCGATGACTGTGTCAAACTATAGATCGACTGAAGTGTTAATGGCTTGACCTCGGCTGGCGCCGAACACTAACCGGGGGCTCGTAGCTAGCTTCCCCAATTTAAGCTCCTACGAATAAGTGAAAGTTATAAAGTCCGCATCCCTGATTGCCTCGTTTCCACTAACACAACCGCCTCCGGGCACTGAGACGTCGGCTAAGGGTTGTTTTGTTATTGCGGAAACACCCTGCGTAGCATCTACAAATGGATGGAAGCCGACAATGGGCCACTTTCCAATGATAAATGGCCGCAACAGAGTCAAAATAAACATATCCTCAGCGTTTGTATTTAGTTTACAAGTGCCGCCTTCCGTAATCATCGTTATAAAGCCATAAATATGCATCAAATTTGACTTGGGATTTTGGCCAAGCTAGGTTGCCTGGCTCCTGTGTTTAACCCTACGTTCCCAATTTTTCGGCTAGGGGGGAAAGGGATCACCTCTGTGATTGCTACTACCGAGCCATCCGAGTTAGTACCTCAGACTAGGTGAAGCCGAAAGCTAGCTATCTTAAGAATATAATTGGTCGGCCACGATGGAAGTGAAAATTTAGGTTCACTAAAACCACACAGAGTTTGAGACCTTTCCCCAAACTAAATCCTCAATATTTTCCTCGCACATTGTTCGGAGGTGAGGTTTCATGATCATGACCAGCTGACTATCCAAAATTTTCAATCAAACGGATATCGATCCTTAATTCGGCCACTCGTGCCCACATTAAGGCTCGGGGGCTACTAGGCTTCGCGCTTATCATTTACAAATATCAAAGGGGCACATTGATCCCCTGATCTGGTGTGGCCACCCGACCAGTGGCTCGGGGGCTACTGCATTGCCTACTCAATGCAGAAAATTCAAAGTGTTCAGTGTTCGGCTTGACCGAGCTATGGGCACACGCGTCTTCGGACAACAATAGGTACCATCTGGGACTTATCTGGCATGAAGCCAATATATTACGGCAACTTCTCAATACCCTCTTTCAAGGTCCCGTCTGCCGATCACTATTACCTCTAATATATTACACTGCTTTTCTATCCCTACGTATGTTGCCAAGCTAGGAGTTTACCCTCAGGCCGATTTCATGGATTGATCTGAGTCTCAGGGGCTACTAGGATCAGCGGTTTCATGTTTTCCTTCAGGTTCATCTCTAGTTTTACACCGACACACACCTTGAGGGCTACTGGTTATGAATATCAACAGTGAATAAATTGCACCGATCGGAAACAATTTCATAAAATCAGCTCATGACCAAGGTGGTAAACCACCTCGGATGTAGTCCGGCATAAAGCTTGGATACAAGTGGCTGGCTCCATAGAGGGCGTTTCCAGCATTAAGCTTGGCTAATCTTCTTCAACTTTTTCGAACCAAGGTGATCTATGATACCTTGGATACAGTCTGGCATTGGATCTCGGATACAGTCCGGCATTGGAGCTCGGATACAGTCCGATGTTGGAGCTTGGATGCAGTCTGGCGTTGGAGCCCGGACGCAAGAGGACATCGTCGCATGGGAAACACTTCAAACCCGGGGTGTGGCATAAAAAAATAACAAGGAATTGATAAAGGCCGGAAACTTAAAAGGCTCCTCGGATGCCCGAAGTGTGAACTCTTCGGATTTAGCTCGGCAATCCTCAAGATCAAAGATGGGAAGATTTGTTAAACCAGTTTCCAAGACCGTCGTCCAAAGATGAAGAACAGTTCGGAAGAATCGAGGACCGTCCCCAACTTGAAGAGCGGTTCAGGGGGCTACTGACGGTGTCCTGGACTAGGGGGTACTCACCACGTCATCTCCCGACCTATTGGTTCAGGCCGAGGACCCCCATGGCGGTTCACTCATGGGCCACTTCGAGCAGCCCATGCCACATACAAGGAGGATTCCACAAGACTTGGTGCACAAGACAAGGACTCTTCTAAACCCTAGGCCTCTGGTACATTATATAAACTGAGGCCAGGCTAGTCAATAGGGGGACTCATATTCATTAGAAGAATCTCGTGGTAGACACATATACTATGTACTATCCCTCATATGAATACAATCAAAAGCAGGACGTAGGGTTTTACCATCATCAAGAGGTCCCGAACCTGGGTAAAACTTGTGTCCATGTTACAATCGCTCCAAGACGCCTAGCTTAGGACCCCTACTATGAGACATGTCGGATTTCACACCAACATGGGCCACCTAGTCTATAGCTTGAGCTCGGCTCCATATCTTCAACTTGTAGGGAAACTGGTCGATAGAGAGTGTTACTATATTCCGAAGAAATCCAGCACACGCTGGGCGCACATTTGGGATACCATTCCTGGAATCTCTTTCTCAAAGAAACTTGCTTCTCTTATCAGTTCTTAAATATAACTGGCTTCTCTTATCAGTCGATTTGTTTTTTAAGCTGTAGGTTCCTGTTGTTTCGAAAGCTCATATCAGTGGGTTCTACTGTGGAAGAGAATTATTCCGCCCCGCATGCATGCACAAACAACTCCTCGGTCGATCTCGCCAGTTGCCCTAACTAACTAAAACCGCTCGCCGTGTGTTCCCGGATTAGATCCTCCGCGGAGCGAACTAAACCCACCCTCGTGCGCGAGGTAGATCTCGTCTCCACACCTTCGTCCACCCCATGGTGTAGCCGTAAGTTCGTGTGGATTGACCGATTGATCGATGAGACTAGGGCAATGAGCTTATACGAACACAATCCAAATCCTTCGACGGGAACTAATAACAAGGCAATGAAACTAAACTGAGGTCTAAACCGACTCGAACTCACAGAGTCGGGATCGGTAACTAATAGTGCTGCTAACTAATACTAATATATAGAAATAGATATCTAGAAATAGAAACGAACTAATATATAGATAATCGAAATTGAAAAGAACTGTCTATCCCAATGCCTAAATTTTTTACCATGTTTAGTAGCTTTTCAATGGCTTCTCTTGCCTTACCAGGAATGAGTGGTCTAACACTACAAGAAATATGTCAACTTGCGACCATCACTATTGGTCGCTGAATGGTCACTGTTTTTTATTTGCGACCTTTCTGTGACAAAAAACAGATGGTCAAAAGCTGACCATCTTTAATGGAAATTATCGACCTTCTTTGCGATAAGGTCGTTGAAGGCAACGGCCAAAACAAAACATCGTTGGTCCTACGACTTTCTATTTTCCTCGCTAGCTATCTGCCCAGGCCACGTCGGATCCGACGTGGCAAGCTGACGTGGCAAACTTGTAACCAAATGAAAAGGTCGTTGATAAGAATCAGCCAGGTCCAGTTCAGTGTTTTACATGGGCCGAGCCCAACAATTCAGCTTTTTTAATATATATGTTTTCTGTTAATTTTCGCTAGCTACATGGGCCTAGCGCAACAATTTGGCCTTTTTATTTTCTGGGTCATGGCCTTTTTGTAAACCATTTTATTAAGCCTATTTTTTTGGTTTTTCAAAAATACACAATGTTCCGGTCCACCATAGTTTGGGCCACAGCCTTTTTAGAGCCCAAATATTATCAAGTAGAACATTTGGACTTTTTCATTCACAGATTTCAATTTACACATTTGAACAACAAAAAATCAATAAATCTCAATTAACTGATTAAACCCAGAAATCATCCAGTCAAATACTCACAAGAGCACATACACGTCTGCACGTCCAACAAGTGCACATACAATCAAAAACAGATACACAAGCACCAAAACTTGGTGGCTACATCAACTAAAACTATGCCGCGCATCTCCAAGCTTTTTCTGATCTTCTGTCACAGCAGCAGCAGCCTCGACGACATTAGATCCTGATCTAGATAAGCTATTCGTGAAATACACTGGAAGTAAATAATATTCTTTCAAGAGGATAAAATTTATACATACATGCCCAAATGCCCCAGTTCAGTAAACACTAAGCATGGCATAACAAAACTTCCAACAACTTGAATGCAACAGATTAACCTGATGTTGTTCTACAATAGTAATCTATACATACCTGCATGGCTGCATGGTACATTGGTACAAAGTTTAGGTAATGAAATGAACATCACTATAATACTCACCTAAAGAAAATTCCTATTCTACTACCACGACCATCCATTAAACTAACAATACTAGTAACTGCACAAAGACTAACATCCAAGGCAGGAGACAATTATGACAATTTTGGCAAGTTGGAGAAATCGTTTAATCAGTTTTGGTATAGTTAGGTTATGAGCCAAAATAGACCAAGCAAAAAAAGCAGTAATTGGTGATGCATGAGCATGAATATGGTACAGAATTAAGCATATTAACTTTAAGATTTGGGCCTTCCAACTTTACTGGTCATACATACATATACAGAATTGAGCATGAATCATTGGTCTTAGTTGTATATGAGACTAGTTGGGGTGTGTATTCTAAGCTCCAAGTAGGTTATAGAAGAAACTGAAGATGAAGCGTATATAATAGACTAAAACATCAAATAGAAACCCAAAAACTAAATACGAGTATAACAAGAAGGATTACAACAGGTTCGATTCAATCAATTTCCAAAGCATTGAATCAGTAGCATAAGCATGTAACCACAACATAAGCATTTAACAAATAGCAGCGTGAGCATAAGCATTAAATCTGCAGCAACAACACAAGCAGCACCACTGTCGGTGTCAAAACCGGCGGATCTCGGGTAGGGGGTCCCGAACTGTGCGTCTAGGCGGATGGTAACAGGAGACAAGGGACACGATGTTTTTACCCAGGTTCGGGCCCTCTCGATAGAGGTAAAACCCTACTCCTGCTTGATTAATATTGATGATATGGGCAGTACAAGAGTAGATCTACCACGAGATCAGAGAGGCTAAACCCTAGAAGCTAGCCCATGGTATGATTGTTGTTCATCCTACGGACTGAAACCCTCCGGTTTATATAGGCACCGAAGAGGGTTAGGGTTACACAAAGTCGGTTACAATGGTAGGAGATCTACATATCCGTATCGCCAAGCTTGCCTTCCACGCCAAGGAAAGTCCCATCCGTACACGGGACGAAGTCTTCAATCTTGTATCTTCATAGTCCAGAAGTCCGGCCAAAGGTGATAGTTCGGCTATCCGGACACCCCCTAATCCAGGACTCCCTCAGTAGCCCCTGAACCAGGCTTCAATGACGACGAGTCCTGCGTGCATATTTTCTTCGGCATTGCAAGGCGGGTTCCTCCTCCGAATACTTCATAGAAGATTTTGAACACAAGGATAGTGTCCGGCTCTGGAAAATAAGTTCCACATACCACCGTAGAGAGAATAATATTTACACAAATTCAATCTGCTGACGTATTCTATGGCGTGACATCACACCACGGCCAAGCCTTTATTCGAATCGTTCTTACTGTCCCACCTCAGCGCGTTCAGCGAGGCAGTTTCCTTGGCACGTCTTGTCAAAGTAGAGATCGTGTCCCCTTATTCCGGGATTCTCATCAATACGGGCGTGGGTAACCCAAACGCGCCATTGATTACGGCGCTTGGGAGATAAGCAAGTTTTACCAGGCTGGTGGGGACGCATAGCTTCGTCCGCCCATATAAGGGGATAAGTATCCACCTTTTTACCTACGCCTTCTTCCTCCTTTGCTCATCCATTTCCGCGCACTCGAGCTCCAGCGCCCAAGTCCACACATCCCACCTCGACCTTCTCCAACCATGTACGGAGCGGGAGGCAGGTGGATGGCCTCCTCCATCATGGAGGGGCAAATCAAAAAGCTGAGGAAAGCCGGATACCTGTCCAACGACATCGCGCACCGGCTCCCAGATGAGGGGCAGCTCATCCCCACCCCCAGGCCCCATGAGAGGGTCGTGTTTCTCCCCCATTTCCTCCGCGGACTGGGCTTTCCTCTTCACCCATTTATCCGGGGGCTCATGTTCTACTACGGCCTGGATCTTCACGATCTGGCCCCGAACTTTATCCTCAACATCTCAGCGTTTATCGTCGTGTGCGAGGTCTTCCTCTGCATCCAGCCCCACTTCGGCTTATGGCTGAAGACTTTCAATGTCAAGCCGAAGGTTGTGGGCGGCTGGCAAGCAGAGTGCGGAGGCGCCATTGTGGGCAAGATGGCCAACGTCACATGGCTCGAGGGCTCCTTTGTGGAAACCATCAAAGGATGGCAATCGGGGTGGTTCTACATCACCGAGCCGCGTGACCCTGAATGAGCAGCGCCCCCCGAGTTCCGATCTGGCATCCCCACATGGCTCACCTCATGGAAAGAGACGGGCCTGTCGTGGGGTAATCCGGAAGAGGCGACCGGACTCCAAACCTGCGTCCAGAACCTGATGGACAAGAAGGTTAAACTCGTTAACGTAGTCCAGTTCATGCTCTTCCGCCGGATCCTCCCGTGTCAATGGCGGGCTTTTAATCTGTGGGAATTCAACCCGGCCCAGCACCAAACTCTGTCCAGGCTCTTCGACACAACGCACGAAGATGCTTGGAAGGTGCTTTTCAAGAGCTCCGAGGTTCACCCTCCCACTACCGAGGATCGCGGATTCTGCGCGAAGCGCCAAGCCAGCGCGGTAAGCTTTAGTTTACCCATGACAGGGTACTTGTTTTTCATAGTTTGACTCTATGCGGGATCTAAACTCCCATTCCTTTAACAGGACTGGCAGAAGAAGGCCGGATAGATCGACTGTCCGGCTCCTTTGCTCGAAGGCCCAGCAGACGCACGCTTGACGAAGCTGCTGGTCCCGGCACCTCACGTGGTGCCGGAGAAGAAGGCCAAGAAGAAGGCCGCGGGAACTCGAAGGAGATCCCGGCGCCTGGTGGTGTCGGACACATTGCTCGACGACCCCGAAGCATGCTCCTCCTCTGAAGATGAGGAGGAGGAAGAATAAGCCTCTCACCCTCCAACGGGGGGAGGAAAGAAAAGGAAGGCCGCCCCAACTGGGGAGGCCAGAGGGTCCAAGAAGGGGAAGACCCTTCTTCCGGACTACGCCAAAGACGGCGGAGAGGAGTGGCCAACCAGGGCCAAGCCCCTGGCAACATCGTAAGTATCCGGATACCAGAATAACTCATGGCGTTCCTTTAGTGCATAGTACCTTCTGATGCCGAATATAATTATGCAGTCCGCCCAAGGCCCAGCTCGACGCTTCGTCAAGCGGATCCCTTGATCCGTCGAATATGAATAGTCTTTCACTCCCGGCCGCTACCTCCCCTCACCCCACGGATGATGCCGAGGTGGAGTCACAAAAGGGGACGGGCCAGGAGGAGGCAGCCCTAGAGGCGCCACAAGGCGACCTTCTGGAGCCCAGGCGCAAAGGGGGCAAAACCCCACAAGGCTCTAAGTCCGGTCCTGGGCCGGACGCCGCACCGGAACCTTCAGTGGTTCCGAAGTCCGGTAGGCGGCCCCTTCGTAAGAAGGGCAAGCCTAGGACGTCGGTGGCCTCCGTCCAACCGGAGGCACCGGACAATTTGCTGGAGGTGCTTAACAGTGCCTCCATCGACGAGGAGCACCGCACTATTATGAGTGCGGTGATCCAGAAGGTTCAGTCCGCCAAGAGCGGGCTGATAGAAGCCTGTGCCAGCCTTCTAACAGGCTTTGAGGTATGTATGTAAAACATGTGAAAATGTTACCGCATAGACAGTAGCCCCTGATGCTCAGTTTGGTGTTCGGAAAGAAAAGTCGGACTAAGGATCTAAAAAGATATACGCAGGAGTCTAACATAAAAAATGTCAATATGGGAATGCAGGCCGCGCTGCTGACCTCTGCCACACTGACTGCGGAGGTCGATGCATTAAAGCAGAGCCTCGAACGGTCTGAGAACGAGCTCGGCCTTGCCAAGAAGCAGCTCGAGGACAAGGAAGTTAGGTAGTGCCTTATGTAAGTGTATATAAAAATACCTGGTTGCAAATAGTGACAGGACCAACGTGAATGTGACAGGGGCCACAACCGAGGTGGCGACCCTAAAGGAAGAGCTGTCCAGGGCCGAAGATAATGCATCCATCGAGCGCACCGAGCGAGAGAAACAAGAGGCGCGGGTGGCGTAGGTGTGGCAAGGGATCAATGCTCTCGTGAAAAAACACGAGAGTTTAGAGCTTGACTCAAAGACGCGAGAGTCCGAGCTTGCCTCGGCACTTGAAAGTGCCAAATCTGCCAAGGCCGAAGCCCAAAGAGCCCTCCAGGAGATTGAGGCGATGAAAAAGATAGCGGCGGGTAAGGCATTCTTTATGCAAAGCAAGCATGTGAAAGTGAATTACGTGTTACTTACCCGAATCCGGAGCTCTCCAGGAGCATTCGCAGATCTGCCCTGCAGTGTGTCCGACGCCGCCGCATTCTACCGAGCCGAAGAAGGGAGCTCGATGGAGAAGGTGTTCTGGTCCCAGTATGCTGAGGCCGGACACCCGGTGCCCTTGAGCGACCAGCTGAAGCAGCTGGTCGAGCTCCATAAGGTAGCCGAACAGGCCATGAAGGGCCTTATAGGCCGGCTGTGGCCTGGGGAGGTCCTGCCTGAGAGCAACTTCAGGCTGGTGAGGCGGCTGGTGGATGCCTGTCCCTGGCTTGAAGTCATCAAGCGCTCCGTCTGCATTGAAGGTGCCCGTAGGGCCCTTGCCCGTGCTAAAGTGCACTGGGGCAAGATGGACGCTGAGAAGCTTGTGACAGACAGACCATCGCCGGGCAAGGAGTATCGCAAGTCCGAGATGTATTATGAGGGCGTCCTGAAGGGTGCCCGCCTTATAGCGGGTGAATGCTCCAAAGATGTAATTTTTGAGTAAACTCGCATTTGTTATCCTGTACGCTGAAAACTTGTTCATATGCGCTAAGCAACGGTTGTGAATTTAAAATATTACCTTTTGTGCGGCCGTTTATTAAATTTGAGAGATGGCGAGTCGTTGGCTTCTACCCCCATGCCACGAGTGTTGGGGTGTTCGGGATAAACTTGAGCGCTCTTTTTCCCATTCTTGGGTCCTTCGAGTGAGGCGCTCAACGCAACGAACGAGGCAACCAGACTATAATGCTTGAACACTCTCACTTAGCCATAGAATTCTATAATTTTAAATTTCGGCAAAGCCCCTGGTATTTGGAAGACCGAGTTCGGGGCGCTATCCACGCCTGGGCCGGACAAAGCCGACTCCTCGCTCTAAGCGGCATAAGTCTTTAGGGACTCAAAAACCTCTCGAACAGCGACCGGCTCTCGCCCTATCATGACGGTCAGTTTTAGCTTTCTCAACTGAGGTGCTTAACCCAGCTCAACCGGGGCACAACCGCAGTGGTTCTCCCAGAGCTACCTTAGCCGATATAACGGAACGTAATGTACCAAAACATGGGAGCCAGGCAAACCCAACTATTGACCCAAGACATGATTCGGAGCCGATGCATATAATGCTATAAGTTTGGGGTGCCGAACTTGTGAAAGTGTTCGGACTTATCACACCATATTTTGGGGTACTTAAGCCCCTGGTGTATTTGGCCGTACCAAAGTGTACGGGTGCAACATGTCATAAGTGAACATATATAGATAAAAAAGGAATGCAATAATAAGCAGAAGCTATGTATTGTTTATTTAAAAAGGCTGCAATAAAATCAGAACGATACAAATAGTGCGATAAGCAATGGATGGGACTATTTGACATGTCCCCCTCCAGGGGCGAGCTGCGGGATGATATGTGAAACAAGTATACTGCTCGTTATAGAGACCACCTGGACACTCGATGTAGCTTTCTGCTTCCCTGGCTGTTGCATCGTGTGTTCGGCGATTCTACTGCCGGATAGGGCTTCTTGAGAAAGGAATCCTGAAAGTAAGAGAAAAAAGAATGACACAATTGGTAGCCCCTGGTGCGGTTAAGCCGTCTTCTGGGCCTGCCGTGGTCATGCCTGTCGTGGTTCTAAGTCTGACAGTAGAGTGGGGGGTAGGTATGGAGAGGCAAGGTCCTAGCTATGGAGAAGTTGTAAACACAAGAGATGTACGAGTTCAGGCCCTTCTCGGAGGAAGTAAAAGCCCTACGTCTCGGAGCCCGGAGGCGGTCGAGTGGATTATGTGTATATGACTTACAGGGTGCCGAACCCTTCTGCCTGTGGAGGGGGGTGGCTTATATAGAGTGCGCCAGGACCCCAGCCAACCCACGTAATGAAGGGTTTAAGGTACATTAAGTCCGGGGCGTTACTGGTAACACCCCACATAAAGTGTCTTTACTATCATAAAGTCTACTTAATTACAGGCCGTTGCAGTGCAGAGTGCCTCTTGACCTTCTGGTGGTCGAGTGAGTCTTCGTGGTCGAGTCCTTCAAGTCAGTCGAGTGAGTCCCTCGTAGGTCGACTGGAAGGTGATCTCTTCTAAGGGTGTCCTTGGGCAGGGTACTTAGATCAGGTCTGTGACCCTACCCTAGGTACATGACTCCATCATTAGCCCCCGAATGGATTGAGGCCCGAGTGATGAAGGAGTTG
The DNA here is from genome assembly GCF_018294505.1 of Triticum aestivum. Classification (NCBI taxonomy): domain Eukaryota; kingdom Viridiplantae; phylum Streptophyta; class Magnoliopsida; order Poales; family Poaceae; genus Triticum; species Triticum aestivum. The sequence continues at coordinate 65,839,384 of NC_057813.1, forward strand.
ATGTTGTTTCCGATTAGCCTTCGCGTACTGGTCGTGCGTTGTTTTGAACCAAAAAATCTCTTTGTTGATAGTGAACAACTTTTCTTCAGTCGACTCGATCCATTCTTTTCCTCCGTCGAGTGATCTTTTGGACTTCGCCAATTTCCGAGCGACGGATCGCAGGAAATCCCGCGTCTGGCAAACCGATCTGCCGTTCGCGGATTCCGCGGGATGCGAAATTTGGGGAAGCGCGTGAAGCGGGGCGGACCACGGTGTTCGGACGGGACAGGGCATAGACGCCTCGATCCCCGCGCCGCTTTTTTCGCCACGTATCGCGTCCGTGTAACTGTTCAGGATATGATTAGATCGACCGGGCCCACCTGTCATCCACTCGGAAGGGATCTTATAAATGCGCCCAGCGAGGGTTTTTTGAACAGTGCCTCATCATTCTCCCTCTGTTCCCTTCGTCTCCGCCCAACGCGCTCGCTCTCGCCTCCGCACAACCTCTCCTTGCGCGTCCCGCCGGCAGCCATGGTTAAGGAGAAGACGGCGGCATTGGAACGTGCGAAGAAGGCGTCGGCGACGGAGAAGGCGAAGGGGAGATCCACCAGTCATGGCGGGTCTTCGTCTAGATCTCGCCTGCCGAAAGTCTGGGTCCAGGGAGATTGGATCCAGTCGACCATCACGGAGAAGGATCTCCTCGACATGGCCAACGAGGGCCTCATCCCCCATGGAGCTGCGAGGCTTCTGGGGAAAGAGTGGCAGCCCCAGCCGGAAGAGGGTGAGTGCGTGCTTCTGGCTACCCATGTCGACCGCGGATTTTCTTTGCCGCCGAGCATTTTCTTCCGTGGTTTCTTGAACTTTTTTGGAGCGCAACTCCACCACTTCACCCCGAATTCCATCGCCTATCTTGCCGCGTTTGTGTCCATGTGTGAGAGTTTCCTGGGTTGTCGACCGCATTGGGGTTTGTTCAAGCACATATTCACGTGTCGCTCTCAAACCGTGAAGAAGGCGAGCCCAGGCGATGAAAAAACCCGAGTTGTCCAAATGTGTGGGGGTCTGGGGTCCAGATGAGGAATAAGAGCACCTTCCCAGCCATGATATTTCCCGAGTCAGTCAGAGGCTGGCAGTCGACCTGGTTCTACTGCCAGGATCAGTCGACGCCGGGGCAGTCGAGTGGACTCCCTCAGTTCAACATGGGCCGAGTGAACAAGCCTCCTCTCTGAAGGTGATTCCGGAGGAGAAAGCTGACGTGAAGATGCTGATGGAGCGTGTAGTTCAGTTGGTTCGGGAGGGAGTGACGGGTATGGATCTCATGGAGGTTTTTCTTAGGCGTCGTATCCAGCCTCTTCAGTTCCGGAGCCATTGCATGTGGTTGTACTGCGGGACTGAGGATGTGACTCGGGTCAATCCATAAGTAGTCGACGATGCCACTCTGGAAAGGTGGATGGCCGCTGTTACTGGGAACAAGGATAACCCTCGCGGAGCCAGAAGGATTCCTCCACTCGACTGCCACAGTGATCCAAACAAGGTATGTCATTGTATTCTCGTTGCATTTATTTCTGTTTTCTCTGCCGATCGGTCGACTGATCTTTGTCTTGATGTCTATCAGGCCCTCACTGAGCTGTACTCGATGCCCAATGGAGCACAGGCTCCGACCGAGGAGGGAGAAGCGAGCGGGGGCGAGAGCCAGGAGGAGGAGTGGGACTCGGACGCCGCTGAGGATGATGATGATGATGATGACGATGATGATGATGATGAGGAGGGCGAGGAAGAGGAGGAGGAGGAGGTCGCACCACCGCGCTCGGAAAGGCGGTCGAAACTTGTCCATGACCCTGCGACTGAATGTGGCAAGGGGGTTGCGACTGTTACACAGTCGACCAAGCGTCCTCGGACCACCTCTCCGGCGCCGACTGAAAAGGCATCGAAGCAGCCCAGGGCGGCCCCGTCAAAGCCGACCAAGCACCTGCCAAAGATGAAGGTGTCCATCCCCACCATATCAGGGTAATCATGTTGCTTAAGCCTTCTTGTTTTGTGTGAACTGTATCTCTGGTTGGCGCTGGAGTTAGTCGACTGACTCTTTGGAGATGCAGTGCTGCTACTTCTGAGACCTCAGCCCGGGCTGACGATCATGAGATGGAGGACGCATCAACCTCAAAACCTGGTACGATACTCTTAACCCCGTTTCTAGTCGACTGACTCATGATCTCTAATTCTGATTCTTTTCTATAGCTCCATCCAATGTTGTTATCACTCTCCCTGATGATGATGAAGATGAGGAACCGCTGAAGCACAGAATGAGAAGGAAAGCGTCTGCCAGCAGGGTGCCCCAGGATGTGACGGTGCCTGAGACTCTGGTCGTGGAGGAGGAGAACACCACTCGACACACTGTGTCCTTCGCAGATCCACTGACGAGTGCTGTGCAGCCCTCCCTCTTCACGACGCACCATGTCCCAGAGGACCAAGCTGGCGCCGCAAAGGAGGCGATACGCCAGGCAGGGATCATGATGGAGCAGTTGAAGACCATCCGGGATGCGAGCCAGGCAGCTTACGACGCCAGTTCCGCCCTTCAAAGCAATGTTCAGGTCAGTCGACCACCGCTTGTTTTCTTTCCAGAATTTATAGTAATCACCCACTGGGTGTGTCGATTTAAACTCCGTGTTAGCGGGGGCACGCTGAGTGCACCCGCTGGGTGTAGTCCCCAAGGCTAGGGTCGACTGCTGGCGGTCAGCCTTAGGCTTTGAATTTCAGTCTTTCCGTCATTCGACTATGGCGAATGGATTTCGCAAACCGGTGGGGGCACGCTGAGTGCACCCACTGGGTGTAGTCCCCGAGACTGTGGTCGACTGCTTGCAGTCGATTACAGTCTTAAAGAATATCTCTCTCTTTTTTTTTGAGGTCGACTGGTCGACTCTGTCTTCAATAGGATTAGTGGGGGCACGCTGAGTGCACCCACTGGGTGTAGTCCCCAAGGCTAAGGTCGACTGCTGGCAGTCGGCCTTAGGCTTTATAATTTCAGTCTTTCCGTCATTCGACTATGGCGACTGGATTTCGCAAACCGGTCGAATGCTTGGATTCGGCTGTAGTCTTAGAAACGCGCGATTTTTCCTTTTCCACCCGGAAGTGAATTATCTTTGACATTTAGTCGATTGGTTCTTCGCAGAACTCCTGTGACCTTGCGGCTCGCTACACTGAACTGGAAAACAAGCACATTCAGCTCGAGCTGAATTTGAAGCTGGTTCAGGAGAATCTGACGAAGGCAAAGGAGGAGACCGAATGTATGTTTGGTGAGACCTCGACGACTGCTTTTTCCCTTCATTTTGTTTCAAAATCTGATCTTGCTGTAACTTGCAGGTAAGGTGAGGGAGGCCCAAAGGAAAAAAGACCTTGAACTAGCTAAGAAGATCAAGCTTGTTGACGAGAAGTTAGCTTCAGTCGCAAAGCTTGAGCAAGAAAATGCTACTCTGAAAGCTGTTCTTGGGAAGAAAAATGATCTGGAGGTCTTCCTGAGTGGTCTTGCCAAGAAGCTGTTTCTTATGCTTGAAGGTAAACCTTCAACAATCATTTACAACTGTGGTTTTTTTTTCATTCGACCATTGCCTTGACTCGGTGATCGTCCTTGCAGAATTTTGTCAAAACTTTGAAGAAGAGACTAGCCGGCTGGAACCAAACCTTGACCCCGTCAATTCTCCGGTGAACGACGAAGTTGCCATGAATGTTTTCCGACTGGAGTCCCGTGTTGCAGCTGCCGTGGACTATCTTGCAAGGCTGAAGGTCGCCACATCTCGCATCGACTCAACGCTCTGGCCCGGGGAGACACTCCAAAACGACCTCGAGTCGCTGATGGCTCGTTTGAACGCTGTCCCTGGTCGAGTGCAGGAGTGGAAAAAGTCCTCGGCTCGGTGTGGTGCAGATGTTGCTCTGTGTCTGGCCCGAGTCCACTGCAAAGATGCGCGAGAAGACAAGCTGGCTGCCCTCCGGGTGGCCAACACCAAGAAACACGACTTCAGGTCCTTTATGGAAACTTTCCTTGCTGCTGCCACTCGGATCGCAGATGGAATTGATCTTGATGAGTTTGTTGCACCTTCCAGCCCTCCACAGGAGGGGTAAAAAACTTCTTCTAAGATCGACGCTTTAAATTTGCCTCGGTATGCCGAGTGGAGTTGTAACCGATAAACCTTAACAGGCTTAGCGCCTGAGCACTTTCGGTTCCTTTAGGTATCGATCTGAACTTGAATTTGGTGTTTGAACATGATTGCTTTTGGCTCGAAATGTCTTTTGCAGGTTCAAAGCAAGACGCTCACTGCAGTTGACTTATTCCTTAATCCACTTAGGCGAGCGCTGGGCTGCAGCTAAGCCTCCCGAGTGAGAGGTTTGCTCTTCACTCGATAGGATTTTTATATCTTAGGCAAGCACTGGACTGCAGCTAAGCCTCCGAGTGAGAGGTTTGCTCTTCACTCGGTAGGATTTTGATAACTTAGGCGAGTACTTGGACTGCAGCTAAGCCCCCGAGTGAGAGGTTCGCTCGTCACTCGGTAGGATTTCTATATCTTAGGCGAGCACTGGGCTGCAGCTAAGCCCCCCGAGTGAGAGGTTTGCTCTTCACTCGGTAGGATTTTTATATCTTAGGCGAGCACTGGGCTGCAGCTAAGCCCCCGAGTGAGAGGTTTGCTCTTCACTCGGTAGGATTTTGATAACTTAGGCGAGCACTGGGCTCCAGCTAAGCCCCCGAGTGAGAGGTTTGCTCTTCACTCGGTAGGATTTTTATAACTTAGGCGAGCACTGGGCTGCAGCTAAGCCCCCGAGTGAGAGGTTTGCTCTTCACTCGGTAGGATTTTTGTATCTTAGGCGAGCACTGGGCTGCAGCTAAGCCCCCGAGTGAGAGGTTTGCTCTTCACTCGGTAGGATTTTTATAACTTAGGCGAGCACTGGGCTGCAGCTAAGCCCCCGAGTGAGAGGTTTGCTCTTCACTCGGTAGGATTTTTGTATCTTAGGCGAGCACTGGGCTGCAGCTAAGCCCCCGAGTGAGAGGTTTGCTCTTCACTCGGTAGGATTTTTATATCTTAGGCGAGCACTGGGCTGCAGCTAAGCCTCCGAGTGGAAGTCTGGCTTACCACTCGGTAGGATTTTCATAACTTAGGCGAGCACTGGGCTGCAGCTAAGCCCCCGAGTGAGAGGTTTGCTCTTCACTCGGTAGGATTTCTATATCTTGGGCGAGCACCGGGCTGCAGCTAAGCCCCCGAGTGAGAGGTTTGCTCTTCACTCGGTAGGATTTTTATATCTTAGGCGAGCACTGGGCTGCAGCTAAGCCCCCGAGTGGGAGGTTTGCTCTTCACTCGGTAGGATTTTTATATCTTAGGCGAGCACTGGGCTGCAGCTAAGCCTCCGAGTAGAAGTCTGGCTTACCACTCGGTAGGATTTTGATAACTTAGGCGAGTACTTGGACTGTAGCTAAGCCCCCGAGTGGAAGTCTGGCTTACCACTCGGTAGGATTTTCATAACTTAGGCGAGTACTTGGACTGCAGCTAAGCCCCCGAGTGGAAGTCTGGCTTACCACTCGGTAGGATTTTATTTAATCTTAGGCGAAACGGATTCGCAGCTAAGCCTCTGAGTGGGAGTCTGGCTTACCACTCGGTAGGATTTTATTTAATCTTAGGCGAAACGGATTCGCAGCTAAGCCTCCAAGTGGGAGTCTGGCTCACCACTCGGTAGGATTTTTACAAACTTAGGCGAAACGGATTCGCGGCTAAGTCACCCACTGAGGGGAAAATTTTATTGGACAAAATAAAAAGTGACAAAAATTATGGAGGAACTATGACACTATTATTTTGAGATACATGAACTATAGAAGTACTTTATTGCAACTCATCCGAGTGATAAACTTAAGTGTAAAATGGGCGGAGTAGTTCCGCGTTCCAAGCTCGGGGCTCGTCGATATTATGTTCGACGTTGTAAAGACGGTACGCCCCGTTGTGGAGAACTTTGGTGACGATGAAGGGTCCTTCCCAAGAAGGAGCAAGCTTGTGTTGTTTCTTCTGATCCACTCAGAGAACTAAATCTCCTTCCTGGAAGGCTCGACCCCTCACATTTCTGGCGTGGAAACGACACAAGTCTTGTTGGTAGATGGTCGACCGGATCAGAGCCATCTCCCTTTCTTCCTCTAAAAGGTCGACTGCGTCCTGCCGCGCTTGTTCAGCTTCTGCTTCGTTGTAGATTTCAACCCGAGGAGCATTGTGGAGAAGATCACTCGGCAAGACTGCTTCAGCTCCGTAGACCAGGAAGAATGGAGTTCTTCCGGTCGACCGATTAGGTGTGGTCCGCAGTCCCCAAAGCACCGAGGGAAGTTCATCGACCCAAGCTCCAGCTGCATGCTTGAGATCACGCATCAGTCGGAGTTTCAATCCCTTGAGAATCAGGCCATTGGCTCGCTCTGCTTCTCCATTCGTCTGCGGATGTGCGACCGAAGCGTAGTCGACTTGTGTGCCTTGAGAGTTGCAGAAATCCCTGAATTCTTCCGAGTCAAAGTTCGACCCATTATCCGTAATGATGCTGTGCGGGACTCCATATCTGAATATCAGTTCCCTGATGAAGCTAACAGCAGCACCGGCGTCAAGGTTCTTGATTGGTTTAGCCTCAATCCACTTGGTGAACTTGTCGACTGCCACCAGTACATGCGTGAAGCCACTTCGCCCTGTTCTCAAAGGACCGACCATGTCCAACCCCCATACTGCGAAAGGCCAGACGAGTGGAATGGTCTTCAGAGCTGATGCAGGCTTGTGCGACATATTCGAGTAGAACTGACATCCCTCGCACTTATCCACTATTTGCTTTGCCATCTCATTCGCCTTTGGCCAGTAAAATCCGGCTCGGTATGCTTTGGCCACGATGGTCCGAGAGGACGCATGATGACCACAGGTTCCCGAGTGGATATCATTAAGGATGATTCGACCTTCTTCTGGTGTTATGCACTTCTGACCAACTCCAGTCGCGCTTTCTCTATATAGCTGTCCTTTGATTACGGTAAAGGCTTTAGATCGACGGACGATCTGTCGTGCCTCTTGCTCATCCTCCGGGAGCTCTTTTCTCAGGATATACGCGATATACGGAACTGTCCAGTCGGGAATGACCACCAAGACCTCCATGACCAAGTCGACCACTGCTGGGACTTCAACCGCAGTCGGATCTGTGGCACTCTTGGGCTGTGGAGCTTCTTCGGTGAAAGGATCTTCTTTGACCGACGGAGTGTGTATATGCTCCAAGAACACACCACTCGGAATGGCTCCTCTCTTGGAACCTATCTTTGCTAGATCATCAACTGCTTGATTTTTCAGTCGGGGTATATGATGGAGCTCCAACCCCTCGAACTTCTTTTCCAGCTTCCTCACTGCACTGCAGTATCCAGTCATGGCTGGGCTTCTCACGTCCCACTCCTTCATCACTTGGTTGACCACTAAATCTGAATCGCCATAGACCATCAGGCGACGGACGCCGAGTGAAATGGCCATGCGCAATCCGTATAAGAGGGCCTCATACTCTGCCTCATTGTTGGAGGAATCAAAGTGAATCTGGAGCACATATCTGAGCTTATCTCCTCTGGGGGAAACCAGGACAACCCCAGCACCGGAACCATTCAACATCTTAGAGCCATCAAAAAACATGGTCCAATGCTCCGAGTGAACTTCAGTCGGCTACTGCTGTTCAATCCACTCGGCGAGGAAATCTGCTATTGCCTGGGACTTAATGGCTTTCTTTGCCTCAAACTTGATATCAAGGGGAAGAAGTTCAATTGCCCATTTCGCCACTCGACCAGTTGCATCTCTGTTGTGCAAAATCTCTGATAGTGGAGCGTCGCTGACGACTGTGATAGAATGATCAGAGAAATAATGAGCAACCTTCTTTGTGGTCATGTATATTCCATACACAAGCTTCTGATAATGAGGATATCTCTGCTTGGATGGAGTCAAGACTTCAGACAAATAATACACTGGGCACTGAACTTTGAAAGCTTTTCCTTCTTCTTCCCGCTCGACCATAAGCACTGTACTGATGACTTGTCCTGTGGCTGCGATATAAAGCAACAAAGGCTCTTTGCTGATTGGAGCAGCAAGCACCGGCTGGGTGGAGAGCAGAGCTTTTAGCTCGGCAAATGCTGCATCAGCTTCTGGAGTCCACTCGAACTTGTCTGCCTTCTTCATCAGTCGGTAAAGAGGTAATGCCTTTTCACCGAGTCGTGAGATGAATCGACTTAATGCGGCCAAGCATCCAGTAAGCTTCTGGACATCGTGCACTCGCACAGGGCGTTTCATTCGGAGAATGGTGCCGATCTTTTCTGGGTTAGCGTCGATCCCTCGCTCGGAAATGAGAAAACCGAGTAACTTGCCACCAGGAACTCCGAATGTGCACTTTGATGGATTGAGCTTGATATCATACCTTCTGAGGTTGGCAAATGTTTCGGCGAGGTTAGCGAGCAGGTCGGAACCTTTTCGTGACTTGACGACGATATCATCCATATACGCTTCCACATTCCGACTGATTTGAGTGAGTGGACACTTCTGAATCATTCGCATAAATGTGGCTCCGGCATTCTTGAGGCCGAATGGCATGGTGATATAGCAGAAGCACCCGAATGGAGTGATGAAAGCTGTTTTTACCTCGTCGGGTCCGTACAGACGGATCTGGTGGTACCCGGAGTAGGCGTCTAGAAAAGACAATCTCTCACATCCCGCGGTCGAGTCAACAATTTGATCTATGCGAGGGAGAGGAAAATGATCTTTCGGGCAGGCCCGGTTGATGTGCTTGAAATCAATGCACATTCGGAGCGATTTGTCCTTCTTAGGAACCATGACGACATTAGCGAGCCACTCGGAGTGGTATATCTCTCGGATAAATCCTGCCGCCAACAGTCGAGCCACTTCCTCACCAATGGCTTTTCTCTTCTGGACGGCGGACCGCCGAAGATGCTCTTTGACTGGTTTTGCTGATGAGTCGACTCTTAGGTGATGCTCAGCCAGTCCCCTGGGAACACCTAGCATGTCAGCGGGCTTCCATGCAAAAATGTCCCAGTTCTCACGGAGGAACTGGATGAGCGCTTCTTCCTATTTCGGGTCGAGTGTTGTGGAGATGTGGGTCGGTGCTGCATCGGGGTCGGTCGGGTGAATGTGAACAGGCTTCGTCTCACCGGACGACTGAAATGCAGATTCTGTGGCGGGTTTCTTGGATCGCAGCAAATCACTCGGATCTGCGTTTTGTTTGTATTCTTCAAACTCGACCGCTGTCACCTGGGAATCAGCAATCTTTGAGCCCTTCTGAAAGCACTCTTCTGCCTTTTTCCGATCACCGGTGACAGTGATCACTCCTTTGGGGCCGGGCATCTTCAATTTGAGGTACACGTAACATGGTCGAGCCATGAACCGTGCATAAGCTGGCCTCCCCAAAATGGCATGATATGCACTCTGAAAATCCACGACCTCAAACGTCAACTTCTCTTTGCGAAAATGTTTCGAATCACCAAACACCACGTCCAGAGCTATTTGGCCGAGTGACTCGGCTTTCTTCCCTGGTATAACTCCATGAAAGCTCATGTTACTGGTGCTCAGTCGGGACATCGGAATGCCCATTCCTTTCAGTGTGTCTGCATACAACAAATTCAGCCCGCTACCACCGTCCATCAGCACTTTTGTCAGTTGAGTGCCTTCGACAACTGGATCGACCACCAAAGCTTGCCTCCCAGGGGTGGCAATATGAGTCGGGTGATCAGATTGGTCGAATGTGATGGGTGTTTGGGACCATCTCAGATAATTTGCTTTTGCTGGGGTAACCATGTTCACCTCGCGGTTAATGACTTTCAATCGACTCTTGCTTTCCACATCTGCAAAGATCATCATAGTGGAGTTGATATGTGGATATCCTTCCTCACTGTCCACCTTGTCTTTGGCCTTGTCCGACTCCTTTTCCTTGTCTTTAGATTGTTTTCCTTGAAACTGCTGGATCAGGAGTCGACATTGGCGAGTGGTATGCTTTGGGTAAATGATATTCCCCTCTTCGTCTTTCTTCGTGTGGATATGACACGGCATATCCATCACGTCGTTCCCTTCTTTATCCTTTACCTTCTTAGGGTTCCAGGATCCTTTTGGTTTCCCTTTAAACTTTCCATGAGCCACGGCCAGAGCCTCTCCAGGAGCTGCCGGTTCAGCCTTCCGCTTCTATTTCCGACTGGTGTTTCCCTTCTCCGACTGGCTCGGCTTGTGCTTGCCGTTTCGGAGTCGGTCTTCTTCTTCACCATTGGCATACTTGGTAGCAATTTCCATCATCCGACTCAAGGTCATGTCTCCGGTTCGACCAAATTTCAAACTCAATTCTCTGTTCTTGACACCATCCTTGAAGGCGCAGACTGCCTGATGATCAGACACATTCTCCACAGTATGGTGCAAAGTGATCCACCTCTGAATATACTCCTTGAGAGTCTCATTGGTCTTCTGCACGCAGACTTGCAGCTCCGTCAATCCAGCCGGTCGCTTGAAAGTTCCTTCAAATATTCTGACGAACACTCGGGACAGATCTTCCCAAGTGTAAATGCTGCTAGGAGGTAACTGATTCAACCACGCTCTGGCAGAACCTTCCAACATGAGGGGCAAATGCTTCATGGCCACCTCGTCATTCCCACCACCAATCTGAACTGCCACTCGGTAGTCCTCAAGCCAAGTTTCAGGCTTAGACTCACCGGTGAACTTGCTGACTCCTGTTGCCAACCTGAAATTGGGAGGAATCACTGCGGCTCTGATAGCTCTGCTGAAACATTCCGGACCAGAAATGTGCACTCGACTGCTCGAGGGCGCATCTCTGTCGAGTCCACCTCGATGGGCTCTGTTCCGGTCGACCAAGCCTTGCACGATAATGGATCGCGCGTCGAAGCCTGGTTCTCTGGGGTCGACTGGAACTCTTCGCCCCGCACTGAGCTGACGTCTGTCATCTTGCTGCCGAGGAGCGTAAGACCCACCCCTCGAAGGGGAAGTGGGCACTCGATGCCTATCATCTCGGTCGTGTCGGTCTCCATATTGGTCTCGCCGATTCTCGCGCCCTTCACGCCGCGGAGGCGATCTGGGACTGTGAGCCGACTGAACCATATTCGCAGCGACGGATCGACTGTGAATTTTGTTGCGCGACTGCGACACGGCTGAATTCTGATCTCCTGCTGCCCGGAGCAGATCCCTGATCTGCATCAAGCCTCTGCCAGCTTCCGACTGAGAGGGCTGGATGGACTCTGCTATACGGGTCGCAGCTGCTAAATTCTGAATTGGGGTTCGATATACCTGAGTCCGCGGGAAGAGTTGACGTCGACTGGCGTCGGGAACTCGTTGTCGCGCGCGCTCGTCGAGTGCTCGCTGAAGATTCTCCAAGCGAGCGCGTTCGGCCAAGTTGGCCAAACGTGCCTCCTCCAAGGCGCGAGCCTCGGGGGTTTCTCCTGCGATGGGAGTATGCAGGGCATCCACGTTCCTGCAGCGAAGTTCCTCTCTTTGCAGAGAGTCGAGTGGCTCAGGCTGGTACTCTTCGTGGTCTCGTGCGGGGTCGCCTCCGTCGCCTGCCCCACCATCACGGGCGAAGCCAGGGGGACTGCGGGGCCCGTCGACCATCAGGATTTCCGTCGCTGGATCACTGCTATCGCACTCGGATGCAGTCTCTACGGAGCCAGTCGACATATCAAACAGGCCGTAGAGAGATTCGTCGGGCTCGATTGCCGCAACTTGGGTGGTGGCCGTCTGGCGAGCCACCGCGTGCCTTACCCACCGCTGAAGCCTCGACCGGCCCGAGCGCTTGCGCTGGCGGGAGACCGGGAGGGTGGCCGATGGGGGAGTCGACCGATACGGGGTCGACGGTTTCCGCAGCAGAACGCCGCGGACACATGCGCGAAAATGCGTCGCACCGCGGACGGGGAGCGCATCGACGTGGAGAGGTGCCTCCTGGAGCCAGGCGGAGTCGTCGGTGACGAAGGTGAGAGCACTGAGACGGATCTCTCGACCCTCAACCAAAACTCCAGCAGCCACCATGATGAAAGTACTCGGAAGAATCGCAACTTCTCCACAAAATCGCTAAAACACCGGCCCCACGGTGGGCGCCAACTGTCGTGGTTCTAAGTCTGACAGTAGAGTGGGGGTAGGTATGGAGAGGCAAGGTCCTAGCTATGGAGAAGTTGTAAACACAAGAGATGTACGAGTTCAGGCCCTTCTCAGAGGAAGTAAAAGCCCTACGTCTCGGAGCCCGGAGGCGGTCGAGTGGATTATGTGTATATGAGTTACAGGGTGCCGAACCCTTCTGCCTGTGGAGGGGGGTGGCTTATATAGAGTGCGCCAGGACCCCAGCCAACCCACTTAATGAAGGGTTTAAGGTACATTAAGTCTGGGGCGTTACTGGTAACACCCCACATAAAGTGTCTTTACTATCATAAAGTCTACTTAATTACAGGCCGTTGCAGTGCAGAGTGCCTCTTGACCTTCTGGTGGTCGAGTGAGTCTTCGTGGTCGAGTCCTTCAAGTCAGTCGAGTGAGTCCCTCGTAGGTCGACTGGAAGGTGATCTCTTCTAAGGATGTCCTTGGGCAGGGTACTTAGATCAGGTCTGTGACCCTACCCTAGGTACATGACTCCATCAATGCCCCTCCCCCTATGCCCATGGTATTTTCAGAGCGTAATTATGTATGCGTAGTACTGGTTTCGCAATTTCGCGAGTGCTGGGGTTGGGGCCGCATTGCTACACGTGCTCGGGACGTGCCAGGCGGTCTTGTTGTAGGTTACCGCAGGCGCGCTTGACGGTGTCCGGACATTTAATAGCCAGACTCAAGGATTGACTTGAGAGGCTGCTTTGTACTTCCGCCGCGAGGGCCGCCATATGCTCCTCCGTTCGGAGAGAGCGTTCGGTGTTTCCGTTGACCGTAATGACTCCTCGAGGGCCTAGCATCTTGAGCTTGAGGTATGCGTAGTGTGGCACCGCATTGAACTTTGCAAATGCGGTTAGTCCGAGCAGTGCGTGATAGCCACTGCAGAACGGGACTATGTCGAAGATTAACTCGCTTCGGAAGTTATCCGGGGATCCGAAGACCACTTCAAGTGTAACTGAGCCTGTACAGTTGGCCTCTACACCTGGTATGACGCCTTTAAAGGTCGTCTTTGTGGGTTTAATCGTTGAGGGGGCTATGCCCATTTTGCGCACTGTATCCTGATAAAGCAGGTTCAGGCTGCTGCCGCCGTCCATCAGGACTCTAGTGAGGTGAAATCCGTCAACGATTGGGTCTAGAACCAATGCAGCGAATCCGCCATGGCGGATGCTAGTGGGGTGGTCCCTTCGATCGAAAGTGATCGGGCAGGAGGACCACGGATTGAACTTTGGGGCGACTGGCTCCATCGCATATATGTCCCTTAGTGCACGCTTCCGCTCCCTTTTGGGTATGTGGGTTGCATATATCATGTTCACCGTCCGCACTTGTAGGGGGAAGCCCTTCTGTCCTCTATTGTTCGGCGGCCGGGGCTCCTCCTCGTCGTCGCTATGCAACCCCTTGTCATTGTTTTCGGCATTTAACTTGCCTGCCTGCTTGAACACCCAACAATCTTGTTGGTGTGGTTGGCTGGTTTTTCGGGGGTGTCGTGTATCTCGCACGAGCGATCGAGTATTCAGTCCAAATTGGACGGTCCCGGAGTATTTCTTTTGAATGGGTTTTTCCGCTGACCGGGTTTAGAGCCTCTGAATCCAGCATTGACTGCCGTATCCTCAGCATTATCACCGTTAATGCGGCACTTGTGCTTGTTGCGACGCGACCTGCCATTGCTGTCCTTGGTATCCGAATTACCAGGGCTCTTGGTCATGTTGTTACTACGAGCTAGCCAGCTATCCTATCCCGCGCAAAAGCGGGTCATGAGTGTTGTGAGGGCTGCCATGGATTTCGGCTTTTCCTGTCCTAGGTGCCGGGCAAGCCACTCGTCGCGGATGTTATGTTTGAAGGCTGCAAGGGCCTCTGCATCCGGACAGTCGACGATTTGATTTTTCTTGGTTAGGAACCGTGTCCAGAATTGTCTGGCCGATTCCTCTGGCTGATGAATTATGTGGCTTAGGTCATCGGCGTCTGGTGGTCACACATAGGTGCCCTGGAAATTGCCAAGGAATGCGGATTCCAGGTCCTCCCAGCAACCAATTGACTCTGCTGGCAAGCTGTTAAGCCAATGTCGAGCTGGTCCTTTAAGCTTGAGAGGGAGGTATTTGATAGCGTGTAGATCATCACCGCGGGCCATGTGGATATGAAGGAGATAGTCCTCGATCCATACCGCAGGATCTGTTGTGCCATCGTATGATTCGATGTTTACAGGTTTAAAACCCTCGGGGATTTGATGATCCATTACTTCATCTATGAAGCATAGTGGGTGTGCGGCGCCCCTGTACTGGGCTATATCACGACGTAGCTCAAATGAGCTTTGTCTGCAGTGTTCGGCTCGCCCGGATTTGCTGTATCCGGCATGATGGTTATCGTCACGTGTAGTGAGGCGCCCACGCGATCCGTAGATAGATCTTGTTTGCCTTGCCTTGTCCTCCAATATATCTCGCAGGTCTGGCGCATTTCCCCGTGCCTTGGTACTTTTTGAGCGACGCCGGGGTGCAACTTGAGTGGAGGGCCGAGAGGCCTCTCTGTGGCGGCCACGAGGTGGCCGGTCGGTCGCATCATGCGCTGGTGATGTAGGTTTGGGTGCTTCCTCCTCTAATCGGCGTAGCAGCCTGCGTTTTGGGTAGCTCTTGGAGGGGCGTTCGAGTTCATACTCTTCGGCCGCAAGGACTTCAATCCATCTGTCAGCTAGCAAGTCTTGGTCAGCTCTAAGCTGTTGCTGCTTTTTCTTGAGGCTGCTTGCCGTGGCCATAAGCCTGCATTTGAAACGCTCCTTTTCGACGGGATCCTCAGGCATGACAAATTCGTCGTCGTTGAGGCTTGCCTCATCTTCGGAGGGAGGCATGTAATTATCGTCCTCTACCTCTCTGTCTGCTGCTCTCTCATGAGGGTTGGCTTCTCCATCCTCCTGCACCGAATCCTGCTGGAGGGGGTTGTCTTCGGCACTTTCCGGGGTGTTATTGTATCCCATGCCAGAATCACCGTTTTTGCTGTGGTGGGATTTAGAGCGGCGCCGCTGACGCTGGCGCTTAGGCTGTTTCTTGGAGGGGTCATCCTCCATTGTTCCCTCACCATTCCCATCTTTTGGGATGTCCACCATGTATATGTCGTATGATGAGGTGGCCTTCCAGTGCCCTGTAGGCGCTGGTCCTTGGCCGTCTCATGTATCGTCGTCCATACTGTCGATGTCTTCAGAGTCGAAGTCGAGCATGTCGGTTAAATCATCGACAGTGGCTACGAAGTGGGTGGTGGGTGGGCTTTGAATTTCTTCGTTGTCCGCATCCCAACCTTCCTGACCATAATCCGGCCAGGGCTCTCCTGATAAAGAGAGAGACTTTAGTGAATTCAGGATGTCGCCAAAGGGCGAGTGCTGAAAGATGTCCGCGGCAGTGAATTCCATGATCAGCGCCCAATTGGATTTGATTGGCAGGGGCATGGAAGGTTCGGAGTCCGGAGAGGAGTCCGGCACCTTGGAGTCATGAGCTTCGCAAAGGACAGGGTTGGTGTTCGGCTCAATCGCCGTAGAGATAGCAGCCCCCGAGGTGGTGTCCAGCCACCCGTCCTCGACCGGCGCAGTCGGCTCCAAGCTAAGGGTCAGAGCGGACACTGGTGCGGCCTCCAGGGCACTGTCCGGCAGTAGAGCTAGATCATGCCCATCGTAACAGTGCGGCGCGCTTGGCTGTGGCTCGAACCCGTCGAAGATCAAGTCTCCGCGGACGTCAGCCGTATAGTTTAAACTTCCAAATCTGACCTGATGGCCAGGGGCGTAGCTTTCGACCTGCTCCAGATGGCCAAGCAAATTGGCCCGCAGTGCAAAGCCGCCGAATACGAAGATCTATCCGGGGAGAAAAGTCTCACCCTAAACCGCATCGTTGTTGATGATCAGAGGAGCCATCGAGCCTAAAGATGACGACACAGAGGAACTCTCAATGAAAGCACCAATGTCGGTGTCAAAACCGGTGGATCTCGGGTAGGGGGTCCCGAACTATGCGTCTAGGCAGATGGTAATAGGAGACAAGGGACACGATGTTTTTACCCAGGTTCGGGCCCTCTCGATGGAGGTAAAATCCTACTCCTGCTTGATTAATATTGATGATATGGGTAGTACAAGAGTAGATCTACCACGAGATCAGAGAGGCTAAACCCTAGAAGCTAGCCTATGGTATGATTGTTGTTCGTCCTACGGACTAAAACCCTCCGGTTTATATAGGCACCGAAGGGGGTTAGGGTTACACAGAGTCGGTTACAATGGTAGGAGATCTATATATCCGTATCGCCAAGCTTGCCTTCCACGCCAAGGAAAGTCCCATCCGGACACGGGAAGAAGTCGTCAATCTTGTATCTTCATAGTCTAGGAGTCTGGCCAAAGGTGATAGTTCGGCTATCCGGACACCCCCTAATTCAGGACTCCCTCAACCACCATCAGCACAAGTGCACACCTATTCAAGCTAGTAGCAGCCTAGGAGGCTAGCAGCAGAAGCATTCAAACAACTAGAGAAGCACAGTACAACAGCAAAAGCATTGAAAGAGCAGCAGGCTTGGACTATCACATGTCATATCTTATAAACTTAGGCAAGTGTTCTTAGGTTATCCTTAACATCATGCACTAACTTGGGTAATTAGCATCAAACAATACATATCAGTACAAGGCTAGGCAAGATAATAAAGACTTGGGAAAATATAGCAGAGTTAAAAAAATGATATATCCCCACACCTCATTCTAATAATGTTGGTGCAAGCATAGGCTTGTTTTTCTTTCAGCCACGAATCAATCAGTTCAGAGATAGATACACGCTCTAGCAAAGCGATACATACACAGAAAAGATCCATCAATTGGGAAAACCATGGCTCCACGGGAGGCTTGAGCCTGATCAGCCTCTGAACCTTATCCTTCTC
Organism: Triticum aestivum; assembly: GCF_018294505.1. Taxonomy (NCBI): domain Eukaryota; kingdom Viridiplantae; phylum Streptophyta; class Magnoliopsida; order Poales; family Poaceae; genus Triticum; species Triticum aestivum. The sequence goes on from NC_057813.1 coordinate 65,856,399, forward strand.
CGTGTTATCCGGCGGCACCTGCATGCATCATCCACAACAGCAGACCACCACATCAACAACAGCTCAAAGAAATGATTCACAACAGCCAGCCACCGGCCACATACTATGTTATTGCTCCCACGGCGATAGGTTCACCAATCACCAGTCTGTATTCCATTGCTAGGAGCTACAAACAAGTCACTCCCTAGCGATTGGTGAAGGCATGTGTAACTGCTACATGACAAGAAAATTTAGATCGAAGCTTACCTGCCAAATGATCTCATCGAGGCATGGGCAGATCCTCCCGTACTTGTCAAGGAAGAGGCGCTCGGTGGGTGGTTTTGCGCACACATCCTTCACCGCCGACATAACAGCAAAGATCACCTCCGACACTACAAATGCACAGCAAGTGTATTAGTAATGCTAAGCATAAGGAGAAAGTGAGGTGAGATAGTGAAGGTTTGAAAGAGCAATGTCTGGAACTCACTGTCACTCACGAGCAAGCTCATCATATTCATCCTTGCTGACAATGTACAGGCAGACATCCCCAATCATGGTATAGACAATGGAGACCGACCTGGGAGAGTGTCAGCACATCAGATATTTATGGATGAGGAGTTAAAAATGCACATGCTTGGTTCAGAATGAAGTCATGGATGGCACCCATTGGACTGGGACTTCAAGATACATATGTTGTAGCAACTCAAATCCTCTAGCATATCTGTCACATCCCTAGCTTCACGCATTGCTCTAGGTTAACTTCATGTGTGCATCATGTCTATATTTTTGAAACTTGAATTGAGGAATATTGGAAGCCTCAAAACCCTAAATAAAAGAGGGGCAAAAACCCTAGAAATCTCATTCATTGCTCCAAAAAGGCTCTTCTTAAATGTTTGATAATTTTTGGTAAGGGTTCTGGTCCCAACCAAAATATTGAACATTTTTAAGGATTTATTTTTGGGACTTTGAATTTAAATCTTTAGCTATTTGAATTTGAATTATATTCATTTAATTAGAATATAATTTCAAATACCCCTGAAATACTTTATGAGCTTTCTGGAAAAGTCCATCTAGCAACATAAATTATTCAGAGGATATTTGGCACTGTTTTGAATTTGTTTAAATTTGAAAACAGTGGAAAAAAAAGAAAAGAAAACAGAACTGAAATAGAAATAAAAGACAGAGAAGGAC